>NC_050514.1:25996243-26018823 GCF_002922805.2 Oryzias melastigma
TGTTTACACTGGAATCCTTCTTTAAATAATTAAACTACATCTGCTCCTCTGTCAGGCAGGAACATTTAAAGAATATTTGAAGAAAGTTAACGTTTGGAGAACAGGTGCACTGCTGATACTGTTTAATCATATTTCCCATAGAAGCATAAAATGCAGATTATGAGCAGTGATAAGATCATTAATTAAACAAGGCTTGTAGCAAAGAGAGACATTAAACAAGGCAATCTGTTGGTAGTCTCAGGATGTTAATCAATTGTCTGGATTAGCTGAGAGTGCATTTTTTCCCTTTTTGTTAGTTAGTGGTAAATACATAGAGTGTACTATTTTATCTTCACTCCATGGGTTCAACTGCAAAATGGCCGCAGTTGTTTATGTTGACAGAATATTACATGTCGGATAGTTCTGTACCACGAATGGAAGCAGTAGACGTCTGCAGACCCAGAGGACTTAAAGGGAGGAAGGGGGTATTCAGATTGTAGGAAAATGGTGGGAAGAACGCAGATCCAGAGGATCTGTTTTGGTTGGGCTTTCACAAAAGCTCATCTTATCTCCTGAACATGCTTGAGTTTTCCATGTATGGTAAACTTGGAACAACGCAGGATAGACAGAAAGTTGGCAACAAACAGACCCCTGATTTGTTTAGGGATAATCCATCTGACCTGAACAGATGACTCATGTCCCTGTAAAAGTCAAAACTACTGAAAATTGATAAGAACAAGAGTTTTACATTCCACTGAAAGTCCTTTGGCTAGAGCCAACAACCTGTAGAAACTCTCAACCTTTTTTTCTGGTGGTAGAAGGAGGGTCACTGATTAACACTTCAGTGTTCAGTGAGTTTGTAGGTTAGTAACGTAGACGGAGAACGTAGCCAAACCAGCTGGCAGTGAGTTGAGCAACAAGGCAGGGTGCTTGGGGCTGGCACATTTGGGCTCTTAGGTTAGAAGAAGAATTGGTGACCCTTCTTAATATCTATGCACCCTCTGGATCTGATTGGTCTGCAGACAGTTGTTTGACATGATGACATCAGAAGTGGAGGGGTTTTATGATCGGAGGAGGAGACCTGAATCAAATGGTTGGATTTCACAGGGGGGAGGGTAATAAATAGGGCAATTAGTAAAAAAATGAAAGGATTGATGGCTGAGTTGGGCATTTAAGATGTTCAGAGAGATTTCAACCCCACATGCAGAGATTATATGCACTATTCAGCCCCAAATCTCACTTAATCAAGGATAGATTATTTCCTAATGGACAAGAAAGACAGTCACATAATTGAAACTTGAGATATCGGAGTGAAGGAACTGTCAGATCATAGCTCAGTTTACCTGACCGTGTGTCTGACAAAGGAGAGGAAACCACACCCTGTAAACATACTCAAGGGAGAAATGAAGGAAGAAATGAAAAAAAGACATCCAAACATACATTAGGGAAAATGATAACGGAGAGGATTCTCCACCAGTGCTGAGAGGCGAAAAAAATTCTGTCTTATTGCACCAGAAAAGTTGAAACAGAAGAGATTAAATACTTTGGAACTAGAGCTGAAGAAGTTGGAAAACGAAAATGAGGTCAGAGAAAACAAAAAAACAGAGCAAGAAATTCAGATGAACATAAATTATATTAACTCCAAGGAAATTCAAAAGAACCTTACATTTACCAAGCAAAGATATTATAAAGTGGGGAACAAATCAACAAAACGACTAGCTTATAAACTGAAAAAATACAGACAAAGAAAAGTCTTCACAAAATAAGAGATCCCATAACCAGAACGTTGGTTGACTAAACAGAAAAAATCTGAAATGTTTTGAGACTTATAAGACTTTATATCTTTACCAATAATCAATGATAAACCAAAAATGGTAACAAAATGCAATCTTGACAGTAGAAATACAACAGAGGAAATACACTTTCAGATCTCTAATCTGAAAGTTTATAAATCCCCGGGCACAGACGGTTTTACCTCAGAGCAGTACGAATCACTTAAAGACTCAATAGTTCCTTTCTTGGTGACAACGTTTAACTAGGTGCTGAAAGAAGGGGAAATTCAAAGTTCCTGGAAGGAAGCTAGTATCTCAATGAATCCAAAGGAAGGAAAAGTTAAGATGGAAGGCTCTAGTTATAGACCAATAAGCATTGTCAACCAGGATTATCGACTATTCACATTAATTTTATCCAAGTGAATGGAAGGGATATTGCCAGACATCATTTCATTAGATCAGACAGGTTTCATAAAACGTAGACAGACTCAAGACAACATTTGGAATGAAGGCAAGATCTCCTTTGCTTAAGGAGCTACTATCAGACTACCCAGATAAGACCACTGTTGAACCTGTGTGATCCTTCATATTCACCAAGATGGCAAGAAATTGAGACTCATACATCATTTTGGGCTTCGGTACAGACCATGACCATCATTTCAGTAAAGAATCTGTCAGAACAATTGAACCCTTAGCTGGGCAGATCACTTAAAATCTGGTCTAATTTAGTGTCAAAAACAGGTTAGATACACATTGTTGGATGATAAAATAGATTACACGTGATACAGAGTTTCTACCAAACGCAACTGATGCGAGCTACAAAAATAGGAAAAGAGGACTATCAATGAACTGGAAACTTTTGAGGAACATGCAGATTCAAATTTTCCCGGAAATAAAAAATCCGTTTGATCTGAAAAATAATGATTTTTGCAGAAATTACTACTGAAGCATTATATGTAATAGAGAAGCGAACATACTCTCTAAGATTGGAATGGGATACATTCAATGTTATTTGGCGAGAGTGGAAGACATATCAGGTCAACAAGAGAAGACTCTGAAACAATGGTTCATCCCCACATTACGTTGCCATGATTTAGGGTGGGGCTGTTTTGTTTTGTTCTGATACCTTATTTATTTATTGGAAATATTGGTGTGAAAATGTACAGAGTGTTAAAGTCTTAATTTACAATAGGTAACTGAGCAGGTGGTAATGAGTAAGTGAATAGTTGATAACATGTGAAAGATTGTTCACTGGAGTACAATCATGTGGGACATTATTTGTTTATTATCAGAAGTTCCAAGGTGTAAATTTGCATCCAGCACTACACCATGCACTAATGTTTGGAAACTAAATAAAAAATGAAAATAAAAAAGGGCAGACATTATGCTGCCAAAAAAAGGTCAGGGCATCTCTAGAAGGTTTAATTTATTTTAAGAAATTGGGGTAAAAAAATAATAAAGCAAAGACTTTAATTCATTTCAATTCAATTCGATTTTATTTATATAGCCCAATTTCACAAAACAATTGTCTCATTGGGCTTCATGCCGGTAATTGTACAGAACCAGAAGGTCGGTCATAAAATATAAACACTAGCAAACCAGACTAACTAAAACTGGTTGTCCCTGCCCACAGACCCTTCTTTCCGGTAAGGAAAAATGATAATCTGACTTGATTTGCTCGAAGAAAAAGAATAAAATAAAGAGTGAAAAGCAGAAACACGAGGAGAAGCAGAGATCCTTCTGCAGTCTTCAGAAGCTAGATAAGAAGAAATGGCAACAGGCTCAGACAAGTAAGTTTTTCTTTTTTTTTTCTTTTTCAAAGGAAGTGGAACATTTCCCCATTGGCCTGTATGTTTTTCATAGATAGAAGTTGAGAGTTGTTCTTGGTATTCTTTTAAGTCAGCAGACCCAGCATATTTAAATTTGAAGACCTCTGCAATCCCCTGATTCTTTTGCAAGTTTGCTCTTTATTAACCATTCTTTTCTGCAAACAACTACAATATTTCATTGATGTGATTGCTTTTTTTTCCCTGACTTCATTAAACTTAAGCTGTTTTTCAAGAATTCAAATTTTGTTTAAGCTTTTATTAGTTGTTTGTACAATGTCATTTTTCTGCATTGATATGTTTTTATAAACTATTTATTTAAATTATAATTACCAAAAATGTGCACAATGTTTAGGCGTTTGACACGGAAATCTATTTGCAAATACTTTAATTGAAACCCCCACAAAAAATTGTGTTTTACCTAAAAAAAACACCTTTCAAAAATATTAGCAACACCAAAATTAAATGAAAACATAAAACTTACCAAAAAAATTTCAATGGCTCCCAATATGTACATGGCAGAAGCGAAGGTGGTGCCCAGGTAAAAGCAAAGCCCCACAGCTCCTCCAAACTCAGGACCGAGAGAGCGGGAGATCATGAAGTAAGCCCCTCCAGCTATAAAAGACCAAATCGATTTGACAATTTTTTCTAAAAACTGTCTGCTCCAGATAGAAGATTTGATTATTATTCTTTTTTTTTTTTACACCTCAGTGTGGTCAGTATTTTAAAAGCTGAGGTAAACCAGTAATGTCTTTTTGGTTTTGTGCAAAAATAACAATAGATTGCATTAGAGATTGGAAAATCAAATCATAAAAAAATAAAATCTAAATATTACCTGGAACGACACCATTTGTAGCAATCGCACTCATTGATATGGCTGTCAGCATGGTCTGTCACGGAAAAGAGAAAACATATTAAACCTGAGGAGAAATCTGTGAACACATCTAACATGACAACCTGGGAGTGAAGAGTTGATGTTTACTCATCACTGAAACGACAACAGAGAAAGATCTCTGCTCACATCTAAAATATGACTCTACGTGGTTAGCATATGTAGCTTTATAGTATGTTTTGTTGAAAGGAAAACAACTTGCAGCATTGCTGTGTGTGTCTGTGCAGCATGTGTGGGCATACTAACACATGAGCAGCACATGACCACAATCAGGAGGGACTGGATGATTCCGGCCATTCCCACAATCCATGTCAGACGGAGGAAGAGAATGACACCGAAGATGTTCTGAAGGCATGGCAGGTAGACTCCCATCAGGGTGCCCATGTTGGGGGACTGACAGAGAGAGGAAATGACAAAGAGAAAGGGTGGGCTATTTGGCATGACATTTCAGGAAACAAGTGCAGTGATCATTAGTATTGATTGATGTACTTTGGAAAGGTCATTCAATTCTGTTATCAGCACTTTGTGTGTGTGGAGGTTCTGCATGGGCACGGTCTAACAGCAGAGTTTCCAAAGTCATAAACAATCTGTCAACGAGCCTTAATAACTTGGATGAGGAGGCAGGGGCAGAGCCAACACTGAAGTATAATATTTCCAAACTTAAATGACTCCACATTATAAAAACGACAAGGCCCTCCTCTGCTGACCTTGGGGGTCTTCTGCCGCGAGGCATCAGCGCTCTCTTCTTCTTCATGTTCTTTAGCCCCCTGGGTTATGTTGGTGTAGTTGACCAATCGGCTGAGGAGGGAGGAAACTTTAGGACGGATGTCCAGCTCCTCCTAGAAAAGGAAAATAGAGGGGATGTGACGTCCAGGTGGATTAGATGTCATGTCAATCAGGAATTTTGGAAATGGAAAATAACAAACCTCGAACAAAGCCAGGTTCCTGTCATAGTAGTCAGTCCTTTTTCCAGCAGCATCAGCACTGTTGAGAAATGGGCTGTCTTCTTTATGATTACCATGTCCTATTATAGAAAAAAAGACATTGGAAATTATTTAAAAACATAAATTATAGAGAAAAAAATATATAGAATTTTATATGCAAATATGGTCAAATGTTTTGGTCTACTTTAAAGACATTTTTTAAAAAAAGGAATACGATTTTTAACAAAATTACTTATTTATTCACACTAGGGCTGGGAATCACAATACAATGTGATACATGGCTCACGATATCGATGATATCGCGATAATTAGTAAAAATCATCTCTAATAAATCATGTAATTATATGTAGAAGAACGCACATTTTTTGGGAAAATATGTCCCCATTTATTTTTTATCTTAAACACAATCATAATAAGCAACTTGTGTCTTATTTTGTGCAACAAATGATACACTTTTGTGCAAATCAGTAATCCAATGTCTTTGACAACCATCGACAACAACTGAATTTGAATTATCTGTAAAATTCAGTGCTAACAATAGGAAACATGAATGGCAGTGCCACTACTTAGTGCAAAATAGTTGTAAACAACAGAAAAAAAAATAATCCAAGGTGTCAGGCACCACTTTACAACCTCTTCAAATGAAAATAAAGATCGATAGATTCCATCGAGAATCAATTGCAGGACTAAATATCGCAATATATTGCAATATCGATATTTTGGCACACCTTTAAATCACATAAACATTTAGGAAAGTAGTTTAAATACAACACAAGGTTCCACTATTAGTATCTTTGTGGAAATTCACATTATAATAAGGGGCTGCTCCTTTTCTGCTCTGGCCTGAGTCTTATTTCAAGACAGAAAAATAAAATTCCACTGTTTACCATGCCGCCTTTCCAGCTTTTAAATGTCACAATTATAATTGAAAGATTTTAACAGTTCCCACATTGCAGAAAAAAATCACCATCCAGTGATATACCAAACAAAGGCCAAATGCAGCACAAAATGACAAAGCCAAGTCGAGGTGATAAACAGGCATGCAATTAGATTTCACTCTCATTTATTTCCTCTTTTGAAGGAAGAATCAAACAGAGATTAGCACAGCTCCCAGGGCAATTATTGCACTCAAACTTTATCACACACTCACATTCGCAAGCAGGCAAACATCTCATTACCAAGAAATTACCTAACCTCGAGTTATTAGAGCATGTGAACTTCAACAGCCGCACGCTCAAATCTAAATTAATCTCGCAACAAAAAGCCAGACAATTTACCAAGTGAGCATGAAATAAAACAATAATTCCGGACTGCACTGAGTGACCTTGACTGCAGTTTTGTGCTCACCTGTGTTCTGTGTCTCACTGCTGATAATAATGCTGTAGGGAAGCATAGTTACGAGCTGAGCAGGGTCTGGAGGAGAGTGTTCTGTGCGCCAGCCTGGGGAATTGTCAATTACAATCCAGGACACCCAGTCACCCAGGGTGAGCACTCATTCAGGGGTCTGATCCAACACATGGTGCACAGAGAGGGGGGCAGTGATGTAGTGGGTTGGAGAAAACTGTTGTTATCCACTCTCACACAGGTAAATGTCCGTTTATCCATACACTGAACAATAAAATGGGCACTCATTATAGAACAGATGGAATTTTTATTTTCTTCGCTTTGAGAGAAAGCATGGGTTGTTCTGTGCCTCCATACATTTCCAGGTCACGAATGCTTAACTAAAAATAGATTAGAATTTCAATAAAAATTGTAATATGATTTTTATCCATACGAGAAGCATTTTAAAACACTAAAAGTGTATAAAAATGGAAAATTACCTGAAAAAAAATCAAACAAATATTTTGCAATTAATTTGATTTTGTTTACTTTTTAAATTTTCCTTTATTCTATGTATAGAAAACTAATAAAAAGAAATGAACTGAATTGAATTTAAATATTTACCCTTTAAGGGCCGCATTAACAATATAATTGATGCATCATTTTAAATATGAGCAGGAGTATAATATTCCCTTTTCTGAGTTTTAAAGCACCACATAGACTTTGACTGTGTTATAAATTATATAAAAAAGAAAATATAACAATATTTTCATTTTAAATCCTCAAAATTCTAACATTTAGAAGGAAAAGTACTTTGTATTTGTGTCACTGCTAACACTGAGCACAGCATCACCACACTGCCCTCTAGTGCTACTTTAATGCGATAACCAAAGTCCATCCATCCATATTTACCTGCCTAACTCTGACTTGGGTCACATCTCATCCAGTTTATGATTTTTAAGGTATGGATCAACAGCTACATCCATAACTTGAACTTACTTCAGCTGTCGTATCACAAAACATGGACAAGATTAACTAAAATTATATGTCAATGCAAAAAGAGCCCTTAATTCTTTTATGGAAAGGAAACCACATCTGAAGAATAATAAAACATGCGTTAATATGACACAATAAAAGCTCAAAGCTTTCCTGACGAGGGCTTCTGCTCATTCAATGCTGCCCTACAAAGACATGCTGCGCAGCACATGACATCTCCGCTGATTTAACAGAGGGCAAAGAAGACAGCAGGGGTGTGCCGTTAATGACCTCACATTAAAAGTGGAATTGGACAGATTAAAGCTTAATTGGCAGGTTGAGACGGCAGATAGGAGTCATGCTGTGTACGCACAACAGCAGCGTGCAGTGACAAGTCACCTGATGCCCCCGCAAAAAGGGCTCGCTGCCACATCTACAAGATCAAACAGGGAAAGATTTGCAAGCGAATGTTTGCAGGAGTGCTTAAAGAATTTCATTTTGGTATGAAATTATATTTTTTAACCCTATTGCTTTTTTTTCTGGAGTGTTTTGAATAGCAAATAGAGTTTTTATTTGAAAAAGATAGATAGCTTAAACAAGGTTTTTCTTTTGAAACAATGCCAGACTTCAGGTCAGATAAAACATCTCTTGATGTAGGCTTATTGTTGTACAAGAGGGCTCTTAAACTCGGTTTATCTTGGGGCCACTGAAGGCAGAGTCTGGGCCGTATGGGGCTTCATTTGTGCCAAAAATATGTTTTTTGCGTCCACTGTCTGCATCTTTGGCGCATTGTTGTTTATGTGTCTGTACTACTAAGCAATATCTTCTGCGTGTCCTGTAATACGACAGGAGCTAACGACGCTAGCAACTGTGGCTAAGGACTTTTCTAACGACCAGATCCAACGACTAAAGCAAATGCAAAATTTTAAACATAAAGCAAGCTAAAACATCACAAAGCAAACACCAAGCCATCATCAAAGAAGCGTGGGCATGCAGAAGAGATTGCTTAAGGTGGGGGCCGCAAAATATCGACTTGAGGGCCGCAAATGGCCCGCGAGTCGCCACTTTGAGACGTCTGTTCTACAACTATTCAAGCCATTTGAAACTAAATTATAGTTTGTTTGTTTTTTATTTGACAATATCTTTTATATGCAAGATTTCAATTCAATGAGAAGCAGGTTAATTTTAACACCTACAAACATAAGAGCATTTATAGCCAACATAACTGTAGCAAATCTCCAAGAACTGTTCAACCTGATTATCTAAAAACTTCAAATTTAATGAGGTAAGAGAAAGACAACATCTGAAATCAGATTATAAAACAATATTATAGTTGATTAGCCTCTTAGGGTTAGAAAATAAATCCTCTTTGCCAAACTGCCTCTTTAATAAACATTTAGGACCTAATCCGTGAGGCAAAGACGTCAAAGCTCACTGCCCTGTGTGAAGAAGGATTTAATGCTGATTACATGTACTTAGTGATGGCAAATTTGTTTGAATGAGTACATTTGTGAGTGTTTTAGAAT
Organism: Oryzias melastigma; assembly: GCF_002922805.2. Lineage (NCBI taxonomy): Eukaryota > Metazoa > Chordata > Actinopteri > Beloniformes > Adrianichthyidae > Oryzias > Oryzias melastigma. The sequence goes on from NC_050514.1 coordinate 26,005,481, forward strand.
ACTTTTTGTGTAAATGTTTGGATAGATTAAGGTTAGGCTCTAAAACTTTCCATTATTTGGTACTTTATTATCATTGGATTTTAGTGGCACAGTAACCCCTGGATCATTTGGTGTGGATTTCTCCATCAAATTAAGGTAAACTGTGATACATAATACAAACATGATCATTGCTAAAGAAGGAATAAAAAAAGAAACTTACAATTTATTGGTCTGATTATCTGAACTTTGCTAAAATGTTGCTGTTTGTTTGATTCAGACAGTTTTTTTTTTCACTTTTGGGAAATACTCAAGGTGGCTCATGTTCTGTCATGTTCTGAGACACTAGACTGTGGTTCTGAGACTTGTGGCTCCAGAACCACATGTGGCTCCTTTACCCCCCATTATAGCACTCCTATTACAAAAAAAATATGTTTTTACTCTTGAAAACTAACTGGAAAGTAAATCGTAAAGTAACGTAAAAGCAAAAAGGAAAGTAAAGTAAGTCAAATTGTATTCAACTGAGTTACAAGCAGCTGACAGTGCATAACACAAGTTGAAACAATTCTTGAGGGCTGTGTCCCACAGAAAATCAATTGGAGGTCACAAGCACAACCATAGTTTATATGAACCTGATTAATATGCAGATTGAGTTACACATTTCCGACTGAGATGCACCACAAACACTAAAATAAACTGTGTTCTTTGTTAACATCACACTACCTACTACTACATTTGCTGCGTTAAAATGTTCAGATGTGGTCAGATTGTCTTTTATTTTGAAAGGACGTCAAAGGTAATGACCCATTTCATATTTTGAAAAAAAAAAGCAGTTTTTTCTTTGTATATAGCACCAGTTCATTTATATTTATCATGATAGTAACAAAATATGTTTGATATAAAAGTGCTATAAAAATAAATATTGATTTGGTTAAAAAAAAAAAAAAACATAAAACAAATCATTGCCTTTTTTTTCTAAAAAAACAAAAAAAAGTGAAATTGTGGCCTCTACTGGGTTGTTTTCTGTCTGAAATCAACCCAAATGACTCTTTTAAGTGTTGAACATTGTAGACAGGCTCAGGTTAACACACAGCACAGTTTCTTTAACTGACTCTCATACATGGTTATGCGTCCAGGAGGGAGTTAACTTTACTAAACTATGGGTGAGACGCACAGAACTTGCTTGGCCTTTGGGCGCCTGGAGACGCGTCACACGCACGGGCAAGCCCAACACAGATTGAATGGATGAAGAAGTAAAAACAAGCTTGTGCAAAGACATGGTGAAAGACGAGTTCACTCCAGGTTCACTTATCCCTTTATCACTTCACAATATAGTAGGCTATATTGTTGTATATTCATTAAATGTCTTTTGCATACCAAACTTTTATTATCCATCCATCCATCTTCTTAACCGCTTCGTCCCTTTCGGGGTCGCGAGGGTGCCGGAGCCTAACCCGGCTACTGAAGGGCGAAGGCGGGGTACACCCTGGACAGGTCGCCAGTCTGTCACAGGGCCTCAATCACACACACATTCACTCTCACATTCACACCTAGGGGCAATTTAGAGTCACCAATGAACCTATGAAGCATGTTTTTGGACGGTGGGAGGAAGCCAGAGTCCCCGGTGAAAACCCACGCATGCACCGGGAGAACATGCAAACTCCACACAGAAAGGTCCCAGCCGGGATTCGAACCGGGGCCTTCTCGCTGTGAGGCAAGAGCGCTAACCACTGCGCCACCGTGCAGCCCACTTTTATTATCATTTATTACTTTTAGGCTGTACTCTGTTAGACAGTCGTGGAATACATTTCACTGCACATTGTCTATATGTATGTGACAAACACAATTTGAATTTTGTGATTATTTATTTCACTGGTTCTAAAACTCTTGTTAAGGTCTTTATGTATTTGCAAAGTACATATCCTGCTGGTTTTTAATAACGGTGCCATCAATTACTGGATATAATACTTCATCTTAGGCAGATGTTTCTCAATAAGAAATGACATATGTTTTCGAGTGGAAAGCTAACCAAAAAACTAAAACAGCGCACATTTACTTCCTGATTTTTGCTTTTTAATCTTATTTTGGATCTCTTAATGCTTGCATTCCTTTCTCAGACACGGTCTGCAGAAAATAACTGTTTAAAGTCCATGTTGGTCACAGTGCTTGTTTTTCACACAGAGTCAAATCTGTACAGAGCAGAGGAACATTCACCTGCTGGGTCGTACACACACCATATTTTCTCTGATGTGTGCTAATGATGGAAAAAGGGGGGGCAGCACAGCCTGATTGTCTGAGGGGGTGTAGTGATGTGAAGAGGCGTGTGGCTGTTTTTCTACAAATGCGGGGAAATCAAATTCTGAAGCCACTGCAGCTTTGTCCTTCACACCAAAAATAGTAGTTGATCAATAACATGTGTACCTACAGTACTTCTTAAAAACTGTTCCTCAAAATTCTAGTTGTTTTGAAAACGTATTTAATTTTAAGTAAAGTAATTTAGTCTCTTTCTAAAAGCAAAAAAAAAAAAAACTTTGTCCTGCTTTGTGTTAAAATCTAGATATGTGCTAAAACTTTTAAAACAGACATATTTCCCCTATGACCCATTTCATTGTTTATGTAATGTGTTTAACCTTTTACAGGAGGCTGCTTGTTATTAGCTTCTAATATTGAATCTCAGAACCACAAAGAATATTAGTATTTAGGATGGTATTTTCCACTAATACTTAGAAACCTTTTATATCACATTTTGATGTGTGCTCAGTCTTCGCTCTATTTCTATCTGCATGGCATCAGACCAAAGAGTGAATTTATAGGTTATTTATTATTCTTAAGCGCAATACTGCATTACTCTATGATCACCAGCACAGTCTATTATAATCCTTCAGTGACACTGGATCTACATATTTCATACTTTATGTAGTTTTGATTAAAATTCATTTTTATTTCTAATTCTACATTTATTTTTAAACACCTCAGGTGCATCCTGATTTCATTGTACATCCAATGACACTAAAGCAAATTCTGATTCTGAACGGATGGAACAGACTAACAGAAGGGAGCCAGAAAGCAAACATGTGGGTAAAAACTTAAAACTTTTCTCCTGGTGATTAAATAAAAAAAAACAGATAAATTATTAATTGCTTGATGAAACTAAACTATTATGAACAAAAATATTTTCATCCATTTATTTAATACAAAAAAATGTTAGTAACCAAAATATATTAACAAATAGATCACTTTGTAATACAAAATCTGAACAAAAGTGGATCTGTTTTACCTTTGCATATCATTTTAAAAGATTTTCCAAGTTAATATTAAAACTATGTGAAGATAAATAGATGAATTAAAAAAAGAAAGCACATGGATAATAGATTGTCTTTTTTAATAAAAGCAAGTAATATAAGGAAATATAAAAAATAAAGCAAACCTTTGATACAATTTTTTTTGAGCACAGAGATATTCATGCAGGTAGAAAATGACTGCAAAAAAGTTAAATAATTCACTTTTTTCCTTTAGTATTCTATTTTAATGCAAAGTTATTTAGACATATCCATTTGTTTTGTCTCTTCTTTAGGTGCTGCTGGAGCTCAATTCTGGACAAAGAACTTGACATATTTTTTGTTTCTGAATGTAGACATACAGTCAACACTTGAGTGCACTTCAGACATCACAATAGGACTCCCAAAACACAACTTTAGATCTGTGGGAAGATGCTTGGGATCCCAGAGAAGACTTCATGGACACCGTATGACAGAACTGTTTGGTTAAACTCAGTTCAGCAACAGCTATTTCTCAGAGTGTGACAGCTTGAAAATTAAATCATGTTGATATAAAAGCTTCTGTACCAGCAGAGACGACCTTCTGCATTTAGAGATCAGTTATTAAAAACTTTCAAAATGCTTTAATTAAAATTCCAATGTGAATACTCTTTCAGAGTTACAGCACTGCAGTGGCCACATGTTTGTGTTGCCTTGCCTGGACAGAGCTAAATTCACAGCCTTGAACAGGCGAGGCACTGTCTGACTGCCCGTGCATCACACGTCACACCATCATCAAGATGTGTACCATGCAGCCAAGCCCACCACTCCCATGGTGAAATCATGCAGCTAGTGAGACTACTTTTAGATGTTAGAATCACCTCTCCCTCTATGTCTTCTCCATCATAGAATTGTGACTGTTAAATTAAATTTATGGATGTGTTTGTGTATTTTCTGATATGAAGTTAATTTAGCATTCAAGACAGAGCACAAGACATATTTTTGAATGATAATACGTCTTTATGTCATCTCATTAATCAGAAGAAAAAATATTGTTATGTCTAAAATAACTTTTTTGCCAAAGCACTTTATTAACTCTTTAGATTACAAAGAGTTTTGACATTTAAAGAAAAAATTATCTTAGTTCAAGTCTACATTGCAAAAACCGAATCTTAAGAAAGTAAAAAGAAAAATCAGCTTGTTTTAACAAAAAATGCCTTATTTATTCTTGTTGCAAGAATCACAAACGTTTTTCAAAGCAAAGTACTCTTAGTCCCACTCAGATCATTTATCTATTGAAAAAGCATTTCAGTGACTATTATGCCACTGTATAGCCAAAATTTAAAAATAAAAAAGTATTATTTTCTAGGACATAGTTTTTCCAGAGCGATCTAGAGAGGGCAAAGTATATAATTGAAACTTCATTGCAACTTTCTCTCACCAAGTGTCAGGACAAGGCTACGAAATAGAGGACTGTGTCATCAGCATAGAGGTGGATGGATGAGTCTCTTACACAGAGAGCTATGTTGTTAACATAGATTGAGAAAGGGGTGGGTACAATGATGAATCCCTGTGGAACACATCAGATTGGCTTATAAACATACAAGGAGCACTTAAAGGACCACTCTGATCATTTTTTGATTCACAGTAACCCCCCCGTATTTGTAAGGTATAGGTACTGCTGACCTCCAGGTTGAAACACGTATTGTAAAATCATTCCCAGTGTTTTTTTAATCATATTCTAGGACATAGTGTCTGCAGACCAGCAGTAGTTCATTACTAATTTACCTCCGAGTTGTGGGCGCAGAGTTAGCCAACATTCACTTCCCATTATTCCTGTGTTTACACTCTCTCCCGCAAGAGTACATCCCCATACAACCCCAAGTTAAAATTAGTGGTGCAACAAAAATGATGAGCAAAACTGGAGCTATTTAGCTGTATAGTTTCGAGTCAGAACATAAAGACATACATGAATCTATCTGTCTACAAGTGGATGCATCGGAATGAAGCAGAGCAGGGAGCTTGTGGGTCGCCAACTCATAGCACCCATGTGGTACAAACTTTTTTTGACTGCACTTTTTTTTGTCTGCTCCTGATTCTCAATGATTTGAATAAAAATAGACTCAAACTATAAGCTCAGAAAATGGCACAAGAACCTGTTGAAAATACAAAAAAAAACAAAAAACTTTTTTTTCATCTAAGCGGGTTTTTAAAAATCCAAATTCTTCCGCTGCTTGGAAAATTTACCAACATATATATATATTTAAAACTTTTTTAAGGAGCCTGTTTTGCATTGTAAAGCACCAGGACTTTTCTAAAAACTTTTCATGTTAACTCAACAGATATTTGGCTCTGAATGTAACTTTCATAAATATGTGCAGCTGGATCAACATGTGCTGAGATTCCCTATGTTCATGGATTCCTCAAATGTACATACATTTTAAGACATACGTCTCTATCATTTGGAGATATATATATAAACATCTCACTGGAAAATCCGAAACTAGAAGGAGCCTCAGACATAGTCCCTTTGTGGTAAGAACGTTTTAGTCACCCTGAGGGATCCAGCCCAGCCCAAAGTAAAGGGTGGAAAAAAAAAGAATCCTGTTACTGTGGTCTTCTGTCTCAGCCCACATAAACCAGCACAGCTTTCATACTATCTAAAAACTAGCAATTCCAGTCTCCCTCCGCCCCTCAATGTTTGTGTCTGTCGAGGACCGGCTCAAAACCCTTTTGTGCTGATCAAGTGCAGGAACAAGTACATGACAGCTGGGACATGCTGAGGCAGAAAGTGAGGAGCGAGACTTTTGCTCTCCAAATCTCTACCGAAGGAAATCCTCCGCTGGCACGAATAAAAGCTCCATGTTTTATGGAAAGAAAAAAAAATGAGAAGAGGCCCTCTGTTGTGGTGGTACTGGCACTTCTCACAAAGCCCCACCCCCATTGCGTCTTTCCCCCACTTCTTTTACGCCTCCATTGTTTCCCTCTTTTGTTATTTGTGATCTAACCCCCAAACTATCTTTAAAAAAGACCCAACCAAAACAAAGGAAAGCTAAAGCAAAAAGTGAACTGTCAAAACAAACCTGCTGCAAGGATACACAGAAAAGCCCTGGAGAATTGCCATGGTAACCATTCAGCCAGATGTTCAGAATTCGCCAAACAAATCTTCAGCACATAAACTTTCACAGCAGAACTCACTTTTTCAGCCAAACGAAACTCCTCACTTTTTTTAACTCCCAGAGAACATGTGTCAAACTTACCATCAGAACTAACTGTGTCTTGGTGGTCAAAGCTGTCCTGTCCAGTATCCCTGTAATCAACCCAGTTAATTCCCTCTAGACTGTCGTAGTTGGACTGGTCCTGATCCTTGACTGGTACTACTGTAAAGTGGGGCATGTTTTCATCACTCTGCTCTGCGGCTCCAGCTCTAACTTTTCTTAGCAGGCTAGCTGTTAGCCAGCTTGAACTGAGCTCCCACTGATGGTAACTACATTCCTCTACACTGCGCTCACTTCCTCTGGAGACTATTACCATACTCTCCGCCCACAAGCCGGCCTCCTGGCCTTTTTTTCTTTTTGTGTGTCTGTGTGTGAACTGGCAGGATATGAGGCTTTTGGAAACATCATCTCACCCCCTGAAATAGAAGAATCAACCCTGCAGGAGAAGCGCTGAACTCAAAGTTAGCTTTTCCATGACTGAGTCATGCAGTTAAAGAGTGACAGACTGTAAAGTCACCACCGCCCCACGCTGTATGTCACCGTGACAGCAACCGGGCTTTGTGTTCAAGGTTCACGGGCTTCCCTCTGCATGTGCTCCCTCAACAAACATGACTGTGACGTGGAATCTGGGAAAAGTTATAGACGGCTTGAGGGAAAACATTATTTTTTATGTCAGTTAATATAGATATACATCCAAACTTACCTTAATTTAACATCTAAATGAAAGCAAACACAAAATCATTTTTTTATAGTTTGAAATAAATTCAGGTATCTTTAAAACGGAAACAATTGAAAAAAATAATGATAGTAAAATAAATAAATAAATAAGATCCTGAGGCTGTGGGGTAAAATATGTTATATACAATGAAAGTCAACGTTTTTACATTTGTAAAATGTGATGACTAGAAGCTCAAGTACGGCGCCGCTAAAGGGTCAAGATACTGAAAAAAAAATAGAAAAATTTACTTGGGTTGTCTTTCCACTTACAAGAAAAGTATATATTTTTTATAAACAGGCAAGATCACAGACAAAACTGTAGATAAAAAGCAGGAGTTACACATTTTGCAGCTTCTTTTATTTGGGTTTAGGTTGTTTAGAATAGAATGGTTTTATAATCATTGTAGAGGTGCATCAAAATTTAGTAGCTGCCCCCTTATGCAAAAATACTGCGAAACAAAGAAAAATATCTTTGTCTTTTTAAAAAAAATAACAATATATGTAAAAAAAAGTACAAATAAAGTGCTAATTTAGAGCTGTGACAGCTATCTTCTGTATCACCTCCCAGATGGCAAAAGGATTAAAAGGTGATGTCCAACTGTCTTTGGTGATTCATGACTTTATTAAAAAACATTTTAAAGCAATCAAGTTATTCATTGACTTTGTTGAGTCAGACTAAACTAAAGAAAAAACATCTATCAACTTTTGTGATGTATAGTCAACTGGAAAAATGTTAGAATAAAACCTTAGAAATCATGTGAGTTGTAAATGTATTTGTTTGTTTTGCTCCAATCCATGAATTTAACCGTAGTCATATGACTTAAAAGAATTGAAATACTAATAAATGCTTTAAATAATCATGACATTCTTCCTTAAAAATAAAAAGTAAACTAACAATTTTTTTTCCCAAAATAGATTTTTGAGCTTTTGTTTTGTAAAAGTAACACTTACATTTTGAAATCGAGCCAAACCAATTACTTCCAGAACTCATGTGTGGTCTGAACAACCTCAGAATCTGTCTTTAATTACAACTTTTATCTTTTGTTTTACAAGCTGACAATAAAATCTTGACTTGAAGTTAAACTGGGGCAACGGCAAACATATTTTTATTCCCTCGTTTTGTAGATGTAGAACATGCAGCACATCACCCACCGTCTAAAGTTACTCGCTACCCATGGATGCTGTTTGCAGGTCAGTGAGCAGCAGGAAGGCCGAGCCTGCCACAGTTGTTTCTTCCAACAGCTCAGTCTGGTGAAACATTGTCTAGGCAGGCGGGGCAGGTCCCAGGAAATATGAGGCCCACAGGGGTCAGCATGTTTACAGCTCTGGAGATAACTCTTGGTAAAGTTGAGGGAGAGCTGTGAACTTCTGAATTCTCAAACTTTATGTAAATATCATATAATTTTTTTTTTTTTAAAGGATAAAACATTTGGGTTCAAGTATGAAAAACACATATGTGGGGCATTTTTCAAACCCAAATTAAATATTTTATTGTTATGTATGACACCACGGTTATTACATATTTTTTAATGATTAAAACTTTTTACTTTTATTTCATATTTTGCGTTTATTATCACACAAAACCGGCTTGATCCTTATTTTCCATGACACATACAATACAACCAACACTTGTAATTGCATGTGCTAACCACTAGATGGCAGCATCTAAATGCTAGAAAGCTTCATGCATTTCCTTTTCAGTGTCCTGCAAATTGTGTCATCACACTTCAATCCTTAAATATGTTATCTACGAGTAGTGTCATATTTTTGAAAATAGTTGTATAGCATATATTTTAGAAAACATAAAATATAAAAAAGTGTTTTTTTAAATTTGACTTGGTCTCAAACAACTTTAACCAACTGTCGTTGAACGATTATCAAATATGGAGTAATAGATTTTTTTAAAAATTGTGCTAAATGTTTGTACGTTTGAACTAATAAAAGTTGAAATATAATGAAGAATAATCCAATTTTCTTCCAATTTTGTCAAGAGTAATCCTGCCCTTTAGTACTATGACCACATTGAACAGAGAACAACTTTTCTTAATAGTGAATGAAAAGGCTTCCCTGTAGTTTGAATGAATGGCTCTTAGTCAAACAGCTAATTTTAATTGGCTGTGAAAGCCAAGCAGCCCCTTGGATTCCTACCAGTGACACTGATTAGGATTTTCTAATACCATGCCTGTGGGGACTTAAGTCAATCCAATTACCTTTGGCCACCATGATTAAGTTGACATAGACCCAGGGGCTCCTCCACTTTGTGTCCAGAACTGAAGATCTGGATTTGTGGACAATGAGCAGCACAAAACCTGGCTGTTTTGTTCTAAGGTTACTCATGTTCATGTGTTTTACAAGCCACGTAACATTTTTTTAATGCAAAAAATATGGTTCAAAATTATGTTCTTTGTCTTTGTTCAGTAAAAGAAATGAGGAAACAAGAAAGGAGGCTAAATCCATCAGTTTAAAAATTTAGACAAATCATGAGAAACGTTATGGGATTTTACTTTAAGAAAACCCTCTATGATGCTGGACTCCAACTTTATTAATAACTCTTTCATGATGGTTGCCAAAAGAAAAAAAAGCTGATGTGCTTTTTCAGAAATGCTTTATTGTTTTCTAAGACTGTGGTGACAAAATACTTTAGAAATTGAATAATTTTAAAATGAAAAAATGGATTTGATATTTTTATTAGAACTTCAAAGAAATGTCTATGTGTTGTTTCTGTTCTATTCTTTTCCAAAAAGAAAAAAATATATATACATTTTAAAACAAGATGGAGAAATATAAATTAGGATATAAGGTCAATGTTCATCCATATCTGGTTTCTTTAGGGAGGCCCCTCACTTTTTGAAAACACTGAAAGTATTTGAAGGAACATCTCTCATTCTTTTTAATTCCTTCAAGTTTTTTCCCCCACTTGGAATATTTGTATTAAACCTGATAAGGCCTTTGGAATTCAGAAGGAACTATTGATATTTCATGTGAAAAATTCTGATTGAAAAACTTTTGGTCTAATTAAACTGACAACTTTAAATAGGTAAAAGTCAGAGGATAGTGTCTGATGTTGAAATTCTTGAAAAGAAAAAAACAATAGCACTGACAGTTCTTTGTCTTCATCTCGTTTTAACTTTTGCTGAAACAAAAAATATCCGAATTGGTAGTTTGTGCGGCAACAGGAAAGTCATGTGAAGCTGATTTCCTTTCATTAGTGACTAATGGCATGTCATGATAATTAAAGCCTAGATGTAGTTAGGGACATCTAACATGGCTGAATTTAGTGACATCCTTTCACAATTCTGTGGTTGAAACCATATAATTTGTGTTTCCTTATCTGAACAGAGATATAATTTAAAGTTTCAGAAACCAATATGTGTGTTCTGTCAATTTTCTCTTTTTTGTTCGTCGTCTGACTTTGTGTGATGATGTCAACTTTAAAACAGCCATACTTCAACAGTGTTATCCTAAAGTTAATACTCTTGTGGTGAATCTATGACAGTGCAGACGCAGTAAAAGCATAGTACTATAGTATAACCAAACTGTTGTTTGATCAATCATGCACCAAAAAATATATATTTTTTATCTATGAGACATGATTTGCTTTGACTTGCCACCCTAAAATTTTAGACTTAGATTTGCATACATTTACTTGTTACCACGTTTTTGAAACAAAATGTCCTTTAAAGTAAAGTATAATGCTTTGTGTTAAAAAGCATTTAATGCAGTTTTCAAAGCATTCGCTATTGCTAATTCCATACATTACGTAGGTATGAATGGGAAAAAAAGATGTAAAATATTCTTGAAATTATGAATTGATTGTAAAATTGCAAATATTTACAGTGGGGTAAAAAAGCATTTTATTGCCACACCAAATGTGCAATTTCTTCTACTTAAAAAGATGAGAGGCCTGTAATGTTCATCATAGGTATACATCAACTATGAAAGACTAAAGGAGAAAAAAAAAATCCATAAAATCACATTGTCTGACTTTAATAAACTAATTATGGTGGGAATCAAGTATTTGGTCACCTACAAACAAGCAAGATTTTTACTTGGAGTGGGCGATATTGAGGATTTGGGTGTTGATCCAACTCCAATCCATTATTGGTCAATATAGCAAATATCCATAACAATAACATTATTTTTTTCTAAGTGTGGTGGATGTGACATAAACCACAAAATCTCAATTGTCTTTACTCACCGTGAATGTTTTTTTTTCCCCTTTTTAATTACTTGATAAACAAAAACAGAACTAGGAAAGTATTTTCAATTAAATGGAAAATAGTTTATTAAAATTAACATTTCTTGAAATTAAATAAAAAGTAAAAAAAAAAGGAAATTCAAAACAGTCAACAAACCAAAAGAAACAAGTAACTGTGATACAAAATTAAATCAAAATGTTTCACAATAAAAAACAACAACTAGTAGAAATATCAATAATTTGTAACTTCTTAGCCTTTAAATAGAACATAAAAACAGGAGAAACGTAAGTTGTAAAAAAAAATCTGCATTTAAATAGAACTACTGAAACAGGTTAAAAAATAAATCACTTGTAAACAACAACCAGAGGTTTTTATTCAAGAACAGTACCATATCAACATTTTGTTGGTTTTAATTAACTTTGTCTCTGACTAACCAACTCCTCTGTCTTGGAAAAAAATCCTCTCTGACGTTACAACCACTGCCAGGTATTTTATGACAAGTTTGCTCAAAGTTTGCTGCTAAGATTTCAGAGGACTGGCGAGAATGGTGAGGCAGCGACTTTGCTGGGTCATTTATGCAGATGCAGAAAAGTTTCAAACAAGAATGGAAATATCGATATCTGCAGGTCGGTATCGATCCACTACCAACTTAATATCATTACTATCAATATTTTGGATCCATCCGCCCAGCACTATTTTCTGGCTCTCACAAACCTGTAACTTCTTCTGAAGGAGGATCCTCAGTCCTCCTGTATTAATGACTCATGTTTGAACTTGTTATCTATATAAAAAACCCCAGTCCACAACCTCAAACAGTCATACTCCATACACCAAAGAGCTGTCAAAGGAGACCAGAAACAAACTTGTTGACCGGCACCAGGCTGGGAAGACTGAATCTGCAATAGGTAGGCAGCTTGGTGTGAAGAAATCAACTGTGGGAGCAATTATTAGAAAATGGAAGACATACAAGACTACTGAGAATCTCCCTCCATCTGGGGCTCCCCACAAGATCTGGACTATGGGGTCAAAATGATCACAATAACAAAGATTCCAGAACCGCCTAGTGAATGACCTGCAGAGAGCTGGGACCAAAGTTACACATTATGCTGCCAGGGACTCAGTGCCAGACGTGACCCCCTGCTAAAGCCAGTCCATGTGCAGGTGCATCTAAAGTTTCCCAGAGTGCTTTTGGATGAACCAGAAGAGGATTGGGAGGTCAGATGAAACCAGAACAGAACTTTTTGGTAAGAGCTCTACACGTCGTGTTTGGAGGAGATAGAGTTGCATCCACAGAACATCATACTGTAAAGCACGGGGGTGGAAACATCCCACTTTGGGACTTTTTTTCAGCAATTGTCCAGGACGAATGATCCATGCAAAGTAAAGAAAGAATTGGACCATGTCCTTCCATCAGCAAGGGAATTGAAGATGAAATATGGCTGGGTCTTTCAGCATGACAACAATTCCAAACACTGCCCGTGTAACGGAGGAGTGGCTCCGTAAGAAGCATATCAAGGTCCTGGAGTGGCCTCGCCAGTCTCCAGATCTCAACCCCATTGAATATATTTGGGAGGAGTTGAAAGTCTGTGTTGCCCAGCGAAAGACCCCAAAACATCCCTGCTCTAGAGGAGATCTGCATGGAGGAATGGGCCAAAATACCAGTAACAATCTGAGAAACCTTGTGAAGACATGTAGGAAATGCTTTACTAATGTCACTGCCAACTAAAGATGAACTTTACTTATTGACCAAATACGTATTTTCCACCATAATTAAAAATTAAATTCTTTAGAAAATCAGACTGGGATTTTTAGGATTTTTTTTCTCATTTTGTCTCTCATTGTTGAGGTGATGATGAAAATCACAGGCCTCTCTCATCTTTTCAAGTGGGAGAACATGCACAATTGATGGCTGACTAAATACTTTTTTTTGCCCCACTGTATGTTTTTTTTTCTCTCACAGCTATTCTTTTTTTTTA
>NC_050514.1:26019224-26029865 GCF_002922805.2 Oryzias melastigma
TGAGATGATACATTTTAAAAATAAGAAAACAGCCCAGATAACATCATGTCATGTCTCTTCTCACTTACATTTCATGCACAATGTATTTCTTATCTCAAAGCTCAGGTGTCGAAACTGCTCAGCTCAAACAGATGGAGAACATTCACTTTTGTAAAGGAAATGGATATTGGAGAGTCTATAATGAATACTTTTAAAATGTGTAGCACTAAAATATATATTTACTAATATTGATTTTTCTCCCAAAATAGACATTTATGATTTGAGCATTTTATTTTCTCCACTGCAGTTTTCATGGGAAATGTATCTGATTTTATCACACCAGAGCCATCTGTGATCTTGCCCTTTTAGTATATGACATAACAACATGATTTAAACACTCCTGCCTGTGTTTCTCCATATGGACGGACACATATTTAAGCCGCCAAACACCATCTTTTCCAGAAATTTACCGGTGATGGACATGATAACATCAGGATTGGATTCCTTTTTGACAGATTACAGCCTTGGAAACGGCTCAAACAGGATTTCACAAGAGGAGAGCGAAAGGGCTACAGAACACAGTAAAAACAGGGGAAATGGGAGTGTGAGGGGGAACTGGGAGAAAATCATGGACCAAAGATCAGCAGAGGTAAAGACATTAACCCAAGGTTAGCAGAAAACAAACTCATTTAGCGCATGGCAGGACGTTTGTATTTGCCCTATCCTGCTCTGCTTTGTCTTGTTAGAAAGCCTTGGCACGCAATCTAAGTTCAACAGTTTTCAGTGCTTCGCCCAATAATTAGAAGCTATAAACATGCAACTTCCCCAGCTGGTAAAAACATTACTTTTTATGCGGTGGAAGCTACCTGCCTGTGGCCTTTGTTGGAAGCTCTCCGACAAGTGAATTCAAAATATTTTTGCAGAAGTTTTTTTTTTGTTTATAAAAACAATTGAGATTTTAATCACAGTTTCAATATTTTCTTCCCAGTCTAGAGATTTTAAACCCTTTAATTAGGCTTAAACTACGGTCACAAATCCAAAAATGCCACCACGTGGTGACCTATGCAAGTTTTTCAGCTAAATTAGCTGTAACATTTTTTAATCAAGAGACAATCACCATGGAGGTTTTAAGGAAAAGTAAAACTGTACGGCAACTGGATGATTTTTCTCTAAAAGTTGACATCGGTTAGCGCCTAAGCACATTTTGAGGACACCTGGTTGCAGTCCGTTGACATTTGGAGATGACGTTATTAAGAAATCGGGCGACAGCTGAGCAGCCACAAAGTGGCTCCTGCGACAGCTCTGTCTGGATGATGTGTAGGCTGAATGTCTCCAGAAGGCGGCCGTCCATATGAAGTGCCACCGGCCGGTGGCCTATATAAAAGCAAGCCTTTCTGCAGGCCAGATGACCCTTTAATTGCCACCATCTACATCATGACCACGCCAATGTGGTACATATATGACTAAATTTTCTTTTAACGTCACAAGAAAATAACTAAATCAATCTGCAATTTTCTTACTTTGCACTAATCAAATATAAATGCCTGAAACCGCCAGAAGGGGGCGCACAAGGCTTGATTCACTCGAGTAAAAGCTCCCAATGAGGAAACAGCTCGACGGACTTTCTCCTTTCAGGTAATGATTTATTTGTTTGAAATATATCTTGATCCCAAACTGCAGTTTGTTCTTAAAGTCACAGAAATGTTTGGTTTCTAGTTAGTTGATGTTTAATGAATGGAGAAAAGTGAATTAGCTTGTTCGTTATCAAGCACGCGGCTGAATGGTGTGTATCTGCCATTTTGAATGTAGCGCCACAGAAATTGAAATGTCTTCTGTTCTCTTGTAAGCCATGTTAGACATTCTAAAGTGTATGAAAATATGATTCATTCAAGTATAAGCTTTCAATGTGGAAACAGCTCGACACATTTCGTTTCTCTCTTATTTCAGTATAGAGAAACGCCAAGGAATATAAAATTAAATAAGTGGCAAATATTGAAAGATACTGCCTATGGCTCCCAATCACATGGTGGCAGTTGTATTTGTGATGGAGGCATTAAGCATTTCCTTACTTCTTATTTTTGTTCAGATCTTGATAATTTACCTTTTCGCTCTCTTTCTCATCATTTACTTTGTTAAATCAACTGTTTTTTTTCTTCTTCTAAGATTGAAAGTCATTGCCATTACACATTAAGCAGCTGGCTCTCCAACCCAACCAAACATTTGTTTTCCCCTTTTCTCAAAAGAAAACTTAAAAAAACACAACCCAGAACAAAGAAACCCAAACATTAGCATAACACATTTAAGCAAGAAAAACAAAACAGAAAGAATTGTACAGTGAGGACAAAGCTTTGATAGTTGACAACAGCAGAAATCATGGATTTAAACACCCTGAGGGAACTATTAAAAAAAAAAAAACAATAGGCAGCTGTTGCATTAATTTGACACAGGTGTTATCTTGAGGGATGGGAGGGAGAGCTCAACTGTGTGTTCATTTCTTTCAAAAGTAAAATTATGTGCAAGAATTTTGACCAAGTCCCCATTTCCACCCCAAATTACAAGTAAATGTCAAGTGAGCACCGGAGGCTGGTTTTCAAAACTAATACCATTGATTTAATTTTTTATTTCCAATAATTCAAGCTTTTCCCAAGTCCTTCCCATTTTTATCCAACTCCAAGCTCTGAATCCCCCTCACTGACATCATGTCTCCCTTCATTTCACCCATGAATCTCCTCTTCAGTCTTCTACAGCACCTCCTTAAAGACACCTCTTGGAAAATGTTACTTTTTTAGCCATTTTCCATCCACACAATCCAATAATGACAAAATATTTTAAGAAGTGGCTAAAATAGGGTGCACAGATTAAATCAAAGTGTGTTTCAGTTTAACCAACATACTGAGGATAGAATGTTAAGAGCAACAAGACTGGTTTTCAAAACTCAAAATAAATGAATATATGTGACTCTCATGGGAAAAAAAAAAAAAAAAAAAAACTATTTGTAGACTGCAGAGACAAAATTCTGCCAAAGCCAAATTAATCTACTACTTAAAGAGAAATCTTGTCCATATAAATCATGAAAATAATCAAAGCTAATCCCGTTTAAGCTGAGCCCAACCAGAAGCCATGAGTGAAGTTCCAGATCCCATGACACTCCTAGACGTGACTCTATGGTTAGGCGTAGTAGAGATACAAACTGCATCATTGCTTTCTCTTTTGCAAAAAGTTAGAGTATTTTCCATATTTAATCACCCTAGGATTAGTTTCTCATGGGACAGGGTGAATGCCTATTACAACACTCGATCTTTTAGGCACACAAGCGCCAAAATAAAGTGGTGATTCTGGACAAGGAACTGATGAGTCACCAGTTAATCACTTATCATCTTTGGGGGGACACTGAGGCACTCAGAAAACCAAGGGGGACACAGACCTGTCGGGCATCCGTGTTATCAGACAGGCCAACGTGCTCCCAGTTTTTTTTTTTTTTTTTTTTTAATTAAAGCTAATTATGGTGGCTTGTGAAGAATGAAGATTTATAGGCACAGGCCTGGCAAAATCACAAAAGATTTACCTTCATCTGAAAGAACTGGGGCCTCCAAGATTTTACATCAGGCTTTTGAATGGGTTTCCCTAATGCTGATGTTTACTGTTCTGCTTATATTAGTATCGGAATTTCCTAGTTAGGCATGATGCACTTTTTTTGGGCAGCTCCATACTTTACCACGTGTTTCAAGTCCAAAATGTCTTAATCAAGCTTTTAGATCTTTCTTGATTTTTTTTATATTCTTTATTTGACTTTTACTTAGTGTAATTTGTCTTTCATGATTTCAAAGGTTTAACGAACTGTTTTCTTAAGGAAATATATTTGTTAAACTGTTTGTCATGCTTCTTAACAGTGCTGAAAAGCACAGATATTTATCTTCATTTTTTGTAGTCAGTTTCTCCTTTTTGTCAACCATTAGAGTAAAATATAGAAGCCTTATTTTGTATTTGATTTCTAGGTTTTGGAGCTCTTTTTTGAGTCCTGTGTTCTGACTGAACCTAATTACATTCTTTTATACATTATTCTTTTTTTCCACATTATTTTTGTCTTCTTGGAATCTTGACTTCAGGCCTAAAAGCTTCTTCAAAATGTTTCCCTTTTCCCCATTGTAGCCTCTGTCTCTCTCTCTCTCTCTCTCTCTTTTCTCAGTTGTATATTTTTCTTTTTGGTCTTCTAAATTAACAATTTAATCCTGAATATTAAGGCCAAAATTTGAAGGCACTCATTCTCCTGTTTAAGGTTGGAGAGCCTCTTCAGTGTTTTGGACCTTCTTAATGAATCTCCTTCTGCAGTTTGAAGCTATTTTCCACAGCAGCTTTGACAGACACATTTACGCTCATGAATTCCTGTGATCACTCTTCAGAAATACAAGTGTCACCTCGAGATTTTTGTTTCTTTCTGCAATCTTGTCTAATTTCTGCTGCTTTTTCTCACACCTCTCCTCTGGGATATTTTTCATTTTGGAATTGCTTGCTGATGCGTTGCAAGTTTTTCCTCTAAGTCATTGGAGAGTTTAACTACAGATATTCTCGCTTTCCCAAGTCTATTGTATGTTTTTTGTTAAATACTTTTTTTCCCTTATAAGCTCAGTGCTTATAAGGTCTTGTATCTGGCCGGTGAGCAGGGATAAACCTTTTGCAGAAACAAAGACACTAAATCTCAACACAATACATTTTAATATGAGAAAACTGAAACATGAGAGAACTACAATGATTTAAAACAAAAACAATGTGATGACAAACTAGACTGACAGGGAAAAAAGTAGATTTAAAACCAGTGAAGGAAACAAGAAGCAGCTGTGTTGATTGGTAACTTGACCCAGGTGTTAACAAGAGGGATGGAATATGGGAACATAATATTTATTCTGTTCATTAATGAAAATGTCCCCTTTAATAAATCTGAAGCATTTCCATGCATATAAAATGTTGCATTTTCCCTAATGACCACCGAAGGCCTGTTTCAAACCAAGGATTACTGTTGACCTAATAATAAAAAAGCTGTATATACAAGTGGTGTGTGTGTATGTGTATATATATATATATATATATATATATATATATACACACACACACACACACACACACACCCACACACAAAAGATTTTAGATGCATATGCTGTCAATGAATGCGACTTGTCTGCATGTAAAAGTACAGCACCCAGTTCCAGAAATTTAAAGTGAATGTGAAAAACAAAAACAAATGAACTACTTAGAAGAAGCAATTATTAAAAAAGCTAATTTCCTGTGGATACACATATTACAGACACAGAGAAATATTATCATGCTAAGATGGTAAGAATGACTTAGCATGTACTCCATATATCCATCCATCCATCCTATAAACCTGCTGTAACCCATTTGTGGTCACAGGGCTGCTGGAGTCAGTCCTGGCTACTGTTTGGCAAAGGTGAGGTACACCCTGGACAAGTTGCTGGTGAGTCACCAATAAACCTAAGAATCATGTTTTTAAAGATCTAATAAATAATTTTAACAATGATTTGATTATAATATGTGGTTGTTGATCTGATTCATAGTCAATATTGGTTCGGTTTGAACGATCCGATTCACTGACCTAAAATTGATCCAGGACATCTTCAACCAAAATTTCAACCAGTGTGACTCAGAGATAAATACCTGGGGACTGAAAAGTGTGAGTGAATTTTTTTCCAGATTCTTTGTATTTCTTGCAAAATAATCAAATGCAAATTAAATATCTATACGAACAAACAAGTAACCAATAATTAATGGCAAATCCATTCACGTTTCAGTTTCATAAAGTTTAGCCTGCTGTTTTTTTCCCACATAAAAATCATTCAATGGAAACATTCTACCACACTGAATGGTCACATGTCTTTGCAGAATTGTAAGTTTCCACACATTAGGCTGTAATGATGGATTGATCATATTTTGCTGCCATCATGTGTGTGTTGTCCACTGTGATGGCACTTTGCCATTTTTACATTATAGTCAAATAAACTCACCATGTCACAATCCAAATGATACTTTCCAAGATTGATCATCGATTTATCTAATTTTGAAACATTTTTTATTGGTATATGTGAATTTGATTAGATTAAAAACTGCCTCAAGCAGATCGATCAGTTTGGATCGTAGGACTAGATATCAATTATTGGATTAATCGTAACAGCCCTAATGCTCTTGGACTGTTGTAGGACGCCAGAGTGGTAACCAGTGCAACAAACTTGGAGTCCTAGTATGTTCTCAAGGAGCTAAAAAAATATTTATCTCTGTATGTACTGTATATTCTCAAATTCTCTCTGTTTTTTAAGAAATACCTTGATAATATTTCACCCAGGAAGATTTTATATCAGTTCTTTGTGATAAAGCATGTACAACATAAGGGAAAAAAGGAGGCCTACATGTTTTCCCATGTTTGTATGTCTTTTTGTTCATTCTTGTATTTGCTAGGTGTAAGAACTCATGCAAATGTAGCACAAAATTTAAGGAATAACACTTGCATAAAATCTAGATATCATTTGTTGTCAAGCATGGAAGCAAATACAATGAATTTAATATATATATATATATGTGACATTAACTAAAACATAAATGTCTCTGGTTCTTAGCTCATCTGAAATGAAATGAGTCATAATGATTGTATGAAGCAGAGGATCTTTTTACTTAGAATTCCAAACAGTCCTAACATTTCCTGCGCCCAATCCACTTTGCCCTTAACACTTGACCCTTATCAAGAACTAGAAATCAATGAACCCTTCAGCCGGGGCCACATATCACATAAGGCTTGTTTATTCTGGACTTGAGCTCATTAAAGGTTCAGTGTCCAGGTTAAGTTTAAGACATTAGGTCGGAAATGCACAGCAGTAGTTCTGAGAAGTTGAAGCCATATCTCATGTGGAATCTGAATTTGGCATTTATTAGATTCATGTCTGTTTTTGTTTGAAGACAGGAAACAGGCCCTTGTTTTTCATGGAAAACTTTGTTAGCATTTGGAAGAAAGAAAAAAAAAAAAGCCGGTACAGAAACAGCCAACGTGGAAGAGGGGGGTCACAATGTTTAGTGTTATCTCATTCCTGTGAAGAACATTTGGACTTGATCCAGTTCTTTTAATGGTATTCATGGTACACAGCAGTAAGGGTTGCCCAAGGAGCAAGCAGGAAATATATCATGCTTGGAGTGTGGTTACAGGGGGACAAGGTATTTCCTGACAATGTAAAAGAATAATGTCAAGATTCTCCTTATTGGGTGCAAATGTGGCCCAATCAAAGTCACCGTGCACACACACAGACCAGATGTGGACATTACATGATATCCCTCATTTGTCATAAGTATTGTTCACTGTCATCTTGCACATTAACACACATACGTACAGACACACACCCACGAACGAGAGAGAAATATGAGCTTCTCTGTTGAAGCTGAGTTTATAGGTAGCAAGAAATATTTAAAGTTGAACATTATACTGGAAAAAATGACTATTTCTGAATTATCCAGGTTCACAATGAAAACATTAAACCACCAATCTTTGCAATTTATCATTCAAAAGCTGCACTTGCTGAACAAGAAGACAGGATAGTCAGCTTTTTGTCAGAACTAATATGAAATAAAAGCTCAAACTACAGCTTGTTGGAACCAATAAGTAAGCACGCTACTTTCACTTTTTGTGAATTTATTACATTAGTGATTGTAACACTGATGCTCAGTGATGAGACTACATTTCTCTCACCCCCCTTTTAGGTTTAGCAAAAAAAAAACCTATCAGTTTGCACAAATTATCTATTAGGAGTTTAATGGAGTGAAGCAGTAAAGAAAATGCTCTTGCCAGGCAAACATGAGTAAACATTCAGTTTAAAAAATTGTTAAATTAAATTTACATTTTCAAATCAAAAACCAAGAGTATTTTATAGACATTTTCTTAGTAGAAGAAGCAGGCGAACTGACCTGGGATGCCTTAAAGACTCACTCATGTTTTTAACATGTTCATTTGGTTTTCTTCTGATGATGGAGGACATATATTTAGAAAAATAAATCCAAATTTGCATTCCTGAGTATTTTTTTCTTCAAATCATTGTAATTCAGGAGCAGACAAAAAAATGCCATTTGAAAAAAAAATGTTTTTTGTGATATAGGAAATACTTTGGGTGGACTCCCAACTTCGGAAAGCAGGGGGGCGTGGTTGCTCCGCACAATTGGTCCCACCCACTACTCACAGGTGAATTTCTGCCGCTCTGCAGAAACTATGTCCTAGAAAACAACTGTTATTTTTTTGTTTTTGTTTGTTTTAATTTAGGCTAAAAGCAGCATAAACGTAACTACAAACCACTGGGAACACTTTAATAATAGATCAAAAGATGATCATAGTTGCCAGTAACAGTCTGAGGTGGTGGCTGTGTTTGACTTTTCTTAAGTGTTGAGGGAACCTAAACATTTATCTTCATCTTTGTTTTTTATTTTTTAGTTCATTGAAACACTGATTGGATCTTTTCACTCTTTAGCACAAAGTAGGGTGGAAACCCTCCAGGGAGAGTTGCTGTTTTGCCCTCCAGGTAGGCGTGACAGTCATGTTACAGAAACCTCATCAGGTGACTGACATTCTTCCTGTTTTCTTTAAATTATTACAGTGTGGTCCATTTTTAAAGTTTTGTATTTACTGTTCTATTGTTTTACTGTACTCTACAAATCAAGTTGACAACAGCCATTTTCCTGTGTTAACCTTTTTAAGTACTTCTTGCTAAATGGATCTGACAGTTTTGTCAACAGTTTTTAGAGTTTTGATTTGTTTCTTCAGTTAATTAAAACATTTGTTTTCTGTTTACCTTCTCTTGTCTGGACTTGACTTCTCATTTACTGGCATCACAGTTGTCGTGAATTAGGCAACAAAGCAATAAATTCAAAGTGTCTCAGAAGAGTACTTCAACATGACAGCTTCAATTTGCTGACTAAAATGCAGATAAAATACAACTGGAGGTGATTTCATGTAAACCGGTCTCACTTCTCACAACAGTTGAAAGCAGACAAGGGACTCAGCCAGGGTTTTTATTAATTATGCATTATTTGTCCCAGCTTGCAGTCTGCCCACCACAGCTCTGCAGACAGTTTCCTGCTGAGCTGTGTTCAGTCACACATTCTTGCTGCGCTGCATGCTCCTCTCTCTGCAGGATTCCTGCAGAGGCCATGCTTCTTTCATAACATGTTACTTTCCCACCATGAGAGAAAGCTGGTATATTGTAGGGCGGTACTATGATAAACCTTACTTTTACTGACTCTATAAAGTGTTTGAACTAAGACTTCATTTCTCAGATAAACTGTCAGTTAAAAAGATCAAAGTAGTTTTTGAAAAAAAAAATAGACTTGCTAAATCAAGTCTTGTTGACAGGTGATTGTTTTTTTAGTAACTACTTTGGAATCTACCTGAATGAATTTGAATGTGCACAAATGGGGCAAAAACTCAACCTTAACCCATTAAGACCCTGACCCATTTTTTTGAAAACAGAAATTATGTGGAATACACCACAAACCAAGAGGACCACAGAATTGGTTTATGATATTTTTCTGTTACATTGATGTCACCATGGGTTCTTATGGGTTAAGAAGGCAAAAAAAAAAAAACACTTGTTTCAAGAAAACAAATGTTCTATTTTTTTTCTTGCAAGAAAAACAAGATAATGATCTCGTACAGAAAGTAAGATAAGTAGCAAAATAATTTGCTGTACGAAAACGTGTCTTAAGAGTGTATTCAATCTGGAAAATTCATTGCAAGACAATCTTACCTCATTGAAAAATGTTTTTGCGTGTTTAAAGAATGTATTGCAAATTTTAAGAATTTTCACTAGTTTCTAGGGGAAAATTTTTTCAGTCACATTTAAAGAAACTTTAATTGTTATTAGCACTTTGACCTCTGATACATATATTGCAACCGTATGAATCAGAAATTGAACAAATGTCTTCCATGTAAATGTGAAAATAGATTGAAGTTTATAAACACATAGGGAAAAAGCTAATTTACTTATCGATTCCAACTACTTTTTGTTGATTTACAGACGCGTATTAGTGCAGACCTGATTTATGTATAAATTAGTTAATTACCATGGTGGAATGTGTGATAATATCTGAGAAATTAAATTTAAAAAAAAAATCTTGTTTCTGATGTTTTTTTTATTTTTTTCCTGCCTTCAGAAGTGCATTAAAAAGACTCTTTATCTCCAACTATGTTGGAGCTGCAGAGGGCGAACAATTAAATATCAGTCTGTGGAGGTCTGGCTTGACTTTTATTGGCTAAACAAATCTGATAAAAGTTTGCGGCTTTGACCTTTCTGCTGCACTAAGATCAAACAGACATCAGGAAAAAGAAACAGCAGAGGCAGAGCAGCAAGGATTCATAGTGAATTGCATATCAATGCAGAAATGTATTTACTGGACCAATGCTTTATATTTGAGTGCACACAAACACCCCAGATAGTTATTCTAGTGATTTCAAACCAGAATGAAGCTACGGGTCAGACATTTACCCGCTACTGGAAGATGTATTAGAATTTGAAATAACTAAAGCCAGATAAGTATACTTGTCAAAAAATGATGGTTGATTATATCAACATTTCAGACCCTCCTCTTTCCCCTGTAATATTGCAAAAAAAAAAAAAAAAAAAA
>NC_050514.1:26029921-26034838 GCF_002922805.2 Oryzias melastigma
GGTTGATTTTTTACAGACTGAATTCACAAAATGAGAATGAAAATCTGGTCAAACACAGGCTTTTGAATGAGCTGTACTGAGGTCATTCTAACAAATGACAGCCATATTTGTTCTCCATATTTGCCCTTTTTCAGAAAGGTAGGCATCAGCTATGTGTGACCACTGCCCGTTTAAGGTCTCCAAGTCCAAATTTCACTGAGATTCAGGTGTTGCACGTCCAAGATTTTAAGGATGTATTAATTCTGGACACACTTGGGTTTTGTAGTTAAAGTGAACCTGAGATTGTTTCCCCGATAATCCGGTACAAATTCTCACTTTGAATTAATCCAAGAAAACCTTGGTTGGGGACTAAGAACCGTTCTCTGACTCATCTTTCGAGCTGGTCTTGGTTTGTTTTCAATCCGACTAATCTTCGGTTTGCTCTGAAATTCTTCAGTCTGAATAGAGTCCGTGCTTGGAGCGGAACAACTTTAGCAAACAACAGCCAAAACGGCCACCATATTCGGGGAGAGTAGGAATGAAGCAACTGATGAGTCACTGACGAATGTAAAGCAACTCATTGAAAATTAGTTGGATGAGTGAAGGCTCACCAAATCATCTTTTAACTTGATACGCTTTGTGCTGGCCCTCCTGGCGCTGGGGGTGGGATGCTGCTCTTCTGGCTAGGCTAGGGCCCCACCCTCATAATTCCTGACCAATGAGTGAGAGATCTTTGGTCACATGGTTTTGTTTACAGGCTTAAGTTCAAAACAAAAATCCCCAGTCTGAATACACCCAAAAACTTTTTCCATTTAGGATTTTGAGCATTTTAATTTCATATTAAGGATCTATTTATTTGATTAGGTTTTTTGAACTTGTCTAATGTCTTTGTTATAAATTTGTTGTTTCTTTTTCTTCACTCTTTTGACACGTTTTTGTACTTAGCCCTTAATCAAACACTTTTTTCACTCTGTTGGTTTAGGTACACATTTGGCTTATTAATTGATCTATAGTCTTTCATATAATTTTTATGTTAATCTTCAAATGAGCCCAACACAAACATGTGGAGGATGTTTTCACATGGCTCATCCATGGTGAGACCGAATTACATCTAAACTGAACCTGTAGACAGTTTTTTAAAATTGTAGTTAAAGGTGGAGGATCCAAACACAGGACACCAGGTCTGTGGCAGGAACCTTAATGAAGATCTTAAACAGGAAAGCAGAACCAGCACTAGGATAGCAAAAACTAAAAATAGATGGCAATTAGGAGTGACAAACAGATGACCTGACCAAGATGAAAGAAAAAAAAAGACCAGGAGCTTAAATAGACGGGAGGCTTATCACCTGAAGAAGAAACAGCTGTGAGTGATTAAATTAAAAAAAAAAAAAAAAAAAAAAAGGTGAGACTGGGACTGAAGGGGAAAACACAAAATTGAAATCAGGTGATACAATAATGACTCCAATTCTCACAGATGATGATTTATAACAAAAAACATAAAATAAATAAAACCAATATCTAATAGGATGTAAATAATGACAAAATAAATTGACATATTTTATCAACAGCTAGAAACAACAAAATGATTGCCTGAGACAATCCAGTTGCTAGAGTTTTGCTCATGTTTTTAAAGGAAGTACGGTTGAAGACGTTCATATCAAACCAACATCATGATTATAAAAACCAGGAGATGAATGATCTTAGGATTCACTATCAGATCTGGCATTCCCACATTGGAAAACAGCAGCGTGTGCACCATTAGTTTATTGTACCTTTTCATCAAAATCAATATCAGCACAGTTATTTTTTTTTCTTAACACATTTGTATGCCGAAATGATTAATTAAAATAATGAAAATGTATCTTTTCTTAATACATTTTTGATTATCGCTGAACAAATGTTGTTAATTTAAGATCAAGATAATTCTTTAATTAACGTGCTAAATCATTTTATCATGACACATCATTATTACCAACTGTTTGTAGCATCAACGTCATCCTAAAATTTTGGATGAGCAACATTACCAAAAAGAATTCATCACTTTCTTAAAGGGGCGAAAGCTAAATTTTTACAAGTAAAACAGGTTGCAAGTTTGCAGGAAACATGGGTGACAGATTGTGTGTTTGTCAACCCCAAGTTATGGTCTTGTTTCTGTATCTCTTCATGGGTTCTTTTATCTAACATTTGAACATGTTTGTATTTGTTCCTATTAGCATTGTTCCAATCCATGATTTGATAGTTGACTTTTCATTGTTTACTTCTCTGGGGACTACAGTCTGACGAGAAGGCAGTCAATTTGACCTGATGTATCTAGCTAAAAAAATATAAAATATTATAGCAAAATTCTTTTTAGGAAGTTTGTAGAAATGAAACATGTCACAGGTAAACAACAAGGTTATCATACATTTGTCTTTTGGAAAGAAAGAGCATAATAGCTTTACATGCAAGACAAAGAACTTGATGTTTGTCAAACCATTTATTCCCCCCAATATTTCTGGCTGTTAGCTTGATAGTTTTATAATGTCCTGTTTAATCTTAAATATATTTGCTTTGGGTAACATCCAGATTGGGCCTTGCCTTTACCCACCAGTAGCTGGGGATAGGCTCCAGAAACCTCATGACCTGAAAAGGGATTCATCGAGTTTATAAAATCGATGAAAGGATGGATGTTTGTTTTGAGAACTGTCCAGGATGGACCCTGCCTTTGCTCAACAGTAGTGAGGTTGCTGGGATAGGCTCCAGCAACCTTGTGACCCCAAAAGCTATTCAGCAGGTTTAGAAAATGGATGGGTGGATATTTGTTTTGGACTGTAGTCCCAAAAGTGTGCCAATCAAACCAAACTGGTCAGGTATGTAGACCCTGCATAAAATCTGAAAAAAATGGAGGACAGAGGTTAAAATGGTAACATCAAGCTTGTTTTAGAAGCAAAATCCAGCAGAATGCTTCCCAAAAAGAACTTGTTAACCCCTTCATGCCTGATTTTATTTCTAATTGTATATAAAAATGTATTCTTCAATATTTGGAGTCTTGGATTAGATTGCGAGTTAGCAATATATGAAGGAGGAGGTTTGAAGTGCTTCACATATTGGCTTTAAAACCTCTTTTAAGTTGAAGTTTCACTGCCATCAAATATCTGAGTGTCATGAAAAATGTGTTCTACAATTGAACCATCCCTCCAGGGAACTATAAAGTTTCACCCACAGTCACGCCAGGAAATCATTGTGGTGGTTAAACCCAACCCTTAATGCTGAGTGTCAAACATGGAGGCATCAGGTCCTATTTTTTTTTTTTTTTAAACTTCGTTGTGACTTGATGACTCAAATCCATGATCTTCCAGATCCAGGGGAAAACGCTCTACTCTCAGACCACTGAGATCTCTAAGCGCATTGATCAACCAAATGAGTCCACGGAGGACTATTTAAGGTTGGGAAATACCGCTTTAATGGCATTGTGTCAGCGAAATATCTCCAGTAAACAAATGATACCACAGATATTATTAGAAAATACACTTTTGTTGTTTATGAAACATGTTTTATTAATCCCCAAAGATCACACCGCATCAATAGCTTGTTTCCAATCCAAACATATAGTTTGGGTCAGTGCGACCTTCACACTTAAGCGAGTCACCTAATGAACTGTGCTCCCACATATTGCCAGGCACTGGCTTTTGAAGCTTTCCTACAATTTTCAGGATGATCTTCTTCATCTTCAATCTATGTTGTAAATTTGCATCTGTTCATCCCAGGGGAGACCTTAATTGCAGACCACAGAAGACATTTACACTGTTTTTTTTCCATCTGAGTTGAGTTTGTATACAGAAAGCATTGTGATCTTAACATGGTTGGTTGATTTATGGCTTCATTCTTTCAAAGTACAGCTTTAGGTTAAACCTTTTTTGGGTGTATTGAGTAACAATGATTTTTCAAGAGACTGCTGAACCCACTGATCACTATAAAGATACTGTATTTTTCTTGTGAGCTCATAAAGATCAAAGAGCTGTCTCTATGGCCTTTATTTTGAGATTTCCACCAACGCCATAAGTCTTATTAAACTACCATGTGATATTTGTACTAAATGCCAACGTTATTTGCAGTTTTCATAGAAGTACAATGTATATCTTTTGAAGTATTTGGTTATTCTCTTGTTGCATTCATGAGAAGTGCCCCATAAATTGTTTAATTAGTCCAGTTTGAATATGTTACTCATAAGAGAACCTTATGTTTGCAAAAGGGAGACATAACTAGAGTTTAAATGTTTTTTATTGTTTTAACTGAAAACTGAGGATTAAAAGTTCAAGACTTGATGGATGATGTTTAGCTTTCTAATACAATTCAGAATGACTGACCCACACTGTTACAGTTCAGGGTAAACATGTTAAATCTATATGGGCAAATTTAAAATAATATCAGCTACACTTCTGCAGAAAAGTATTTACATTTATTACTGATTATTTAAATGTTCTTTCTTTCAGACACTAACCTAGCCCGTGAGGTCAACACAATCATCAACCATCAAAGCCTTAGAAAAAAAATGGTAATTTTTCTACTTTTTTAAGTAGTTAAAAAAGTGTGCAAAGTAAAAGATGACTTGTTTCAAGATTGTATGAATATTGTATTTATTTATTGGAGATTAAGCCTATAATTTAGTAGTATTATTATTACCTGTGCATGAATAGAAATGTTGGCAGTCATTCACAAAATAAGTTTAAGTTATCATGACTAAACACTTTTGTTGGCAGTCTAAAAAAACTGATGATTAATACTACTGCTTCCACTAAGAACAGAAAGGTGCTGTCAGAAATTAGTTCACAATTAAACTCACTCTTTGTTTGAAGATTGATTTTATTATCTTTTTTTTAGCCACAATAATGGTAGGGACACATATCACTGTCACCAGGCGATATTAAGGCATCGGTAGAATCTTAAGGTTTCCCATAA
>NC_050514.1:26034885-26053471 GCF_002922805.2 Oryzias melastigma
AAATTGTTGGCGTGGTCATGAATGTAGACGGCGTGGAGAACGGCCCACTTTTTATATACTAGACAGTTGGCAGCCAGTGACACTTGATATGGACGGCCGCTGTCCGGAGACATTTACACAGTCAAAGCTGCTAAATCAATACCCTGGATATCAGGCTGTTTTAAGCTTAACTAGTAATGCCAAAAGTACAATTTGTTTACTAGTTACAGCCAAAAATGTGAAATAGCTGACCATCATTTTTTGAAAATGTGCACTGGTTTATTAGTGACTTTTATAAGAATGCACTAGTAAACTAGTAAGAAATTATTGTGCTCACTAGTTAACTAGTTCAAATTTTCTCTCTTACTATTTAACTAATACGGCTTTCATCTCACTAGTCATGTTAGTAAACTAGTACAAGATTTTGGTCACTCTAGTAAAGTAGTGAGCTTGAACGGAGCCTTACTAATGAGCTTGTAGAAAAATTACATGAAATTAGTTAACTAGTGGCCTTTTTAGATGGTCACGAGTTACTTAGTGAGCAACAAATGGGGCCTAATAGTAAACTAGTGCACATTTTTAAACATTACTAGTTAAATAATTTTTGGCTGTAACTAGTAAACAAGATGTACTTTTGACATTACAAGTTAGTATTAAAACAGCCTGATATCAAGGAGATTGATTTAATGATCAAAAGGCTTGCTATAGCCCAGCGATCCAGCTGCCACTGACCCGTGGCCGCCCAGCTGTCGCTCTACCCCCGCTTGTCACTGGACTGCCACCGCACATCTTAAAAATGCGCCAAGGCAGCAGCGGACCGATGTCAACTGCTGATACTGCCGCCTTTTGATTATATATGCTGTCGCCTGGTGAATTAGCTGAAAAACTTTCACTTTGGCCAGCGAAAGGTGGCATTTTGGGATATGTGACCATAGCCTGAGATACTAGATTTTCTTACACTTTTATATTTTAATATGATGCAAATTTTAAGAGTTTTCTCAGGCATAATTGATGCATATAAATATGCTGCTTTCTAATATTGGGAGCTCCCACATAGATGGTCACCCTTTACCTTTAAAACAATACTATACACACACAAAAAAAGCAAACGTCTCCAGGCTTGTGTAGAAGAAATTTTTTATTTGTGTATACTTTAGACGTCATAGACAGCTGTCACTCACGTTCAACAGGACATTTTTATTGTATTCAGTATATCTGTAAACATGGTTGATGAGAGCCAGGGTGTATTTTGTTCACATTCATACAAGACAAAGTAGCCCAGGGTTACACTGAGGAATATTCTCTTTTTAAGTCGATCGTTTGAGCTATACATCAGACAACTTGTTATAATTCTGGACAGATACATTTGAAATACTTTCAATTCACGATGTGCTATGAACAGCTTGATAAATACAACATGAGATATAACAAAAGAATATATTTATACCAAAAGAATATATTTATATATTTTTATGTCTTTTTATATATTGAACAAATATATTTTTCTTTTTTTTTTTTTTAGCAGGAGTGTTCTGTTTGATTCAAAGTAATTTTAAACCATATTTCTTTAGATAAAAGGGCAATTTGAAAACAGAAAAAATTGGCACTTTAATGGTGATGTAAAACATTTTTTTGTTTTAAATGAAAAATAAAAGTTACTATGTAGTTATCATACAGTACACTAAAAGCAGTCCATTTCAGTTTTCAGTCGTCTGTCTTCTGAACACCAACAGCAAACGTTCATAAGTCATATACACACACACATACTCACAAACTCTCCTTCCTTTCTCTTTTTATGTCTGAAGAAAAAGTCACACAGATTCCATAGAGGATTCAATAGACACAAAATCAAACATTAATATAAAATGATCTGTAACAGTAATGCCATTTTTTTTGGTGTAACTCCTCCCTCCTTGCCTAAAGTGAGCAGCTGGGCACTGATCAAGCTCTGTGTTAGGTTTCCTTAAAGCTAAAGCTTGGCAGCAAGCCCCGCTTTCAAAAGCACTAAAATTCACAAAGCTTGTAACAGTGCTTTAAGAGTTTTGATAACATCTATGCAATATTCCCTTTTCTGTAATCCAGAAAAAAGAATGAGGCACAAAAACAAAAAAAGTGACAGAAAAACATCCAATATCTGTTTTTTTTTTGTTTGTTTGTTTTTTGGCCAAATAACTCACACTTGACAGTATTGTCAAATTAAGAGATCTTCTTTCACAATCTATTGATTTTTTTTTTTTCTGGGTTCCTGAGTCAACACAGTTTATTCATTTTTTGTGTGAACTGTGGGAAACATGGACTGTATCACTTAATAAGGCACTAGCAGATAGAAGCAATTGTGCTAAAATAACAGACCATTTTATTTTGCTAATATTCAATTTAAGAAAAAAAAAAAAACTCCCTCTTAGATTCATGTTTTGGTCTCTATACAGAAATATTGAGACATTTTCAGATGCTAACTGTAGTTTATATTTCTTCCAAGAGGTTATAGCTGCACAATCTCAGCATGTTATGAGCAAATTTATGATTAAAAAAAACAAACATGTTGATGTCCATAGGGTTTCCTGCTTGAGCTTAAGAAGTAGATTAGTTAACAAATCAAAGTGCTTGATCCCACTGTTGAGGACAAAGGCTGCTAAGAGCAGCAGGAGCCTGCAGCTCTCCTTGTCTGTTCGATTACTGGTGGCACAAAAGGAAATCCAGATGATGGATCACGGCGATCTGGGCTTCTCTTATCAAATGGTCAACCAGTGCCTGAGCTGCAAGACAAACATAATTATATATTTTTTGTGAGCTTTTATACTTTTTGTCCAACTTTTTGTGCTGCTGCATTTCTTGATCAGTATTACTTGCTGCAAATGCTTCATTTATTCTTCATGGCATTACAAGAGTAAAAACTGTTTAGTTGTTTTTAAATTCACACTAAATACAGTTACTTTGCATGATATAATTTCAGAAAACCTTTTTTTGTTCCTTACTTTGAACTGCCGTACATTTCCTTCTGCTACTTTGTGATGCTCATGTTCTGGAGTGATGCAGTAGGCTATTCTCTGAAAGAAAAATTGAAGTCAACAACACAAAAGTCGCTAAGACATCAAGTGTGCTAACAATATTTAACATTAAATAACTATTTTGAGTATTTTTCACAACTGCACTTTTTGTAAACAAGGGAAATGAATTACATAGATCAAATACAAATTTTTAAATACATCTACCAGTAACCTGCAGAAGAACGTAAAACATTCTGAAAATATTGCTTACAACCTAATTTAAATTGCAACACAACGCCTGGTTCACTCCCGACACGAAGGGGCACGGTCGTCTACAGCCAGCTCGGGCCATGCAGCAAATGTTTCAGCATCTGGTTTAATTTTTGTGCAAGCCACGAATGATCCGCATCAATTCTGGCAGGAAGTTACACCAAGACACAGGAGGAAATCTGGTCAATTTTCAAAATATAATAAATGTTATCTCGCGCTGGTAACAAGTCGTCACATACTGTCGCATAGTTAAGGACCCCTCTGCATCAAAAATTTGAGTTTTTGGTGTCCCCAACTCGTTTTTTGATGTCCAATTAAATCAAGGCTCCCCAACCTCCGGGCCACAAACCGCTACCGGTTTGGTACTGGAACGTGGACCGCACCGGTATCCTAACCCTAACCTTAACCCAGTGCCAGACAGTCATACCGGACGCAGATCAGTACTGGTTCCGGATGCGGTGCCAGATGCGGATCAGGGTTAGGGTACTGGTACCAGCTGTATCCTGAGGTTCGGTCCGCATTAAAAGTAAAATTTTTTAAAGTTTTAAAAATGTAGTTTTAGTGTGTTCAATAAATCTTAATCTTGCTCGGCCCGCAACCTAAGATGTGTTTTGGATTTTTGCCCCATGTGCTATTGAGTTTGACACCCCTGCTCTAAATAACCACAACTGAGCAGAAGCGCCTTTTGACCATGGTCAAAAGATACATGTCTGGTGTGAACTTGTGGTTAAGTGGATACCATGCACACTCTGCCTACACACCACCTCGCGGCATTTCCACGTCCAGTGTTAACCAGCGTCAGAGTAAGGGTGATTTTGTCTTTCTTCAGGACACTTAAAGACAGAATTTCTCTGTAAAAATGACTGAGTCATAATGTGATTTTAGCCTAACATTTGAAGATAATGTGAATGTCTACTCAAAAAGCTTTTTGAAAACATCAGGATAGTATGAATACTTTCATAAATACCTCTTTGAATGTTCCTCGCACACTGAAGAACTTATATATGGCGTAGAAGGGAACAAACAGCATTGAGGACATGGCCACAGCCCAGCCCAAATGGTTGGCCCACTCAGGGAAAACATATTCATCATACTTCAGCCCAGTTGAAGTCAAAGTACTGGCTATCACCACGAACTGTGAAAAGGAGAAAAGAAAACAGCTGCTGAAACGTAAGACTGATTACATTCAAAAGTCATGAAAATGCATCTTTCTGTCAGCAAGTTCACAAAAGTAAATCTTATTGGTGTTATTGAAATGTGCCAGCATTAAAAAAACACTTATTCTTAAATTTAATAAGTTCCTTTGCTATAGGGAGTTTCAGATGAATTTGCTCGCCACGTATCTGACATCTTTTCCAAAATCAACTCTTCAATGTGGTACTTTTATTGCTTGTTAACCCTATAAGTAGAGGTAGATCCTTTTACATAATCGTCCATTTTTTGCTGCTCTTCTGAGTCCTGATATTACTAAGGCCTTCGTCACATGTACCCGTTTGGGGATTCTGTGGGGTTTGGGGTTGTCCGGGCTGTAGAGGGTTGTAGACAGGAACAGGCCCCTCTTGAGGGGAACACAGGTGTGTCTTGATGCTCTTTGGGCAACATAAGCTTTAGTAAGTGCCCTTACAGGTGGATGTGGGTGAAAAACTAATCTGTGCAAAACTTTAAGATCATAAGACCAAGCAATGTAAGGCAATAATACTCCACTCCAACTTTTCGTTTCTATTTTAAAATCATTCCCACTGTTTTTTTAATTATAAAAATGCTGTTTTTAGCCAAAATTAAAAATGTTTTTATAGATATATTCTGCAGAGCAGCATGAGTTCTGAGTTGGACTGTTGACATGGAAGTCACCCTACGCTGATATCCCATCATCCCTTTGTTTATACTCTCTCCCACTAGCTAACATCAGATTTCAACCCCAAGCTAATATTAGCGGAACAAAATTATAATGGTGATCAATTTCAGAGCTATGCAGCTGCACAGTTATGAGCCAGATGGCAGATCAGATGAAGAAAATTAAGATGCTAATGATCCTATTTGTCTTCAAGTGCATTGGCCCGCCCATCACAGTTGCTGCATCACTCCACTGCCTTTTCACTCCACTGGTTTTTATCTGCATATATGAATAAATAAATACTTGAATGCTATTTTATTCTAATATCATTTTATATATGTCCTCCATCATGAAAAAAATGCTACATGATTTTCATTGGTGTTGGTCTTTAAGCAACATGTAAGTGGCAGTAGGGGTGACGTAGATTAGACATAGGCGTGTCGAACAGATTTTTTATCTTGACAACTAGAAATGTGAAAATCAGACAGAGTGTAATTTATGTGGCCGTCTTACGAGCACGTATGTATCACATGCTCACCCTCATGCAGGCTGCAAACATTTTCATGAGTCCCTACGCATGACTGATTACCTGGTTCAGGTATGTCCAGCCAATAAGAACATGAGCAGGGTATGTTGGAAAACATGCAGGACGGTGGCACTTGAGGCCCGAGATTGCCTACCCCTGCGCTACAGTTTGGCACATGTTTTATTTCATTGTTATTAATGGCCCGAAGTTGTCTTGTGCTTATCTCTAACTTGAATCATTTTGGAAAAATTAGTTATTGAAGTTAAGTTAATTTATTCTGGAATAATATTCCTGTCTGTTTTTATTCATTTTCATGTTAAAAAGTCACGGTTTTAAAGTTTTAAAAATTTAGACTTGGTGTGTTCAGTAAATGTCTATCCTGTTTGGCCCGGGACCTAAGGTTTGTTTTGGAATTTGAGCCCCCGTGCAATTGAGTTTGACACCCCTGCTCTACGGGGTCACCGGGCCCTTAACAACTTTGATATTTAGTGTGGACCACCAGCACACCATGTACAGGTTTTTCCATTTTTCACCTGTCTCCACCCAAAAGGTCGGATTTAACTATGTTCACATATTCCTAAATGCCACATCGCAGCGACCTAAAAGCAAGTTTTTCAGCAAATTTGGAAGGTGCCATGTGGCGTCAATCTTAATCGAGTGGGCGCATTCACATTTTTACGCGTAGTGCGGTGGCTGTGGAGGTTTTACAGGAACTGGATGATTTTTCTCTAAAAGTTGACACTGGTCATTGGCCGCCCAAGCACATTTTGAGGTCCTGGAGTGGCAGGGTGATAGCTGGGAACCCATTAGACAGTCCTCATCAAGTGCCACCAGCCGGCAGCCACCCAATAACCCGGGGATATATATAAAACAGCCCATTCTGCATACCTGGCTGCCGCCATGAACATGCCCACGAATTGAAAAAAAAATCAAGTGACGGCATGAAATCTTGAAGATTCTGCCAAAGCCTTCCCTTGCACTCTGGCAGTTGTGAACGAAGCCCTTAAGCATAACAGACTTGACACATGACACTATTTTTATTTGAGCACATGTTGATAAAAAAAGTAGCTGGATATGCATAGAGTAACAAATGTTATAGTAACAAACTGCCTCTTTTTTTGGTATAATGGATGCTTTTTGTTTGTTTTCCGTTCCTTTTCAGATATTCCTATAGAATTCAACAGCTTAATCAATTTTAGTTTCTAAAATTGTGCCATTGATGTTTGAAAACATTACATAAAATTAAGTTGTAACACAGATAGGAATGAAACCACAACTCCTGAATAGATTTTATTATAGAGCATGCATGCTCTATAATAAAATATATTCGAGAGTTGTGGTAATTTCCCTGTGTGTAAATAATCCTTAATCCTCAACATTTCTACATACCTCCAGGTAAAAGTGCAGACAGCTTTCTGTTTTAAAGGAAGCACATGACAGTCCACACCCTCTCCTGGATAACAGCGATCCAGCCGTGTGCTTCCTCTACCTTCCCAAAATTTGTCTGAGTACAAACTGCTGTCATGACTTTTGATGACTGACTTAGGCCTTCAGCGGTGAGTGAGTGTTTTTTCCACTGCACTTGATCTTATTGGATTACTTTAATTCACTTAAGCAGATTTTTTTCCCTCTTTAGTGAGGAGCATGCCATACATGGGCATATCTGCCTCAAACTGAAACATCTTTGTCTTTTATTTTTATTTTGTTTGAAAGTTTCCTTACCAGAAGAAAAATGGGGCTGACAAATTTCCAGCAGAGCCTCCAGTACAGTCCTGGCTTAAAGCCCATCATTCGCTCAATATCTTCACTAAAGCGGTCCACACCTGCCAAAAGATTAGAGATCAATGTTTTCTGGGCATTATTGGATTAAATGTGATCAATGCTTGTTTCATTTTACCCCACAGCTTGTTCTCTGTTTTTTCAAACGTAAAATAAAAGCAGCCAAGTCTTAAAAAATAAAAAATACAAGTGATTTTTGTCCACTACATGAATCGCTGCAGTTTGACCATATATGGTCTCTCACTGACAGTCCATTAATACATATGAGAGTGATTAATCATACAGAAACACTTCTAAAAAATAATAATTAAAACAATTTTTATTTGTATATATTATTTATAATTATTATATTACAGTTATGCTTCTGTAACGTACTAATGCAGAAATACAATTTACAGTATAGAGGTCTGACTCACTATAAAATATCAGAATATGTGGCAAAGGGTTTTTTTAAATAAAAATATAATGTTAATTCAAAATAAAATATCCATACTAGAAATGAAAAGTCTAAATTCAAATAAGTATCTAAGTTGGAATGACAATACTACTTTAAAAGTATGCTGTAACGATTAAAAAACTAATATTTGTTCTGTCTAATGCTGTGTTCACACTGAACGCAAATTGCCGTACGGTGAATTCGCTGCTCTCCGCCTGCCTGAGCTTGACACCGTGGCCACATGTGGGAGGAGCTACTACCCAATCAGGTTTATTTATTGTAGAGTTCAACAAAAACATTGGTTACACATCTGCATATCTGGGTTTATGTGATTATACAAGGAATTCTCCCAGTTCCAGGAGCTTCTATCTCACTCCAGGGCTGTGTCTTCTATAACAGCCACTTCCGCCGTGTTTCTGTGTCTCTGTGGCTGAGTTTGAAAGCTCACTGTCTCGTATTAACCAGAGAGCAGGAAAATAAAGACAAAAAATAAAATTCCAGGAACATTTTTCTGTTATTGTCTCAATTAAAATAAGAAAAATATCACAAAGTTTAGGAGGCCTGAACCGGCAGCTCCCAAACACAGCAGCGACTGCCTGTCTGCCGGCGGATCGAGCGAGTGAGCTTTGCTAGATAAAAGGAGGCTGGCTGCAGCCAGAGAGTCGCGGAGGGTGCGAAAGGCTGGCGATCTGTCCAGAGCGTATCTCGCCTTCACCCAGCAGTAACCAGGATGAGCTCTGATAACCCCACGGCCCCAGCAGGTTAAGGAAATAGATGGATAAGTAGTCTACCTGCTGATCAAATCACTGAAAATGTCACATGCCCAAAGCTGACTTCCTGATTGGCAGATGCAACGCGGAGACCTGCCAAAATGTAGATTTTGGAACTCTGGCCGTATCGCTCAATTCGCACCGTCCCGCTCAAGTCGCATTGCTGCTAGATCACCGCACCACCCCCGCTGCTCAAATCGTGCAGCGGGACTTCAGATCACCTCAATTTGCATTCATGCCATTGACTTAACATTGAAACCGGCCGCCTTCATCGCGCCAATCGTGTTCAGTGTGAATATAGCATAAGACAATAAATCAGGTCAAGGAAATTGAACACTTTTTTTTCTTAAAAAAATTTAAATAGTAAAATGATTATCTCTCTTGTTTTCAGTCTTTCTGGTCACAATAAGGAAATCCTTGTTAAGAATCTATGATAAACATTAAAACCAGTAGGAAGACAATTGTAACAGTATACACTGAATAGTATTTAACTGTTGTTTAACACATTGTTGATCCCACCAGCATTAATATGGTGTAATAATTCATGTTTCCTTTTTTTTTTACCTTACGTTTTCTTTCTGTTCTGTTTCACATTCATTTATACTGTAAATGGGAAAATTGCTTAATTCCCTAAAAACATCATGACAATCCTAAAAGGCATAGTGATACAGGGAGTTCATCCTTTTTCTCTTATCTTTCCATCAAAGCCAATGTTTCTAGATACTTATGGAGTTTAGAAATCATTCCCTAGTTGTTTTTTTAGTTAATAATACAGGGTCATAATAGATCTTTAATGATTGCAATCTTACCATAGAACCATGACACTCCAATGGCCTCAATCAGCACACCGAAAAGTATAGAAGTCCCAGCTGCATACTTATCTAACAAAGTCAAAACATAGATTCCACCCTATGGACAGTAAAAAGAAAAAAACATTAGTGTTTGAGTTTCAGAACTGTTAATAAAATAAGAAAATCTTTTATACATTTGGTTCAAACAAACATTTTTTTTTTTTACAAACAAGTATAATATATGTTCTCTGAGGATTCAAATCTTTCATAACAGTAGTTGAACTGAATCCCTTCCTTTGTAAATAACTTTTTCCATTTGATTAAAGGAGGGGAAAAGCATGTGAATCACTAACATGATCTCTCAAAAACCTTTTTACCTCCAAACTCAGCATGTCTAATCGGTAACATTTTTTTTTCTTTCAGTTGAGTCCATACGAATGAATAGAGACCACAGAGGGAATTAATTGTTGACTTCCTGTACACAGCTTTAATTAAATTCTAAATTATGATCAGACAGTGGTGTAATAGTTCATCTAACGATTTCTTTTAGAACTCTGTGTTCATGCTTTCTGCAACTTTTCTGTGACAAAAGACCTAAACTACTACCGGTACTTGTGTACTCTCTAACTTTCCATATACATTTTTCATAAAAAATTTTAGGAAAAGGGTAATTTGGGATACTATAAAGATAATACTGACATTGGTGACGCAGAGGAGGGCAAAGAGGAAGGTTCCAAAAGCTGTGGCGAAGGTAAATAGCTTTCTGTTCCTCTTGAGAATCTTAAAGTCATCTGCAAGGCCTGTGATCACTGCCTCCATGCCACCCATCTGTGAGACACAAATGAACATTACAGTTAAAAAAAAAAAAAAAAAAACTGAAACTGAAAAGAGACAGTTTTCATGAACAGATACCATTTACGGACTTGTTCACGCAAACCCAAACTGGTACATTTTTCTCAGTTTTGTCTCTCCATTTAAATTCAAGTACCATACAAATCCTCTACAAGGCAAATTTTTGGGTTTTTCAGTTGTTATGAGTATTTTTAGTGCTTTATTTGGGTCTAAATTGACAACATTCATAATTATAAATTTAATAAATAAATATAAAATGTTAACTTTTATATTGTCTTCCTATATTAGATGAATATAGAAATGATAGAATTTAATGGGGACTTTTTAAAAAGTGGTGCTTTGTTCTGGAGGTGATTGGCTGAGACTTTCTAAATACTAGATGCTTTGTAGTTATTTGTCACCTAAACGTGTCTGCATTTTTTGCCATGCAACATGAGGAAATAAATAAGTACCATATTTTTCAGAGTATAAGTCACAAATTTTTGCATAGTTTGGCCAAGGGTGCAATTTATACTCAGGATCAACTTTTATAGCATCTAAAAGTAAATAAATATTGCAGGAATAGGTGACTCCAGGCCTCGAGGGCCACAGCGTCTGCATAATTTCCAGATATCCAAGCCCTACTCATGACTGGTCACCTGTTTCAGGTGTGTCCAGCCAATTAGAACATGCCAGAGCAAGGTATGTTGGAAAACATGCAGGATGGCGCTGGAGCTGCCTATACCTGAAATATTGGCTCATATTTTCATCATGTTACTATTACAAGCGGTTGCCCTTTAGCCTTTGTTTCCTACTAACAACAACTAGAGAGCCCTGTAGTTAAGTGTATCAATGTTTGCAACTGACAGCAGCACAGAAGAAGAAGGTCCCTCCAAAACAAACAT
Source organism: Oryzias melastigma (assembly GCF_002922805.2). Classification (NCBI taxonomy): domain Eukaryota; kingdom Metazoa; phylum Chordata; class Actinopteri; order Beloniformes; family Adrianichthyidae; genus Oryzias; species Oryzias melastigma. The sequence continues at coordinate 26,045,994 of NC_050514.1, forward strand.
AGGCTGACCAAACTTCTTTACTCCTAGCTACATAGTGCACTATATAGTGGGCTCGCTATTATGTAGTGATGTCCAAATCTACAATTTCAAATCACGTGTCGTCTTTGCATGAAAACAGTGTGTATCAATGATCACTACATTGGTGAATATAGACCACAATGCATTGTGTTTGAACAAATTTTGCCCCAAAAAATGTGTTTAAAAGTATTTTTTTATTAAAACATTAATATTTTCATTATCAGAACACAATGGATTCATAAATAGATGTAATAAAATGTTCATATTGATTAGATTTCATTTTGTAACATCGATTACTTCCTACTTGCTGCTTAAAAAAAAACAAGTAGTGAGTTTGGTGTCCGAATTACTTCACTAGATAGTCCTGCTTTATGTAGCTTTTTTAATTAAGGTGGGAATTCAGACATAGCCATGGAGGAGAATCGAATCATTCTGAAAAATACATTTTTCTTAGTTTCATTGAGATTTAATTATTATTTTTGTCTTTGTTTTTTCTGCCCTCGAACCAGTGCGGGACAGCAAGTCATCGAAGTGGGTCACAGAGATATGGAAGTACTGCTGAAAGCACAGTCATTCAGAAGCAGCTCCTGCAGTAAAAGGTAAACTTCACCAAAATGAAAAAAAACTGAAATGATCTCATGAAGCCAGACATGGAGACATGCTTACTGATGCTTTGGGAGCATTATGAACTCCTTTTGTACCGAATTTAACAAGTCTAAAGAGAGGTAGCAAACATAAATTTGCCTTTGGTGTCAATACATCGCTATGCTGGGCTTGGTGGATTTGTTCAGATGACTTGCACTTTTCTCCTAAAAGTGCATTTAAATAAATGTTGTGACTTATACTCAGGTGTGACAGTAATGGATGTCAACATCTAGCAAATTTAGGTTAAGAGTTAATATAAAAGAAAGCTTTATTTCTTCAATAATGTGGAATTTTTTTAGTGTTGTAGTCCACAAAATACAGGCAAATACAAAAATTTTTCATGTATGTCATTACTCTGTTGCCATAGTTATTGCCCAAGAGGTATTTTAGCAAACAGTAGTGTCTTCTGTTTCTGTTTGTGTACAGTAAAGGTTGCACTGTTTTTCTAAGCTGGCGGTCAGAAATTGGAAAGTTAGGGCTCATTAAAGTTAAACTTTTTCCTCAGACTTTTATCAAGGCCTTTCCTATTAAACAAAAACCATGCTATATGCTAAACCCCTTCAACATGAACACAGATGTGTCATAGTGGCACAAATTGGGACTTCATTATGCGGGGAAAGGGGAGGGGGGGGGGGCTCTCATGAAGCCCTCAATTGAAATCTGAAAGCTGATATTATCAGCATCATATGTTTCTGGACTTTCTGGAAAAGCTTTGGATTAATTCATTCTAAGATGGAAAGTATAAGCAAACATGTTGCTGTGAGAATCGAAGTTTGTAAAATGTAAATTTACTGAACATGGTAATATATTGGAAAATGTTTTTCATGGTAAAGTTAGCAGACTTTAAACAATAAATAAAATTATATTTAGTCACAATAAATTTACAATAACATGGAGTTATAAAGCTTTTCAGAATAAACTATAACCATGTACAGTATCTCACACAAGTGAGTACACCTCTCACTTTTGTTGCTAGGGGTGTGACTGTTGATGTCTCTATTATGATTTATTTTGCAGAAAAAAACAACTTTACACTGCTATCCAAGATGAACACTGACTACTTTTCATTGTGTGAAAATTTGATTTTGGCAGTGTTGTCCCATAGAAAAGATAAAAATAAACATCCACAGAAATGTAAGGGGTGTACTCACTTTTGTGAGATAATGTATATGACCATATATGAACTTTGGCACACTAAGGAATGCATTTTTCATGAAATGAGTTATTTTCGTGCGCTTTTTTCCATCCCAAATTCAAGACAACCGATCTCTGAGGCCTTTCGCACTTTGTTGGTGCCGTCTAATTTATGACGTTAGTCTGGAGCAGGCCTTTGCAGCAACAGACAACTTCCAAACTTTTGGAAAGATTAATCTGCATATTGTGCATAGAAAATGAAAAAGTTTTGCCAATCACAGCTAGCCCCATGGAGAAAGACTTTGTGTTTGCCTGGGGGAGTGCTGGCAGCACAGACTCTTCCTGAAAGGGGCTGTTCCCCACTTTGTGACACCACAATGGACTGGTAGGGACTGGTACTTAAGGAAGAGGGTTTTACAGATGCTCATGGATGCATGAATGGAACAAAATACCACTTTGGGGTGTTTTTCGTGAGGCATTAACATAATATACTAAAAAGCTCAAAAAAGTTTATTTTGCATGATATAGACCCTTTAAAGTGTTAAAAATTGGTGCATATCAAATGTATCACATACTTTTGTTCACTCTATCTTGGATGAACTATAAGTTAACCAATAAATGAAGATACGGCTGTTATGAGCTGTTGCTAAGAAATGTACCTTATTCCTGTGAACAGCTAATTGAACAGCATATTTGAATACTGTTTGAATATTTAGTTTTTGATTTGACCTATTTGTGTTAAATGTAAATACCATTGAAGGATTTAATTGTCTGTGTTATTATGTACTCACCGAGCTGTCGATGCCCAAAGTCAGCAACATAATGAAGAACACAATGGCCCAAAATGTTGAGCCAGGAAGTGTAGAAATTGCCTCAGGGTAAATGATAAACACCAAACCCGCCCCTAGATGGAGAAGAAAATGGTTTGACCACTCTAAATGTACACTGTCGTATGTTTGTGGACTACTAAAGCTCACCGTCTGTTGCCACCTTATCTATGTCTACTTGGTGTTTTTGAGCCATGTATCCCAGCACGGAAAAGATGGCAAACCCTGAGACGAAACTTGTGATGCAATTCACAGTGCTGGTCAAGATGGCATCCCTGGAACACAAACAAATTCATTTTAGAAAATTGAAGAGAAGCACAGTATATCATTGCTGGTGTCTATATGAGGGGGGGGGGGAGCTGTCTGCTATGAGAAAAGCAAATATGAATTTATTTTGGGATGGGGACCTACATGAATTTTTTACCATAACGAGTATCGATGTTTAAAGATTAAGGAAACTCTGTGGTTCTCTGCGAAGTCCCGCCTCCCGATGCTCCGTGAGGCAAACAGCTCAGAAAAGACAGACACGCCCCCACAGCAGTGCTCTTAGGAGAGAAATTGTTATTTTTTGGTCTGCCTAGTGTGACTTTAGCCTGATTTTTTTTTTTTTTTTTTTTAGTATTTTCATTTAAAAACATGTTGATTAGTTTTTTGAGAAATTTTATTTATTGTTGTTTTTATAAAATTACAACTAAAACTTTCATTCTATGTTATAAAAACAGTTAAACATTTTCGGGGTTTCCACAGCAAAATGAATCCCATTTTTGCAGATGGAATTTTCTGTTTTTGCATAATTTTATGTCTAGTATGTGAATATAACATGGAAAAATGACGAACTAAAGGTAGTGTTACAGAGGAGAGGTTGTGCTGGTTAAAATTATAACAAATACAGAAAATTCAAATATAGACAAAAACTGAGTTTTAGACCCTAGGCTCCAAAGGGTGAAAAATAAATGTTCTAAATGTTCAATTTTGTGTGTGATTTCATATTATGATTATTTGCAGATAATAAGTGGCTGGCAAATACTGTAACTAAAAAAAATTATAATAATGTCGATTAATCGCGATTAATTTTTTCCAGATTTGTGATTAATTTGTTACGTTTTTTTTAATCGATTCTCAGCCCTAGTTACTACATAGTGCATCCAAAAAGAGACTCATAAATGAAGGGGTAAGCAAAAACATAAAAGTTCATGTTTACATTAATTTTCATTATGAATGTCTATTGCAGTTATCGCTTATGGTTTTTCAGTTTTGTATTTATTACCTCATTAGTTTCCTGTCTTGTTGTTACGTATCAACTAATGGGTATCTGAAGTTTGCTTAATTTTGTGCTCCTGTTTTGTCTGGGATAATCAGCAGGAGTTTTTTTTTGGTTTTCAATCCAACTGTATCATCTGTAAAGCAATGCTACAGTTAAAGAATGAAGTCTGAAGTGACATTCTTCATTTGTTTCATGGATTGATCTCTAGGTGAAGGCTGTTGATTAGACACAAGCTTTTGTTCACCATTCCTGGTCAGCAGTTTGATCTGCAATTAGAGAGCTGTTCAGCAGCTGCTGACAGAATGAATAAGGGCAACTCGACCTCAGCCACCTCCTGGGTTTAGAAAGCAGAAACCCCTTCAATGAACAATTTCCTTCCATTTGACTTCCCCTCTTAATTTTCTTCTTTTTTTATTGTGTACTGACCAAGAATTTTCCTTTTTTTTTTTTTTAGATGTTTTCATCCAACCTTGTTCTCTGGTGTGGTCATTCAGGTCACTACACACATACACTAAAGAGGAAAAAAACAGCCTCATTACCATCAAGGAAAAAAGGAGTAAAGAATTGTTCCCAACTGTAGGACTTAAAGTTAGTCATTTTGTCTGATTTTGATCATGTCTGAACATTTATGAATGAGTTTTTTTTTGTCTCTCTGCTTTGGTTACACTTTCTAACGTGGGATGAATGTGCTCATTAGTGTGCCTCACCTTTGAAAAATGCTGTAAACAAACAGCTTTATATCTTGGTATTGCTTTTTTACTTCATAAACAAGTTCAGGGTGGACTGTGACTTCATGCTTTTTGTTGGTGCCAAAATGAAAAAAAAAAAGCATTGCACGTGTTTTCCATTTAGCTTTAAACATTTTTGAGTGTGTTTCTCAGAAAAGACCAACCTTTTCTCTTCACACTTTTTCCAGCCTTCCCATATTACTATTTTAATAAAAACAAGTCAGTTGTCATCACTCGCTTTTCCCTAACAATGTTGGCTCTCGGGCAGCTGTTTTTCAACAAGAAGTTCAACTTTGCTCATTTGCCACAAAGCACATAATGCAAATCCCACCTGCCTGCTGTCTAGTCAAAATAAACGTGACACGAGAAAGGAAAGAGGGGCCCAGTATGGGATTAAAAAGTGAGCACACACTGAAACAAGACAAGAGAGGATACATACACAGTTTTTGTTGTAGACACGTTGCTTTATATTACGTCTGTTGGGAGCCCCTAAATGTGACAGCTGCAATATGTCAAAGTTATGGGTACAGTAAGGAATACTTGGAAAAAAAATGATAATTTGTACGTTGTGTAACTTTAGCTAAATGTGTAATGTCTTCTGTTTTCCCAGTAGTTGTGCCCGCTTTTTTTTTTCTGAGGAAGAGCAGCTCTGTGGAAAAATAGCAAACATATGTCCAGCCTTTGGCTATTATTTGACTACCTGTCCTGGTCTGTGCTTTATCTGCCCTCTTACGGTCTGACATCACAGTAAGCCGGGCAGATTAGCATCGCAACTGCTGGCTTACCAGTTACCATATGAAAAAGGCAGGCTGTTCAGAAACGACAGAATTTAGCTGCAGGCTTGGATTGAATTTTCAGCTATTTAGTGCAAAGTAAAGCATTACCTGTAGCAGTTGTTGTCAAACTTGTTATAGCTGGCAAAGGCGATGAGCACACCAAATCCAGCTCCCAATGAATAGAATATTTGTGTGGCAGCATCAATCCAAACCTAAAGGTAGCATAATAGAAAAAAACAAATAGAAAAAAGTAATAATTTTAAATCATGTTGGAGTTCAAATTAATGTTGTATTAATACTTCACATAAAGGCAAATAACTTCAACTTTGCATTTATTTTTAGCAAACAAAAAATATGCCTTTTGGACCCTCTCTCCACTCAGGAGGAGGGATCCCTGCGTTCTCTGGCAAGACCATGAGCCAGGGATCACATCGCATCTGAGTCTGGGGGCTGCTGTGTCCCTGTGGTACAGGTTCTGCTCTTTGCCCTCAGGCGCTAGGCCACTTCCAACAGTGGGTGAGTCTGGTTAACCCAAGTTTACAACACTCTTCGGGGACAACCACTTCTCTTAGGTGTCCTTCTCCTGGGCGGGGTTGAGGTGCCCTTGTCTTGCCCTCCCCTGGACCTCCTGCGGGCTGGGTGGGTAGTTACCTGCAGCATGGGGCGGGTCCCCCTTTGGGGGGGCCCTGGTTTGTGCCTGGGTTGGGGAGGGGGGATGCTCAGAACTCCCAGGTGGTGGTGGGGACCAGTGTTGGGCCCCTTGGCATTAGCAAAAAATCTGCAAGCAATATCAGAGCTATCCCTCTGTGCAGTTTTGAACCAGATGCCAGCTCAGACATAGAAAATGAAAATGTTCATGGATCTATTTGTCTTCAAGTCAAGGATTTAGAATGGGAGCTGGGAGCCTTTGTCCACTCCATGGAAGTTGCTGATCACAAACCTGGACTTCTCTCAAACCACAGATTTTCATCTGCCCCTAAGCAATAACAATTTGAATAAAGGAATACTCAGAAACTCAATTTTGATCTTAAATTAAACCTGCACACTTCCTACAGAAACGTTATATGCATATCCAACCTGAAGGACACCCAGCAACAGACCAGGGACACAATAAGGGCAAATCCAAATTCTTCCCCTACCCCATGGCTTCTCCCTACCCCTACATTTAGCCCTCCAAACAGAGAGTTGTGGGACAATAGTGGACGTTACTAATCCTCAGTGACGTCATCAGTAGGTCATCTATATTAGCGCGAAGCTGCCAGCCGTTGGAAACTACATTACAACATCTGTTTTGTACCTTTAAAAAGTAATGCTAAATCAAAAAGTCGTTACTTAAATTTAGATCTATACTTCTGTGCTTTGTATGAAGAAATGTGTTTCCCCTCCACAGCATAGTGCAACGCGGATCATCCTATCAATCAACCAATCAAGCTTTATTTATAAAAAGTGCTTTCATGTGTTGCAGCTCAGAGCACTTTACATTTAAAAACAGACAACAAAAAAGAGAAAAACATTAAAACCAATCCTCCCCTTTGCCCCTCCAGTCACACATACACCCCATTACCCCAAACAGACACACACGCAAAAAAAAACAAAACTCGTAAGTATGAAAGAGACATATGGTTTGCCTCTGCTGTGAGGAAGCAATACATTGGGAATTTCTTATACTAAGAACCAGCTCAGCCATAGAACATCGCCACAGCACCCACCCACACCAGAGAGCAACAGGGTTCACACCACAGCGGTGAGTCTGTGATGATGGACGCTAGCCGCCCCAGTAAGAGCAAGCACTGCCGCAACAACCACTGACCAAATTCTACCGGTGAAGGGATAGTCAGCCTTAAGTCACTACCCAGACCCTAAAAAAATAAGTTCGGACACCACTACAGCTTCATATGACCATACAATGGAGGGGTGGAGAGAAGCCATAGGGGTAGGGCAGGGGTCGGCAACCCAAAGTGTTGAAAGAGCCACTTTGGACCAATACAATAAAAAACAAATGTGTCTGGAGCCGCATAAATTGAAACGGCTTATATAAGACTTACACTGTAAGTAACACGTAGAGAATGTGTTTATTAAACGATTA
>NC_050514.1:26053918-26056744 GCF_002922805.2 Oryzias melastigma
CCCAAATCGCTATAACATACTTCCTTGCAACATTTTTCAATTTTATCGAACATTTTTGAAAAAGCGCCACTGAGCCGCAAGGGGGTGCTTGAAGAGCCGCATGCGGCTCCGGAGCCGCAGGTTGCCGACCCCCGGGGTAGGGAGAACAATTCGGGTTCAGCCTTAATCCTAAAGCAACCTGGGATTTAAGCTACCTTGCTAAAACTGTTGCACCCGTAACCAGAAATCCAGATAGATAATAAATTAAGTTTTGTCAATTTATTCTGTAAAAACCAACAAAAAAAATGATATCCTTTTATGGGGGGCAAATAATGAGCACAGTTTTTAACTCTGACCTGCAGATTGTTGAGTCGTGCAAAATCAATGTGAAGGTAGGCCTTGATGCCATCCAAGGCCCCTGGTAACGTTATGCCTCGAATGAGCAACACGAACAGCACAACATATGGCATTGTAGCTGTGATGTACACCACCTGAGGACAAGCACAGAGCAAACAGGCAATGTAAAAAAAAGATAGGCCTCGTTTTTTTCTCACAAAGAAAAGACAACATTCACATCTTAATAGAATTTATTATGAATATTACAAGAGTAAGGAACCAAAATGCCACCTTAAAGATGCAAGAAATCCTGAGTTAGCTTCAGAATATTTATCTTAAAAATAATTCATGAGTGCACCAGCTTAAATAAAAACCAACCTTCCCTGAAGACTTGACACCTTTCCATAGGCTGAAATAGAGAATGAAGACCACCACAACCAAGCACAACGTTAGTTCCCAGCGAGGCAGACCCAGGTCGTGGATACCTTTACTTTCATGGAGATGCAACACACCTCGTCTGCATGGAGACACACACAGAGAAAATACCTTAACTTTATACCTTTATATGGTATGAAATATGGATAAATCCTGACATCACAAAATTGTATTTCACTGTAATGCTATCTTATTTTTGTTTGATGTTCAATAATGTTGCTGCACTGTAAATCATTTGCTGCATGAATTGTGGGGGAATCAGAGCAAGTAGGTTGTTTTTTTTTTTTTTTTATTAAATTGTCCAGTACAGCAGCTGAATAAACAGATAAAAGCTGAAGGCCTCTTGGGTCGGACAGATGTTATGGTTACAGTAGGGGGTTATGTATCTTTGAACACACAGGGTGTATATTTGCATAAACTCCTTTTGTCTGTGATGCTACACTTTATTTTTGTTAAATTTGTGTGTATTTCTTTTTGGACTGGAGGGAGAAGAGAGGTAGAGTGGGACAGTAGAGATGGAGGGCATTAGAACAAGATAAGAGAATGGAGTAGAGAAGTGGGAGGATGATTGAAGAAACATAGGAGGGGAAACTGTTGAAAACAAGAAGATGTAACAAGTTGGTAACAAAGGCTGGACCTGTCCACACACACTCAAACACTAGAAACATACTTATTGGCTCCAAAAACTTTCACACAGATGCACATACACAATACAAATGGAGATCAACTCACACTTAAAACCATACAAGCAAACACATGTCAAGCATATCATTCCTGCATGCATGAGAATATCCTGTTTTTACAAAGGTGGGTGGGCTCCGCAAAATGTTGAGTATCTGTGTCCTACTGTGGACAATGATGGATAAAACAAAAGAGGGGGAGGTGCCTGATCACCCTAATCACCCCAGTAGAAAGTGGGTGCAGTGGTGGCCGGGGCCTCCAGACACCCATGAAAGGACCACTGCAAGAGCCCCCAGTGCCAAAGAAGGGCATGGAGAGTGCAAGGCCCAACACAGCCAGAGAACAGTCCCCCCACTCTACCTGGGGTCCACCCACCCAAAAGTTCCCCCAGCTACAGATAGAGGCACCAACACCACCTGGGAGTTCTGAAAAGAGGAAAACCTGCATCATGCGGAGGCAACCACCTGGCAGCACTGGGGGAGAGTCCAACAAAGCCAGGGGGCCAATCCCTCCCACAGAGGAGAAGGGCGCTAGCAAGAATGATAAACATGGACTTCCAGGACTCCCTTGATGTTGGAAAATATACAGAGGCCCAACGCTCAGATGTGAAGTGATCTTGGCATAGCTAGAGATTTCAGGGACCCCTCTTTGTGTGCAAAGAGGCCCGCCAAGTCCAGGATGCCAAAAGGCACAACTACCACTACAGAGCAGATAACTCCCCCTCACAAGTCTTGGGGTTGGGGACCGAGGATTATTAGCCATCACTGTACTGGTGTAACAGGTAGTTAAAATTGGCAGGTAGGCACTGAGAGGATATCTTTTGTTTGCTTGATGTGATGGCGAAGCACCTTCCCAACATGTGTCTTCCTTGGAGGGGAGGGGCTCTGTGGCAACTCCCCTCTAAGGAAGACTACTTCTTAGATTGTTTTTTACAATAAAATAGTCTGGTGGACTCATTTTAAATGTGAAAGAATACCAGAATTTTTTTTTTGTAAGAACAGAACACAGTCATCTTGTGACACCATTACTGAATGCCGAAAACAAAATATGGGATTATTAAAGGCCCACTCCAATTAAAGTTAAAAGTCCCACTATTTGTCACGCACCTAAGCGTGAGAAATTTGTGCTCCTCATTTGACCCATCCCCTGGGGGAGCGGTGAGCTGCAGACACAGCCGCGTTCAGGAACCATTTGGTGGTTTAACCCCCCAGTCCAACTCCTTAGTGCTGAGTGTCAAGCAGAGAGGCACTGGGTCCCATTTTTAGTCTTTGGCATGACTCGGCCGGGATTTGAACCCAGGACCTTCCAATCTTAGGGTGGACACTCTACCACAAGGCCACTGAGCTGAAAATTTTGTTTTTGGTGTTTTTGTCATGTTCTTGTAGCGTTTTTTTT
>NC_050514.1:26056902-26083533 GCF_002922805.2 Oryzias melastigma
TGCTGAGTGCCAAGCAGAGAGGCACTGGGTCCCATTTTTAGTCTTTGGCATGACTCGGCCGGGATTTGAACCCTGGACCTTCCAATCTTAGGGTGGACACTCTTCCACAAGGCCACTGAGCTGAAAATTTTGTTTTTGGTGTTTTTGTCATGTTCTTGTAGGGTTTTTTTTTTCTCATGTTGGGGGATATTTAAAAGAGGGATTTAGCTTTAAAACTTCATCTCTGATTATTTCTTTATTGAAATTCAACACATTCTCACTCCCAAGTTGTCACATATTGACATTTGGCTAAATACTCCTCCAAGTCACATTTTGACATTTTGGGGGTCCTCAACTCATCGTTTTTCAACATACTGGCTGTTCCCATTAAATCACGAGTTCACAACCTCCGGGCAGCAAACCAGAACCAGTCCAGTACCACGATGTGTACCACACCTGTATCCAAACACGAAACCGGTAACCTAACCCGACACTGGACCAGATGCAGTACCGGACCCGAACCAGTAGCAGACGTTATACCAGACAGGGTACTGGGAGCGAACCAGTACCGGGTTAAGGTTACCGGTACTGGTATCAAAAAAATGACATATATCCTTAAACTAAAGTGATGTCAATACGATGAGCAGTGGAAGAAGTGGAAGCAATTTTTGAACGACGCCACCAACTCCTATAAAACCAAGTGAAACATTTGCAATAGTAAATAAATAAATTTAGTAAACTCCAGACCAACATTGACCCGTATTGTATACTTCTATGTAATTTTTTCCCCCTTTATTTATATATATGTATGTATATATATGTATACTTTCTTATTCAATTGTTTTTCTTGTCAGTGTGATATTTTTTGTTGTTGTAAGATCTAAAAATTAATAAAAATAAAGTGATATATAAAAAAAAGGTTTCTGGTACTGGACACATTCTGAGGAACAGTACGCGTCTGGTACCGTGTCCCAAGAGTTGCGGACCCTTCATTCAGCACGTCAAAAGATTACACGTTGGGGACACCCAAGACGTCAAAAAGTGACGCGGAAGGGTCTTAATTCAAACATCAATATGCGGCGACTTGTGGATGAGAATGTGTTGCTGAAATCATGATGGATCAGTTGCGGATGAAAATCTGGGTTTGAAAGAGCTCGGGTTTGTGATGCAGCGACTGTGATGGGCAGGCCAAAGTCTCCCATCTCTTCTCCAATTCTAAATTCTCTACTTGAAGACAGATTCATGAAAGTCTTCATTTTCCTCGTCTGAGACGTCATCTGGCTGAAAACTGTATGACTGCATAGCCAAGAAGTTGCTTGCTGTTTTTACGCTACGCTAATGTTAACTTGAGGATTTGTAAAAGTTTGTATGATAGCCAGAGAGAGTGTAAACAAAGGTATACTGGAATATCAAGGTAAGGTTAGTTCCAAACCAACAGCTCCAACAATATGGACAACGTAACCAAGAACCTTAAAGTAACAGTCGTCGCAGAAACGGATTTTTAATTTTTTAATGAGCTCCTGCTGTGCTCTAGAAAAGGTTTAGCTAAAACGGCATAATCATATTTAAAAGACCACCGGGAACGATTTTGCATTAGACTAAAATATAGTTGAGTGCGATTTTACCACATCTTTGTTGACAAAACAGTGGCGTTTACTCACATTGAACTTCAATAGTTTTATCAGCAAAACACCGAATGCTTTACTTATGGGCTTTTCCCTGCTAAAATGAACATTGTACAAATACAGCATCACACTTGTGTTTCTTTCCAACAAAAATTATGGTTAAAGGTTCTCAAACTAGAGTTGAAAACCTTTTTTTCTGTCTAAGAAAAAACATGAACATGCTGAGATGTATAAATAGACATGTTCATGTTGGATAAGCAAATGTATGCTTCAGATGATTTTTCTTTTTGTTTATTTTAAAAAAAGATAGGGGGGAAATCTTATTTTTATATGTTTGCCATGGTTGGAAGTTTCTGATGTTGTGTTTTCTTTTGGTTCTGTTTATATAGGCTTATCCGCACATGTTTTTGTTTCCTGTGTTTGTAAAGTTCTGGAGCTTCCACTGCACTGTCCTTGACAATGCCAAAGTAAATGTAGCAATCTGAAGATTACAAACTAAAAACAAGCCATTTTCTCACATCTGTGAAAAAAAAATACTTGAATTTGACTCAAAATATATAAAAAACATATGTTAACAATTTTCTTGCCATTTGACCTCAAAACATTAAACTTGATTGTGTAATGCAAACTTTCTGAAGAGCCTCACTCATCATGTAACAGCACCATGAGCTTAAAAATGAATAAATCAAGAAACATTCCACTTCTAGGTTTGAGAAATGAGGAAGTAAGAAAGGAGGAATGAGGCTGATAACAGAGCCTCATCATCAACAAATGTTTCCAACCTGTTGTTTTCTTATCTCTCTTCACCACAGAAAAAAAGCATTCCTTACTTTCAACAGATGTCTTTAAACTTTCACAAACACATGTAGTTAATCTTATCTACAGTAAATAGAAACAAATGTGCACATGTTTTAAATTCTTTTTAACTTCTTTTTGCTATTTATCCACCTTCAATGTGTTTATTTTGCTGTAAAATCAGCAAATCCATCTCTTTCCCTTTTGAAAAACATGACAGGTTCATGTGAAAAGTACAGAGTCAAGTTTATGATTCACTGCAGGCACCCAGGATGAATGGTGTCTCTTCCTTCTATATCTAAATATTGTTGCTGGCTGCTGAAACTTCATTCTTTTCCATTCATTTTATTTTTATGTTTGCACTACAGAGATGATCTGCCATTATAACTTCAGTTTGCCATGGATAAACTGGGATAAAGTTCATGTTAATGATTTTTTTCCCAATTATGTCAAGAGAAAATACCAGTGTTTGTGTTTTTTTTTTCCCTCAAGGTTACTCCAAATGTTCACTTAAAAATCCATATGCACTCAATCTAGAATAGAACTTGTCGCTTTCCGCCGAAGCTCCATGTATACCTGTCTCATGTCGCATGTCTGTTCTGAGAAAACATCTGCTGCCATTTTTTTTTTTTTTTTTATCGTTTCCTAGCAGACAACATTTTGGAAACCACCTGGTACTGCTTTGAACTTGTTCAAGTGGAGGTGAAAATTGTGTCCATGGATTTGACGACTGGAATGCTTTAAGGGTTTTCCATTTAATTTATAGATTTGATTGGGTGAAATCATCCCCAAACGTTCTCCAATCCTGTATAAGACACACTTTTAAGTTGTTTTGATTCATATGGTCCATAACGGTTTTTGAACTAACAGTTTCACAGCTGTTACTGTCAAACTTTAAAGATGTTTTTTCAGGTGGATCTTTCAAAGGACGGCTCTGAGCTTTTGTGCTAAAACTCTACATCCCATCTCTTTCCAACACAAGCCATGTGCAAATCATATTAACAGATTCTCAAGGGCAACATTTAGCTAATATTACCAGATGGGTGTAGAGAAGGGAGGATATAGTTCCAATTTTTTTATTTTGATTTTTGCAACAATATTAATTCCGGTGTTTGTTCAGCTGATAAAAGCTTAGAAGTGAAAATAATAAATCTAGAAAAAAGTTAAGTTTTGAACATTTTTCTTTTTTGATCATGTGTAAAAAATTCTTTAAATCAACAACATACAAAAAAAAGCAGAACTTTGATTTGGATATTCATCTCAATAATACAGATAAAAATATGTCTCTGAAGTCCAAATATCACTTGAAAGTCCCACTCCAACTTTTTTTTCTATTTATTAAGTCATGTGTTTAAATTATGATTATGTGGTTTTTAGCAAAAATCCAAACGCCTAATGTTGTTTTTAGGACATTTTTTGCAGCTCAGCAGGAGCTTATTAGAAAATTACCTCTGGGTTGTGAGTGAGACTGCCATGGAAGTTAATAGTCCAGCATTCATTTGTTTACATTCTCTCCCGCTAGCTTATAGCACCTCAGAAACCCAAGCTAACATTAGCATAGTAAAAAAAAACAAGCAAGAACAGAGCTATCAAACCGCACAGTTTCGAGCCAGATAACAGCTCAGATGAAGAAAATGAAGATATTAATCACAAACCAGAGCTTTTTCAAACGTAAGTTTTCATCTGCTCCTGATCCAACACGATTTGAATAAAGAAATACTCAGTTTTACTCTTGAATTCTTTCCTTCATCACAAGAAAAATGCTACAACAAATGTTAAAAACACCAAAGCACAAATCTCATTGGAGCAGGTCTTAAAAAGAAGAATAGAAAACACAAAATTGTTGGCGTTCTGTAAAGATGCTTGTCATGTTATGTTTACTCTAATTACAGAGGCAAAAATAAAGTATCAAAAAAAGTACAAACTTTACATTTAGAAGAGATCTTTAAACCTGAAATATTAACATTTACTATAACTTTGAGTAAAAATTATGGATGTTCTTATATGTCTGTTTTATAGTTCCCTGATGTTAAACAATAATGAAAGATGACGTACGCTCCCATGGGGACCCTTGATGTGGAAGCGTGAAATCAGCTTCAAGACAAATAACACCAGACTCTTAGATGTTGCGTGTGAATTAAAAATTATGGGACACGAGTTTATTATTATTTAGATAACCGTCTATATTTAGTAAACATCAGTATCCTCTTTGTGTTGTCACATTTATTCAAAGATTTTATTTCTCATGGTGAATTGAATTAAGTTGGCATGATGATGATGATAAATGGGGAGCTGGATTTTGGAAAATGTATGGAATTTGCAAAGGGATGTGTTCCGACAGAGGCACCTTTGGGAATTAAGGATCTCCAAATCTCTTCAGCACCCATACTTATATTTTTCTAATAATAAGTGTAAAGCTACATATACATGCAGCTTGAAACCTCAATGTTAATCGTGAGCAAGTATCAGAAAGGCCGAAGTGATCTGCAGGCCTGTAGTTGGTGTTCTATTGGAAAGTCCCAAGACCCTCTAGCATCTGATAGCTTTGATGATGCACTTCCTGTCAATGGAAGCTGCAACTTCAATCTGAGCCCCTTTGACTGTGTTACTCTAAGCACATTTAGTCTTATCACTCACTGTTTCCGGTACGTGGTCTGGATGGGCACACTGTTGCATGCAGTCTAGACTTAACATGGTAACAACAGGTGAAATGAGCCATACAAACATGATTAAGAAGGATGTAAATATAAAACAGCCGAGGACTCTCAACTCTCTTCAAATTTATTTGATTAACCAAACACGATTTGATGCTTAACATGTAAGTTATCCAACAAATTAAAGGGCAAACATTTGTTTTTAACTTTTTTTTAAGTAATACTGGTCTAGCTTTGCTTGGGTGCTAAGAATTGATGATCAATTTCACAAAAAACAGCAAAAATTGGGTTTTTGGATGAGTAAAAAAAGCAAAAATCTTTGCTTCATGTTAAAGAAACTTGGTAAAGAGCCAAAGCTCCACTGAGAAATTCACCCGTTGAATTATGAGGTTTGTGTCTTCAGCACTATAGTGAGCAGAGGGTCAAACTGTTCTTCATGTAGATGGCCTTTAAATCATTTTAAGACATGTGCTGTATTTCTGACATACACAGAAATTCAAACATAGATCTATTTTTTTTTATATTTGTCTATCTCCAAAAATGAAAGACATAATAGCTGTATAGGGTTACTATCAAACTGACCTACGCCTCATGACCTTTTGACTCATTCCAGCTCACAACAGCGTCATTAACTGACTTAGAGCTTGCTTTAATAACTAAACCAAAATGTCAACTGTGAAGTGACCTCTCTTGCCCTGGGGTTGTGAGGGGCTGTAAGCTAGCGAGAGAAAGTGTAAAGAGAGGGAGGATGGAAAATGGGGGCGGGCTTAATCATAGATGAATTTTTATGAACTACTGCCTTTCTGCAGAGACTATGTTCTAGAAAATGACACAAAAAGTTGATGTTGTTTTTATTTTGCCTAAAAACTGCACAATGATAATTAAAAGACCACTGGGAACTATTTTATAATAGATCAAAAGATGATTGGAGAGGGACTTTAAAAATATATTTTAGATCACATATGTAAAAGTCAAGGGCCGGGGGCCGGATCCGGCCCTCCAGATCATTTTATTTTAATATCATGAATGGCCCAATGTTATCTTGCGCTTATTTCTAACTTGTAAATTTAGGCAAAATATATTTTTACGGAGAGTAAATTTTGAAAGTTATTTCAGTTTTAAGTTGATTTATTCTGGAATTATATTCCTGCCGTTTTTTTTTATTCATAGTTATGTTAAAAAGTTTGGTTTTAAATTTTTTAAAAATGTATTTTTTGTGTGTTCAATAAATGTTTTTCCTGTTCGTCCCGCGACCTAAGGTGTGTTTTGGGTTTTGCCCCCCTGTGCGATTGAGTTTGCCACCGCTGATTTAGATGCTCAGCTTATTAAGGGGGTCCAGGTCAGCTGTAAAGAGAATCTGAATGAGAGTTCCAATTTCTGAGCGTGTTGTTTCTTCTTAGTTTTGCTGGACATGACACCCTTGCTACAAACTGAGCTTGAAAGACTATCCGTACGTTGAAGAATGCTAGAGGTGAAGCAACTGATGTGTTGACTCAGTTGGCCTCCCTCTAGCCGTGCCTTGGCACTGCTCCTGTTCTCAAAGCTAGCTGAAAGTGGGAGGATTTATTGTCCCCTACAGTTCAAACCCCATGGAAAATCTGCCTAAAAGTGCCCTATTGTTGTGCGTGTGTGTTTTTCAGCCTTCTAGGTCAAAAAGAAAGATGTTTTCATTGATGGGTTAAAGTTGTGGGAATATAACCAAAGATACGGCTTAAATAAAACATACAAATCCATGACACTTGATTATGCTGCTTAGCAGAATGAGTGTGGGCTTTCACAGCCTCAGTTGTTGGCCTGAATGTATTCTGTGCGTCATGCTTAGCATGTGTCCCGTGTATTGTCCAAATCATTTCACAGACTTCCTCTGGGTTGCACAGTCAGTCTTCACAGAAGCTGATGAAGAATTGGCTGTCTTTGAAGTATAAACAGATGGGGCTCTTTTTATGCACTTCAAAGAACTCATTTGAACTTTTTGTGTACACACCTTTTGTAGTCCAAACACTTTTAGCTGGACAAATTTAGAAGGTTTGACTCACCAGTTGCCTTCTTCACATTTAGAGCAGATACACTAAAAGGGGTTTATGAACCCTTTACACTATCAAGACAGCGTAGTAAAAACAAGTGGATCAAACACACACTCAATCAGGTCATTTTTTTAACATTTAAAGATAAAGATCTAAAACTCTTCTTAAGAAGGTAGCAGTTTTGTTTTTACACAACTAAGGTTTTGAAATTACAGCACTTCTATGACTTAAATATTTGAAAAAGGCCATCTAAGACCTGTCAGTTGTAACACTGAACAATTTTTAAGAAAACATATTTAAGTATAAACAGAAAAATAAGATATTAGGATTATTTAAAATATTGGAATAGCATTTGTTCTGCTAAAAACCATGATCTAGTTATGGATGATTATCCTTCATATCAATTCAAAAGTGATAATATTAGTGGACAATGTGTTTCGGATATCACTTACTCGTAGTACTCTGCCGCTGGGGTGAATTTGTACTTGGCATAAGATGTGTTATCGCCAATGACGGTGCCGTTGATGTTATTCGGATTGGTGCAGTTCTCACTGTTCCACTTGTTGTCACATTTGAGCCACGGCAGCTCAGCGGTCATGGAGGAGTACAGGTAGTAGAGTGACCAGGCTATGATCACGTTGTAGTAGAAGCCAACATAAAGGGCTATGACGATCACAGTGTAGCCCACACCTGAGAAACACAAGGGTCATTGTGAAAATCAGCAAACAATTCTCAATTTTTCCACTTTGTACACTGCAAACAAATTAATCATAAGACAGTAAAAAGACCTATATATCTATAAATGTTCTGTCTTGCAAAAAAAAATTCGTATTAAGAAAGTTTTTCAATTTTAACAGATGCTTTTGCCGCTCATGTTAATTTATTTTCTGCAGCTCTCCAAAATCCTGCATAAATTGTATTATAATGTTGCAGTAATATTGCAAGGATGAGTTTCTACCCCTTAAAAGATCCTATTTTTTAAGCGTTGTTTTATGTGAATATTAGGTTCTAGAGTTTTACAAAGTAGACAAAAAGGGATCACAAGATATTTCTACATGATTTTTTTATGTCAAACCACACCTTCAAAATGAATCATTTCTAAATCCTAATGTTTTTATCTCTATAGCATCCAACTGATGCAGGTAGATAAAAGGATACTCAAGTAGAGAAAGAATTTGTTCATCCACAGTGTGTTTGTATTAATGAAACACAAATTACACACATGTATGTATTGATTTACTCCTTAACCAATCTCAAGTTTTTTATTTCTTTTTGGTGTTTTGGTAAAGGGTTTATCTCTGACTGTTACTTGGATAACTCTTGATAAATTGTTTACACCCATATCCATAAGGCATTCATGCTTTGCATCCATCATTGTGACCTCTTTGTGGGGCGTAAGCACAGGGATGTGTTTTTCTATCTCCACTGGAATGTGATGTCCTTACATGAAACAGAGAAGCTCATAAACCCTTCACTCTCTCGTTCTGCACTGGACAAAAACAAACCCGCCTTAGCGCTAACGCCAACAAAAGCAAAGGCTGGTGCAGCAAGAACTTCACTGATGGTTTTTGAAAATTTGTCTCATTAGATCTTGTTCTTAGCTAAGCATGAGCCTGCAGGTGTGAGATATGAAACTTCATTTATTCAAGGTTTATGTAATAAAAAAAAAAAAAAATATTGCTATCACAAAGTTTCTTTTTAACATACAATTCATTGGAGGTTCTTTTTGCACATTCATCTAAATTGGCTTCATTTTTGCCAATTCAAAATCAGCAAAAAAAAATCCACAAAAGTCGGAGGTTGGAAAGATTTACACAAAAAAGTCAGACGAAAAGTCCCCGCGGCAGGTTTTAGTTACAAGTGGCTCCTGTGAACCTTTAAGGTGAAAGGAAAAGAACAAAGGGATGAAATTAAAGGTCATCACACTTGTGAGGCCAACAAAAAGCATGACGGATCAGTAAGTGGCATAGTTTAAGAGGTTAGAAGGTGGCGAAAGTCAACAACCATTCAAGTTCATGCGTGTGCAGTGAAGCACATGTGTGTGTGTGTGTGTGCTAAAGATTACCTTTAAAGACAGGACATATTTTCCAAACTGTTGCCGCCCCTTCTCTGTTGTACTGGCCCAAGGCGAGTTCCATATAGAACAATGGCATCCCCGCAATTACCAAGAAAAGAATATAGGGGATCAAAAAGGCACCTGGAAGGACAGAAATAATGGCATTTAAATTGTTTACCAATCATTTCCTCCTACATCCCCTTTTTTTTTTTTTTTTTTTTTGGATCTGCACTTATTAACACAAGATGTGCTAGACAAAACAAAACACCCCTATACGACAAAACGGGAAACAGAAGTGACAGGGGGTTTGGCATTCACTGAAAAGAAAAAATAACAAACTATAGTGTCTTGGCCAGGAGGCTCCAAGCTATTTTTTCACGCTGTGAGTCAGAACAACATCCACCAACAAGGAAATGACCTGTTGGAATTGAATTGCTCTGACACTGTCCATCACAAATGACATATTTTGCACAGTAATGAATAGATTTTGCTGGGGGCCAGTTTGATTGACAAGTTGTTCACATGGTGATTTTTTTTTTTTTGGTCCTGTAAATTGAAAGATGGAAAAATAAGGAATAGAGCACATTTTCCTGCAAGAAATGTGATGCTATCAATGTTTGCATGTCTGTTCCCTTACACAAACTCATGTGTTTTTGTTTATGAGCAGCAAATTATTTTAACTAGGAATGAGACTGATCAAATCAGCCCAAATATGAGCTAAAACATAAACCAGAACAGCCACAAAAATAACTATGCGGCATCATTTTTGACATCATGATTTGTATTAATTTCCAAGCATAATTATAGAGCAGCAGCACTGAGCGCTCTTTCTTTTAATCAGACAAAGATGCTTCAGTGAGATTCTTTAACATTCATGTAAAAACTGTTTTTAATAATTATGAATTGTTTGAAAACTCTTTTTCTATTGGGCCTCATAAAAATGGATACATCTAAAAAAAACTTTTTGTAAGGAATATATATTGAGAAATAGATGCTTATTTTTGTTTTTTTCTTTCAATAGACTTCTAGAAGGTAAAATTTCTTGTTCTATGAAGTGCATTTTACTAAAATATGTTTGCTTACATGGCCAACTCCTCTTGATTATTTCAGATTTAGATTAAATTTTATGTTAAAAAATGTCCTTCAAAATAAAATTTGCTGCACTCATAATTGTTTTTGATTAAAATATTAAAGTAAACATACAACATATAAAAAACTGATTTACATCTGCATGTGGATATTATAAAATGATAATTTATAATAAATTTGAACCAAATAAAAGCTTTTAAAGGCTCTTACTGACATGCCACAGGTGTTTTCTCCCAAATGAATAAAATATTTAATACAAGACTATTTTCATTTCACTTTAGGACTTTAAAAAGCACAGAAAGTTAGATGATTAGTTACCAAAAAAGACTGCTTACCTCCTCCATTTTTGTAGCACAAGTAAGGAAATCTCCAAACGTTGGCCAGATCCACCGCGAAGCCAATGACTGACAACAGAAAGTCTATTTTCTTGCCCCAAGTTTCTCTGTCGATGTCGGAGGAGGTTCCGCGCGGAGCCGCGCACCGAGCAGGGGTGGGGATGATGGTGGAACTGGTGTACTGGACACCATTCTGGTCCTTCACCAGTATCAGTTCTACTTCTTTCTTCTCCACATTGCACTGCTTCAGCGGGGCGACCGACGAGAGCTTGTGTTCTGGCAGAACCTGGATGTTCATCTTGTCGGGGGATGCGTACAAAGCCCACGCGGGCGCGCTGCTCTCACGGCCCCCTGCGGGTTCTTGCGCAGCAGATGGTTGAAGTCTTGGCGCTGGGTCGAGGATCGCTATCCCGCTGGCAAAAACCTGACAAAAGAGCTTTCTCCGGTGTAACAAGAGGTGACACCTCCGCGCACATCAGCTGGAGAGAAAGGAGGAGAAGCAGAGTTTGGACAGGTTTAACGCGTGCGTAAAGTTCAAGCACTTTAGAATTTACAGGTTTGGACTGCGAAAGGGGAGTTGACCACTCAGCAGAACAACTTTCAATATGTTTTCAATAAAACCAAACATATTTTTTTGCAGTAATAATAAGTCTCAAGTGAGAGCAACTTCCTTTCTACGTCACCACACGCGCGCAGAGCATTGCGCGCGGAATAATCAAACAATCTGGAAAGAGAAAACATCAATCACGAGGGTTTACGGAAAGATAAATGGATGTTTGTAAAAGTTATTAAGCGGCCTGAAGCAACGTTCAGCTGGGAGACAGAAGCGTACTTGGTAAAATTAAGGACACCTCTCCATGACCCGATGCTGCAGCTGTCCGAACGCATCTGACGAAAGACTGCCCATTCTGAAACAACTTTGAGACTCGCCTTCTCAAGCAGAGACGATTAAAAAAATGCCAGCTTTTAAATCCGTTTCCGATCTCTCTCTCTCTCTTCCACGTGATATTTTAAACTTGAACACTGTCTCTCCAGTTTGACTTCAGCTTGGCGATCTCTTTTGGAGGAGCAGAGTTTCTCTAACCAGGGCCGGATTAAGACTTTTCTGTACCCTGGGCACTGTTTTTATTTTTTTTATTTTTTTTTTTTTTTGGAGGCACCCATTTTTTTTTATTTTTTTTTTGGAGGCCCCCAAATTTAAAACAGATTCTGGACTCCAACATTTCTTAAACGTTTATAATATTGTTTCAAAACTAAGTTAATTTAAAAGACAAAAAAAATAAAAATAAATAAAAACAAACACTTTTAATGTTTTAATTGTAATAAACATAATGAGAGCAGCAGAAAATTTATATGTGAATTGTTAACTTTTACATTCTACAAGAACATTAAAAGAAAAAATGTTAATGTTTATGTCTAAATTAAATATATTTTTTTAAACTTAGTATTAATAACTCATTTATTAAACTTATTCATACATTCATTTATTTGGCTTCTACATATTTTATGGCTTCTATGGTTTATCTTTTTATATTTTACCCTTTTTATCTATTAATATATACGGTGCCACCTCAAAGTATTCCACAACCATAGCGTTTCTTTCCATTGGTATGGTAAATGTTTATTCTGCTGTCAAAGTGGTTTATTCTTAGAATGCCATAATCTCATTATTTACATGTGACCTACAAATATATTTTTTGAAAACTGGATTTGACTCTAGCATCATTTTATATTTAATCATAAAAGAGAATATGGGTGACGGTGCACAAATTCTTGTTGATTTAAAAAATTCATGTTTGACTTTCTTGCATTTTTTATTCAAGTAAATTAGCTGCAGCAGGAGCATCTTAATTGACACAGAGAATATTTTATTTTGAAGGGAACGTAGGTGTTCTGCTGTCCAAAGTAAAACAAGTTACATTTATAATATATATATATATATATATATGACACAGCTATATTCCATTTTTTTAATAGAAAGCTAAATTTAAAAGATGAAGAACAAAGTGACTTAATGGTCATTTAAATGGCTTAATGGTCACAAGAACATAATCTGTATATTTTCAATGGAAAAATTGGACTTTGTGGCTCTCTCTAGGTTTTGTTCAGTAAGGAACAGAACCAAATGGCTCTTTTAGAATAAAAGGTTGCCGACCTCTGGTCTGGACAATGAGCGCCAGCCTCGAGAGAAGGTGGAGGAGAAAATTCCTCAACCTCCACAAAAAGTTCTGCAGTGAAACTGCCATCCCTTTGCTCGGTACCCCTCTCCATATTGAAGTTGTCAATCACAGATCCAAGCCACGCCTCCCCCGCCAGCCCACCTTTTTTTATTTATTGTTTTTGCATCTTTCAAATCTAATCTGAGTGGAGTCAGCTTCCAACTGACCTATTGTGTTACCCTTTAGTCATATCTTTGTTTTGACTTTTTTCATATGTTTTTATTTTATATGCTTCCCACAAATTATATATAACTGTAGTCAATCTTTTGATACAACCGTTGGCTGTAAGGAGAACCGGACTGAGGAAGTGACTGTCGTCAACCATGAAAAAATGGCTTACTTCTGGTTCCAACCAAATGAAGCCAATTCATTCTCCACCTTTTTGCAATACAGACACCGCCACGTTGGAGCCAGACGCCGTTTTGAAGCAGTGACTGGTCCGAGTCGATCTGAATCAAAGTTTCTATGGCAACTACTCTCGTTTGTTGGCTTGTTGGAAGTTCACATCCCTTCCATTGAAAGCGGCTCCAGAGAATCTGTCAATCAAGCATTCTGAATGTCAGCATAGGGCCAGCGGAAACCACATACTTTTATTAAGGGATCTCATTTCAATTTTTAACATGAATGAAATGGTATAAAGAAAGCATATTATGGAAGAAAATAGGATTAGTGTTTATAAAAAGGGTAGCAGAGCAAGAATTATTACCTGTGCTGTCAAGGAAACACAACAGAAACACATTATAAACAACAAACAACAGAACAAAACACCATCTAATAAACCCTTTAAACAAGAAAGACACTTCCATGATGCACCTTATTCGCTGCTTACTTGTAGTGGGTGGGGTTTTGTTTTACTATAGATTATTGTGCTGGTCTTACAATGCGCTAAAATATACGTCAGTATTTCCCTGTGTTCCAATCTGGTTTTAACCAAAGCTGAAACTCTGTTCATACTTATTGATTAGTTAACATCCTGTCTGAAGACACAACTTCCTGCGACTTCACATTGCTTGGTGAAAGCAGTATAAGTGGTCATGGTCCATGGCCTTTACGCATATTCTGCTCCAATCCAGGCTTGCCCAAAAACTTCAGGACCAAACCTCCATCTCTAAATCCAAACAATGATTTAAAACCCCCTTCACTTCACAGCATTATAAAATTAGATTAAAAGTTATTCTTTTGTCAAATTTTCTTTGGAAAAAAAGGGAAAAATGTCTCATCCATTTGAGTTTAGACAGAACCCCATATTTTGAAGGGATGGAACATCATACCTCAAATTTACCTAAAAACCAAACTTTTTTCTAGAGTTTCAGTTTGGACTTATCTGCTTCTTCTCTGCACTAAACAGATTGAATTACAGTTTTCTAAGAAGCCGTAAAAGCTTTGTGTTCCATGTGTAATTCAATTCCACAGCAGCTTTTGCCAGGGGCAATGATTTCTATTAGATATGGTTGATCAGTTCATCCCATTAAAGTCAATGAATGTTCTCTTTGCTCTCCACTGCTTGTTTTATAAAGCCCTAATAGGGCTGCTTTTGGGTGTTTTGTTTTTTTGAGATTGAATAACTGCAGTGAGGGTTAAGCAAATGAATGGATAACAAGAAAGGATAATATGGTATTACTGTTGTTTTCCCTTGAATTTGTCTTATCCTTCCATATTGTTGGAGAAATTTCTGTTTTGGCAGCCAAAGCAAAACGATGTTTTTAGCTGATATTTTACTTTAGAAACAATACAAAGTCAATATTTTGGATTTTATTTGAACTATTTTTCTTTTTTATTAAGCTTCCTTTCAACAAGTGAGTTTATGACTTTTAACACTTTAAAGCATATTCCAGGTGATGCACTGAAAATCTACACATTGTAAATTGGTGCAGAATCTGGCCCATAGAGAAGCTCCGCTTAAGGCAGCATGATATCACCCTTATTCTTTTACCGTGATCTCTCCAGATTCCTCCATCTGAGCGTCTTGAGGCCTTGTGTTTGGCTCCAAAAGTTTGACATCTCCTTCTCTGACCTTTACTGTGAGAATTTAATGAAAGATGACACAACCTCTCAGCAGCTACATTATGATTTAACCCGAGCCTTTTCTGGGGTCACGGCACAGATTCTGTTACCTTCGGTCTTTTTGTCTGTTTGTACAAATCTGTACAATAGAGGATTTTAGTTCTGGAGTGTTCTCATTGTAACTTCATTAAAGGAAGAGGAACATTTGGAAGGACGTTTGACTCGCTTTCTATGGGGTGATGCAGCTGGCCTAGTTTTAGATCTGGTGGAGTTTTTGAAGACTGGCTCCTTTTACCAACTGAGTCTAAAAACTGTAAAACTAGATCTCTTAAAAGAAACTATAATAGATTTAGTAACTATTTAACTTTTAAATTTGTCTGCAAATGATGTCTTCCCAGTACTTTGTGTTCCAAAAACTACCTTCAAGTGGAACATTTGGTGCCTACTTCTCACTTTTTGGTGGACAAAAGTTCCCGCTGTAATTCATAGTACATCGGGTTCACCACACTTTACCAACCAGCTGTAAAAAGAATAGATGTTAGTGTTTTTTTTTTCTTTTAGGTTTTTCTTCATCAAACTATCAAATAAAAATTAAGAAAAGTCTGTAAATACAACAACGTCGGTTTCATTCCCAAATGAGTAAGCATTTTTCCGCTTCAAATACTACAATTCGTATGCTAATTTAGCACAAATGCAAAAGTTCAATTAATCTTAGTTTTTAATCAGTTTCCCCCCATATTTCCACCCAGTCTTTGATGCTTCAATCGTTCGTCGATTCAATCATTATTTTGCCATTTCCCAAGATTTAGTGTGGTAATCAGGTCATAGTATTAGCATCGAGCGGAGTTTGTTTTGTGGTACACCTCATTAAATCACTCTGGTTTTAATCTCCTGAGACCTTAGGATCATTAAGCTCCTCTTTCTGGCCGTTCTACCATCTGCAGAGATGTGAGTGTCTCAACAGTGGTGGATCTGTTTCCCTGCATGCTGACAGCATCTATAGAAAAAGAATGTCAGGGGATGTCAGTTGTGTGGTGACGGAGACATTTTTCTCAGCTGTACACAGTTCCTGAGGGAAATGTGGGTATAAGTTACAGGGAAATACTATGAGCTCATTTGCAACAGAAAAACCATATGAAAGGCGTAGAAAAGCAGCCAATATGAAGTCATGCCTTGATGTAATGACTTGTTGGAACACAAATCAGAGAATTTTAATCTCATCTGATTTACTTCTGATTGCTCCTTTTTTTCCCCCAAAAACAGCAAGAAGTGCATTGAAAATAAGCGTGAGTATGAAGAACTATTTAGGTAGCATAAAAAAAGATCAGCAAGACAATCCCTGAGTCTTGGATTACATGAAAAAAAGCATGATTTCATTTCATTTATTGATTTATAAAGCACCTTCTATCACCAGTCAAAGGGGCCCAAAGTGCTGTACACAAGGAAAACAAACAGAGCAGTGTGCAATAGTAAAAATAAAAAGGATAAAAATTACAAAGCCAAGTCAAACAATTTTAAAACAGAGATTAAAACCAACATAAAACAGGACAAAAAGGCTAGGCTGATGCTAACAGGCTGTAATTGAGGAGCAATTCTTTTTTAAAACTCTGCAAGAGCATTATGTCTTTAATAGCTGGTGGATTCCAGAGTTTAGGAGAAAACACAGCAAAAGCACGGTCCCCCCGTGACACATAAATGTTTATGTACACCAAAATTCTATTATGTTTTTCTTCTATATGTGGTAGACGGCTGCTTCATGCAAGCTGTTCAGTCTGTGCGGTCTGGAAGTAGAAGACTAACATACAATATGCACACTGAAAACCCTCTAAAACCGCATCAGCTTGGATGTGTGGTCTGCAGAGCTGACCAATGATACATGCACTGAACATTTTAGTCAAAAAAAAAAATCATGATAAAGTCCGTCTTTAGATCCCACCATAGATACAGTCTTCACTATAGAACCTGATTCAAGTTTGCAACCTTTAGGCAGACAATCACATTTTTGATACAGGAGGAAAAAAAGAGTATTTCTTTTGTCCAACAAAAGTCCAACTCCAACTCTATTTTTTTCAATTGTAAAAAGTTCCGGTTCCGGGTAATGATCCATAATAGCCTGAATCTATTAATATTTGATATTAAGTCCTGAACTGGATATTGATCATTCATGTAGAGAAAATGGTGTGGTCGAGCCGGGGTGGAATTATATAAGTTCGCTTCCCTCCACTCCCTTTCAAGTGATCTACTTATTATGACCTGATTGCTTGAAATAAACCATTTCATTCATTCATTCATTCAAAATCTTTCCCAGAGGTCTTCTAGTTTTGATCATGAAGTTTTTAGCCTATTGATCAAAAAGCCAGTGAATTTTTTAAGACATACTTTCTGCAAAGCAGTAGGAGCTCATTAGAAATTATCCTCTGAGTTATAGGTGGGACTATTTGCACGGAAGTAACCCAATAATGATTTCCCATAATTTCTTTGTTTATTCTTTCTCCCGCTAGCTTACAGCCCCTCACAATCCCAAGCTAGCATTAGCGTAGCAAAAGAAAAAAAAATGGCAAGCAATATCAGAGATGTGCAGCTTTACCGTTTTGATCCAGATGGCAGATCAGACGAGAAAAAGGAAGACGTTGATGAATCTATTCACAGAATTAGAGCAGAGCAGGAAGACTTTGACCCGCCCATCGCAGTTGCTGTATCACAAACTTGAGCTTTTTCAAACCGCTGGTTTTTATCTGCTCCTGATCCATCACCATTTGAGTAAAGAAACACTCAGAAACACGGTTTAAATCTTGAATTATTCTATATATGTCCTCAATCACAAGAAAAATACTACAGGGACATGTTTGAAACAGGATTTTTTTTTATTCTAGTGAGTCTTTAAGATTGAACTACTTCAAGAAGAACTACCTCATAAGCATTAACAAGCAATTTATAAAAGCATTACTAATGCGTTTATAGATTAATCTGAATTCTCCCCCTATGGCTGCTTCCTACCCCTACATGTAGCCCTCCAAATGAAAAAAATATGCAAAAATAGTGTCTTCAATTTCAGGCGTTACTACCACTCAATGATGTCATCACTATTCGCTGGTCATTTGTGTAGCTGTCTGCGCTCAGAAAATACAGAAATTCGGTTTTACAACTTTAAAAATTCCTAAAACAAAAATTCATTACTTAAATTTAAATGAAAACTTTTGTGCTTCAGAGCACATCCAAGTGAAAAAAAATAAATTTCTTCTCAGTCACCCTCCTGGCGGAGGGATACCCAGCCTTAAGTCACTACGGTTTGCCCTTAAAAAACTAGATTGGCACCACTACAGCTTCAAATGCCCCTACAATTGGAGGGGTAGGGGAAGAATGTGGATTATAAATCATTTATTTGCACTGATGAGTGCCTAAGAAAGGCCTTTTAAAGTAATAATACAACCTCAGAATGACCATGAAATATTACATGTTGCCCTTCACCCATAAAAAAATAAAAATCAAACTTAGAAATGAGAAACACCCAAAGCCATTATGCAAGAAAACAAACCTGGGCAGCAGCAGATACCCCTGTTGAATGACCTTTGTTTCATTGGCATCCCAAACTTTGCCCTCACCAGAACCTTCGCTGTTCCAATCAACTGTCACATGGGAAATGAGAAACAATCATTTTCCGGAAAGAATGACGGAAGAGAGAAAATCAACAAGGTGTCAGTTGGTGCGCTGAGGAAGCCCAACAATGAGATTTGGAGGAACTCCCTGAAGAGCTGAAGAAGACCGGCTGCCAGGCTCGATCCTGCAGGAATCAAAGGTGGTGTGTGTGTGTGTTGTGGTGATGGTTGTGTGAAAGCACAACACAGATGTGCAAAATTTCACACCAAAGTTAGAGTCTGAGAAACGAACATCACGAGCTGTAAATTCATTATCTGAACGCTGCAGCTGGACTATGTATAAAAGGATTGGAGTGTTTTTTGCATCACATGCTGACAGACCCTTTGAAAATCTGAGATTTACTCTGTAAAAAGTGAGGAAATACTTTTGAAAAAATGACAGTAAATCAGTGAAACACCACAGATTATCACATCTGATAAAGCTTTGACGTACAAGACTTTCGAGTCTACGGCCTTCAGAATTTACGAGGTATTTGGATCTCTCACTTTACTTTTGATCGGAAATTCTGCACCAGCAAATTGCTGCTTTTCTCTAACCTCTGAGTTGATGTTTGTGCATGTTGTGTTGACCTTTTGACTCCCTACATCCATGTTCGTCAGGCAGGGCGAAGCTAGGGTCAAAAGAGCACTCGGACACACCCACTTATCCTGTTGATACAGCTAAAAAAATCATTCTATAGGAACTTAGAGCTCAAATAACCTTTATTTCATCCTCTTGTGTGATTTCCTTTAAACATTCTCCCACTAATTGATGCCAAAGTACAAAGTATTTAATATTTATTCTTGGAAATATTTAAAAAAGTGACATAAACTTTGCATAAGATAGTGTAGGGGTGTAAAGTTTTAAGAAAATATTCATGTTAGTCACAACTGTCGACTATTAAAATAGTCTTTTTTTTAATCTCAAAACTGCGGTGCACGCTTTCTAATGTTTGCCATTGTCTTGAAACATGCACAGCAATGCTAATCTGGATGTGATGTCACAGGAAGTTATAGGAAGACAGGGGTACCAAACGCCATAGTAGCTTGAAAGCAGGAAGCATAAAAAAATAAAAAATAAAACAAAAGACAAAAGTGTCTAACGCAATATCTGCAAGGCAGAACTTGTTCCATATCAGCAATATGGCGACGTATGAGCACATGAAGAGGAAGCACGCTTTGACCAAGTATGATAACCCTGGAAAAGGATTGTTATCTAGCTAAGCTAAGCTAACATTAGCGCAAACTTATTAGCTAAATGTTTTCTGTGCATTCCTGCAACTTCTACCCCATTTGTCTCTGCTGAAGGGAACATCTGCTCTCAAGTCTTTCTCTGAGACATGTAGAAATGCTAACTTTCCTGGCTACAAACAAGAGCTTCGTACAGTTTGGACTTATATAGAGTCAGAGTCCAGTGAAGTTGAATACAGTTGTGCAGGCTCAGCATAAAAAAATGCACTTCTGTTGTATTTGAGGTAGTGAGACCAAAACTTTTTTTTTTTTTTTTTGTGAAAAACAGTTCCTTAGTTTCACATTTGATTTAAGTCTTGTTTTCATGCCAGAAACAAATGAAAGAAAGAAGCTGCATGATTCTTTAAAGGTTTAATGTTTAATAAATTATCTTCTTGATTGTTTTTATTTTTAGTTAGCACATAGCTTAAACACTTTAAGTTTAATGCTAATGATGGTTAAGGTATGCATGACCAGAGTAGTCGACAAACTGAAAAATAATCAGTGATTAGACGTTTATTAAAAGGCCATACCGTGATTTTTTTTTAGTCTTTTAGAGTAAACTATATCCATATAAATGATCTTATATTACCTCTGGAACACAGACAGCTAGCGTCTGCTGTGCACGAGCCTGTGAAGCTAACTGATCTCACCGCTAGGTCTAGCTACTAGCTTTGCAGAGAAAGTGTTTGTGTTAACTTGGGGGCGGAGCGTACTGTTCCTGGAAGGGGCTGTCTCCCGTTGTGACATCATCACTTGAGGACCCTCTCGTTTTTGTGGGTATGGGAGGAAGCAGGTTTTTAGAGGATTACTCAGAAATGCTTGAATGGCTCAAAATACTGCTTTAAGGTTCTTTATAGTGAGGAATGAACAGTATAATACACTTAAAAGCTCCAAAAATGTAAAATAATCATTTGTGGCAGCCCTATTCCCAATATTGAGCTTGTGAACTGTCACACAAAAATGTTAGGAAGTTTTAAAGTGGGACAAATGAAATAAAAAGTTGATATTTTTGCTAAGACTGCCGAGCTTTCTGGAGAAATCCACACGCAGTCGGGCGGCTTCAGCTTAACGGCGAGGCCTGTTGCTTTTGACCTTTTCCTTCAGCTTCACAGAGAGCCTCTCATCCCTATGAAGTCTGCGTCCAGCTCGTGTTCACAAACAGGCGCTGCTCATTCACTCAGGTCCTGAGGAGACCAAATCAAATTACCAACACATCTCTCCCACAATCTACTGCGACAGGATTACCCTGCAGGCAGGGCTGAAATGGATACAGCAATATACGACCAGAGGAGAGCAGGAGAAGGAGGAGAGCGGCACGGCGGCGGCAGAAGGAGTCGAACTGTTGTAAGCAAGGCAACGATGTGATTTAATTGATTTGATGCCATCTCATCAATTTTGATCAAAATGAAATGAGCCTCTGTAAGACTGAAAAGGTTAGGACAAATTGAACGTGGATATCACAGCTGGTAATCACAGCTTGTCTAACAAGGAGCTTTTAATGAGGACATCCTCTTTCCATCCTTCATTTCTGCCTCCTTTGAGCACATACTGCTGACTGCAACTTCTAAGTGTTGCAGTGCAGATAACATCAAAATCTATGATGTTCAAAGCTGTTTTTATTAGCTCATAGATTTGTCCACTTCAAATATGCAAGAATCAGTGAGAAGTCACAAATGAACTTTTTGTCTCCATAACCGTGTGAAGGAAAAATGAAAATTCTCAGTATGAATCAAATCGTTTATTTCATTCTAATTTTTTACAAATGAACAAAACTGCATATATTAATCTTTTCATTGAATGATGTATTGTAAGTTGTAGAATCAACATATTCTTTAATTTCAGATGGCTTTACATGAAATTGTAAAATTAAAAAAAAGAAGTGGAAAAAAAAATTAAATGTGCCGCCACATTATCAGGTAACTACTGGCACCTTGTGGCCAGTTTGAGAAAATATCTCCAGCTCCTTACACTTGTTTCTCAATAAAAACAGTCAGAAAAAGTAATTATAAGTTTCCCAAGTGAAAAGAAAAAACCCACAAAGCAGGACAGAGTGTTGCATTCTTGATTTATTTTAAAAAGCAGACATTGCAGTAATAACAAGAAAAGAAAAAAACACAGCTAATTGCCACACACCCTGCTAAATAAATAACAATGCCGCTTGTTAATCTCAAAGTATATCTCCCTGGGACACACTCCTGTAGAGAAGCACTGTTGCCTTTTTGCTCACAAATTGCCCTATTTTCAATGGTTGATTTGCTTTAGTAAACCTAAAGCCGCAAAGAAGCAGCGATGCTGTCTCAGCAACAACAACCTTTTGTAGAAATGCAAATGGATACACATGCAAAGCAAACTTTTGGCTAATTATGAAGCTGTTTTTACAAGGCCTGTGTCCCTAAGCGGCCTAAAAAAAGTGTAATGCGCAGCAGCTATGCTTGTTGTAAACATTTCTCCGACACAGAGTGTGTCTGTGGGTCGCTGCTCTGGAAACATCTTGCTGAACGCTAATTATATTGCAAAACAGAAGCACAGAGATTTATTTTAATGTAAAAATGTGTTGGTTTGGCAATTTCTCTTTTTTTAAAAATGGATAAATAAAAGTAAACAGGGATGTGTTCATTTCAGTCAAGTAGATGATGTGGATACAAACACAGCATTGTTAAGCTCAAGTGTCTGAAGCTAATATTTGCAGTTTACACTCGTATTAAAAATGATTACTTTTCCTATAAACATTATATTCTAAAAAAAAGAAAAACTTATATTAGCTCAGTGTTTTCTAACCCCTGTATATAGGACAAACTATTCTGCACGTTTTCTGTGTTCCTCTGCTTAAACACACAACTTTTTGGGTGTTTTTGACTGTTCTTGTAGCATTTTCTCATGATGGAGGACATATATAATGCTAATTAAGCTTAAAATTACATTTCTGAATATTTATTTATTTAAATAATCATAAATCAGGAGCAGACAAAAAAAATGCAATTTGAAAAAGATCAAATTTATGATGTTCCGCTCCAAAACTGGAAAGCTCAGATAATTCTTACTGTTTTTGTTAAAATGGTAATGTAAGGTTGAGGGGGAAACGGAGCGCTCTCAGAAACGGTAAAGGGGGGGTGCCAACGGTATCACCCACAATTCACTGCAAAAACTGATCTTAAGAAAGTAAAAATATTAGTTTTTTAGGAAAACTATCTTAGTTTCTGTCTTGTAAGAAAAACAATCTTAAAGAAGAAACACAGTGACGTTCTTGTCAGCGCCTCTCTCCAAAACGTATAAACCCAAGCTACTCTCTCAACATCATCCATGTTTTCTATGATGTGGCAACGACTGAATTCCAGAACAATTTCGTTGAACAGTAAATTTCAGAGGCGGCAGACGAGAATCTGATGCGCCTGCCGCGTTCAGTGTGAATGCAAATTAAGTGTTGCTCTGCAGAAAATATGTTCTAGAAAATTATTTTTTTTAAATTTAGGCAAAAAAACGGCATCATCGTGATTAAAAGACCTCTGGAAATGCTTCTAAATGTAATCAAAAGATAATTGGAGTGAGACTTAAGACAGGGTAGGATAGAAAACGTGTACTTTGTACTGTCGACTAACGATCGGAAGAATGTATGCAATGGATAAGCTCTTATTTATCTTATTGTTTTAAGGCACTAAAATGGAATTCAGAAGTTTTTATAAACAAACGTGTTTTTTGTCTTTTTTAAATTTTTTGGTTTTCCTAAGAAAATGTCATGATTGTCTTCAGTTTCAGTCCTCCTTCTTGTCTGAGGTGCTCTCTTCACTCGTTTCTTCTGACGTTGTCTCACCAGCAAACTCCAAATCACCCGAACCTGCCTCCTGGATCGCCTGGTACCTCTGGAGCTCCAGGTAGGTGGTGAAAAGCTTGGCGTACTCTGGATGAGTCCTGGCAAAGGCTTGGAACTCATCTTATAAAGAAGAAGAGAGAAAAAAAAACTGAATTGTTGTTCTCATCTGATCCCAATATCTTGCACAGAACTTAAAAGTTACTGAACTTACTGAAGGTGATGAAACCAGAACCATCTGCATCAATATCCTTGAAGAGTGTGTTAACATTCAGATCCGACACACCCAGAGCCGAGCGCAGCAGCGCCGTGAACTCATCAGGAGTGATTTTCTCGTCCTCGTCCATGTCAAACAGCTGCAAAGAAGGGAAAACGCCATTTTGAGGTTTTTTTTTTTAAATGTCGCCGGGCCGGGGGAGAAATTCAATTTTAAAGGATGGAGCGGAGGGCGAGATACGATCCAGCATCATAGATCAACGTCTGATAAACGAGTTGACCAAAAATAACCCTTTAGTTCCACTCCGCCAGCACAAAGTTGTTTGTCAAAATCCAACATCTGAGCCGATGTCCAGCCAACAGACACACGCTGTTAACGTGACATGAGCCATGCCTTTGAATTCTGCCTCCTGCGATAAGAACGCCGTGTGAATGCAGAAGAAACAAGGCTGGGAGGTGAATCTTTATAACATATGGTCACATTTTCACTATTTCTTGTCCACTTTGCAACATTTCCTTAGTCTTTAACAGCAAACATTTGGCACAAATCCAATGGACAATAGTGTGATTTTGATGGAGGCAGAGAGGAAGATTTTTATCCTGTCTATAATTTTGAGATTAACAAGAAAAACTAGAAAAGTCGCATTACCTGCGATAATGCTAGTTTTTTGCTGAAAGTAGCTGCTGAAGATGATGAAACTTTTTACTTTATTGCTGAAGGGATTTGCTAAAATTGCAAAGATATTTGTAAAATGTTAAATTTGCTAAAAAACTGGAAATTTTGTTAAAGACCGCTGAATTTGATGTAAATTTCTAAAGAAATTGTTGTAAAATTCCTCAAAAATCCCCCACTCACATGTCAATTTTGGAAAAATATTTAGTGTTGCTTAAATATGAGCTAAACTCCAAATTAGCCCAAAAAACTTTGGTAGTATGCTAAATTAGCCAATAAAGCCAGCTTGTTGCTTAAATACTAGCTAAACTTCAAAATAGTCTAAAATTCCTCAGTAAATTAGCAAAAAACGTTAGCCAGTTGCTAAAATAGAAGCTAAACTCTAAACTAGCATAAAAAACCTTAGTAGAGGCCAAATTAGCCAAAAAAGCTAGCTCGTTGCTTAAATATTAGCTAAATTCCAAAATAGCTTAAAATTCCTCAGTAAACTAAATTAGCCCAAAACACTAGGTATTAGCTAAACTTCAGTTTATTTGAAAATTATTGTAAGATTAAAACATATTCCATGAATATATTTAAAGGTTTGTTGCTAATCTACTTAAAATTTTGAATTCTGAAGGCTTTCTCATTCATTCCCTATGGGGCACATTTTGCTCAAATATTTTAAAAACTATAAAGTTTATGAATACCAAAAAAACAAGCAGTAATGTCCTGAACAAGCTGAACATTTTGATACCGAGATTGCTGAAATCGCTGAAAAATGTGGTTGAATTTTTACGTGTCGAAAAATGTACAGAAGGGATCTGGAGGATCGCTATATTGTGAATGCCTCCTAACCATCACGCAAATGTCATTTATGTAGATTCAATGGAATAAAAACGTCATCACATCTACCTTAAAAGCCATCCTGAGAACATCTTCGGTGTTAGCTGGTCGACAGAGAATGGTCAGACCGATGACGTACTCCCTGAAGTCGATGGTTCCATCTCCATTCTGGATAAATCAAACGTTATTTCCAAACATTTGTCTTAAATGCGGCTTTGAAATGATTCATTTTCTACTAAACTGGTGTAAAACTAGGGTTGTTCTCACCCTGTCAAACAGTGCAAACAGCTCCTCCAAGGCTGGGCTAACAGGAAGCTTTAGGAATCTGGCAAACTCGTCAAGAGATATGCGTCCTCCCTTACAAGACCTGGCAATGGATGCAAAGCTCTCCAGCTCCCTCTTCACACTGTCCCACTTCAGACTGGTCGGACAGAAACGTTTATTACAATTTCATTCTTAAGTGGTTAAAACGGACCGTGGCGAGGTGTTCTTACTTGAGTTTGCGGCTGATTTTGGTGAACTCCACCAGGCCGGCCTCCATTGGGAGAGTGAGTTCACCAGCTGAGATCATCAGGCGGCAGTCTTCATACGTGTGGTCGGTCACGGGAATTCTCAAAGCCCTGAGAGTACAAGAGGCCTTCAGGTCACACTTTGGAAAGTTGGAATTAAAATATTTCTCATGACTTCATCAGTGACTTGTAGAACGTTCTGCTTCCACTTCTGTTGAGCCTTTTTTATTGCTTTCTTGGGATGTGAAATTCAAAGAAAGGAAGGTTTTTCAACAATGCAAAGTGCACGCCACAGGTTATAGTTGAAGAACACTCACTGAGCCATGGTTTCTCTGACTCTACTGGCAAACAGAGCCGGGCTTTTCTTCTCCTCCTCTGTGGGGATGTGTGGAGGCAGAAACTGAAAAATAAAAAAAGATGGAGAAAACAGCAGATCAGCTTCAACATCTCTGCTTAAAGGGAATGGACTGAAGGGTGTGACAGACTATTGGATGATAATTGCTAATATCAATTTTCTGAAGGCGTATAGTGTTCTAGTCGAGCTCTCTTCTTTTTTTTTTCTTTTTTTTAATTTGCTGTTTTTTTATATGTATCAGTAATAGCCACCCACATTGAATATAAATGTTATTGGGAACAAAGGCTTTCTATTCTATTCTATATTGTATTATGCTATGCAAAACAATACTATTCTATTTCTGGAATTGACACAAAGAAGTGTTTTGTGTTGCAGTTCCCAAAATGACCACTAGAGGACAGATGCAGATAGGGTTATTTTCCATCAACTCAGATTTATATTAAAAAATGCTTTCTGGTTTTAATGATCTTTTCAATTTATATTGCTTAATTCTTATTCATTATAATGTTGAGTTTTTTTTGTTTTTTAAGTGGATGCATTGATAGACTCAGCAGAGCTTTAACTCTTCTTTGTCGCCATTTTTTGCTGGTTTCTAAATAT
>NC_050514.1:26083906-26095866 GCF_002922805.2 Oryzias melastigma
TGTGTTGCAGTTCCCAAAATGACCACTAGAGGACAGATGCAGATAGGGTTATTTTCCATTAACTCAGATTTATATTAAAAAAAATGCTTTCTGGTTTTAATGATCTTTTCAATTTATATTGCTTAATTCTTATTCATTATAATGTTGAGTTTTTTTTTTTGTTTTTTAAGTGGATGCATTGATAGACTCAGCAGAGCTTTAACTCTTCTTTGTCGCCATTTTTTGCTGGTTTCTAAATATTTACGGTGGGATGAGTAAATACTGGTCCGTGTGTATGTTCCACTTCAGGCCTCCTTTTTGCAGAATCCTGATTATTTGTCCCCTGTGTATCCATATAGTTTTACCTCGATCTCTACAGTTGTGTAGAGTTGGCACAGAGTAAGAAGCAGCAAAGTCTTCCTGCAGATAAAAAAACAAAAACAGAAAATTCATTATTGCAGTATATATAAAAAATCTTACTAAAATGTGTTTTGAAAAATTACTCCAAGTAATGATTCTTCTTGTCATCATGGAAAAATAATGGAAATTTTTAGTTACTTAAATGCAAGATTGTTTACTGTTTTTTTATGTTGTTTTTGAACTACTGTTGGAGGGTTTGTAGCTTTAACTTTAGTTGATACTTCATCAGATACTTACGAGCTGAAACCTTGCCAAGTCCATGTCACAGTATCCTACAAGAGAAACCCATTACATAGACATCAATCATTTTGAACCACTGTTTATTTTCATTTTTATCTCGATAAGAAATGCACAGCTCCATAGTGGCGTCTGTAGCCGAGCTCCTTGTGTAGTAGAGAGTACATTCTGGTAATGTTGGATTATAGTCGGACAT
Organism: Oryzias melastigma; assembly: GCF_002922805.2. NCBI lineage: Eukaryota > Metazoa > Chordata > Actinopteri > Beloniformes > Adrianichthyidae > Oryzias > Oryzias melastigma. Next base: position 26,084,739 of record NC_050514.1, read on the forward strand.
TCTCACCATGTTATTGGGATAGCGAATGAGCACAGGCTGCACTGGGACCCCCGGGATAAAAGCCCCTAGAGTAAAATAAAAAGCATAAAAAGAAGATGCATGAACATAAAAAAATGTAATGGACCAATACTAAAAATGAACTAGAAAATGTGATTTAAGGACTTTTTTTCTTTTTTTAAACAAATCTTGGGCAGATTTTGAGGTGTTTCACAATTATTCCAACCGAATTTGGACTTTTTTTCTGCATTTATTTGAGCTTTTATGATATTAAAAGACATCCTAATAGGCTGTAAACAAGCGGTATTGTGGTCCCTTTCAAAATGGCACCAAAAGTTCAGCCAAGAAAAGTATCTTCTCATCAGAACAGAGTAATTTTTGCTTTAGCCTTTCTTGCATTTTTTTTTGATTACTTAATACATTTCAACCAAAAAAAGAGAACTTGCAATTTGGGAGATTTCTTGTGCCATACATACTCCAAACTCTACGTAGGCGTGCAGAGCAAACAATTTGTTTACGATGTTGAATATTGATACAAAACAACTGAATTGGACAAATTTGCAGAGGTTAAGTAAAAAAATCATGAACACTGAGGTCGTCTTTTTGTTGTTTGATGACATGTTGTGGGTTTCCCACATCCACAAAATCAAAAACGCTGATCAGCTGGGTTTTTTGCTTGTATCTCTAAGTAAAACCGGAGATCATAACCTATGTGTTTTAGGCCCTCACGCAGCACTGGGGTGCAGGCTCTGCTGAATTTCCTGTTCTAAAGGTGGTGCTCGAATGATTCACACTGATGTGTGCTACTTTTGCTCATTAAACAACAATTATCACCACTTTTTTTTTTAATTTTACTGTCAGAGTAAACAGCAAAAATGTTCTTTTCCAATTACTTTTATTTTCTGGAATGCAGGGATTAGCCCTGAATGATCTGGAAATTATATTAATTAACTCACCTTGCTTAAAAGTGATAAGACATGAGCGGTTTGTACAAGTTCCCTCTGGAAAAATCAAAACCTGGGGAAAAAATATGCCTATTTAATTTCAATCATGTATTTTTTATATTTTAAAAAATAAAGTATATTAAATATAATATGTTCTGGAAATAATTAAATATTGTAAAATCTTTTTCTGTCACAATTTTGAAAAAAAAAGAAAAAAAAAGTGTGAATGTTTTCACAACTGACAGAAGAAACCAAACCAACATCCTGCGTTGCAGAACTCTGGCCTTCTCAGTTTCAGTGTGGAGTTTTGTGACAGACCTGCGGCCAGCGGCCTCCTGACTTGGCTCTGCTTTCAATCTCGTGAATCGTGTTCTTTCTGGAGTCTGGATCCTTCCTGGACACCAACACGGGCTGCAGACAGCGCACAAACCCTGCAGGGAAAGCAGCTGATCAACGAAACCAAACTTTTTTGATCACTTCTTTTCATACATGACCTCTATTAGTGGACTTGACTGAACATATTTAAGCTTTTAAAATAATTTTGAAAAGTATTGTTAGATAGGATTCAGAGAGAATGAAGCAGTAACAATCATTTAAGCACATTTATAGAATGGTAATAATTAGTTAAGGTCTATGTAAATGTATACAGAGCTAAAAAATAATAATAATACTGTAATATCAAGGAATTGTGTAAATATTATTGATGAAATGTTTGTGTTTCTACATCAAAATCAAGTTAATGTGTTAAAAAATGTATTTTTTTTATTAATTAAACTTCAAAAAACTTTAGTCCTATGAAGCTGGGTTTGATTTAACAACTACAAGCACAGAGAGGAAGTTTTAAAAGCAAGTTAAGTTTCCTCACACTTCACCCACCCTCTGCAAAAAAAAAAAAAACTTCCTGTGTCAAACCCCAGTTGCTCAAATAAAAAAGATCTTACTGCCAAATATGGGCGTGGCCAGGTTCTCGACACGTGACACAGTGGAGGGCAGGCCGGATACTATGCACACAATCCCGTCAAAAAAGGTGGAGTGGGGGGCCACGGCCAGGATAGGGGCCTCACTGCTGCTGACCTGCTTGCCCTTGACCACCACTCTGAAGCCCATGCAAAAGTAGTAAGCCCTCCCCAGGGCAGCCATGATCCTTCGACACATAAACCTGGAGACAAAAAGAGAATTTTACAATTTCCTCTGCATTTGTTTGTATGTCTATTTTCAATAGGATGAATGTTTTAATGAAATAAATGCTCAGAAATAAAGATGGTTGCGTAATAATTTCACATAGTGGCCAAGTGGTAATAATTCAAATTGACTAGAGTCTACACATGGGATCCAGTTCCTCCCTGCTGGACACTCATCTTTAAAGTGTTAGATTTGGGGGTTAAACCTCCCGAATCGGCTGTGTCTGCAGCTCACCGCTCCCCCGTATCAAGCTGCGTGGCATCTAATGAGCTCTGACATTTATGAAAAAATAGAAAAACCAAGAACACACTGAAGCATGTAATATATATATAAATAAGAACAAAGGTGTCTGCAAATGAGATTTAAAATAGCAGCCCCCCCCCCCCTTCTATGAAAAAAACAGTATTCCAAGAACAGAAGCTGCTATGTCGTCTTTGTTGCTATTTGCATAGCATTTGCTTGTTCAACTGTAACATGTTACTCAGCCTGTGAGCTAAGAGACGTTTTGTTCTGTGTTACAAGTGGATGAAGCAAAGTGTGAAGTGAAGAAAAACTTGAATTTCTAATCCTAAAACGCGTAATTTCAAAGAGATATTTTACACCTATCATTGCACTTGAGGTAAAAAAAAAAAAAAAATGGTGATTAGCCTACATTTAGAGTTAGAGGTTTTAAAATGTGTCTTTTTTTTTTTTTTGCCTAAAACGATGAATCATGTTTTCACTTCCGCCTCATTTCCTGCTGACTCGTTCTGTTTTGAGGGCACGCGGGGGCTGTCGGTTGTTGATGGGGGTAGATATGATCTCTCAAAGAATGAGTAAATCTTTGAAGTCATGTCTTTGAAGTCACATGAAAAATATTTTGTGGACGTTTTTTTTATTAATTTACATTTTTTAAACTTTTTTTTTTTTTTTGCTTTTTGTAATTTCTAGATGTTTCTTTTTGTGAGCCTTTTGTCAGATAATTATTAGTGGATAAAACCGAGTTCAGCAGTAACCTGGTTTATGCAAAATTCTAAAACAAGTTAGTGATCATTTGTTCCAGTGAAAAGATATAAGATCATGTTTAATAATAATAAAAACATTCTTATAGTGTTTGGGTTTTGTAGTTTTGTGAAATGTGGAGACATTTTGCATAGACAAGTTTGCATTGACAGTTTATGCTAATGTTTAGCTGGAATGTCAGCCAACAAAAACCTTTTGTTTCCAACGGAAAAGAAGCGACTTATTCATGTTAGAGGATGTGTTTTCATACGACAATGCAGAATTAAAAAGTTTATTCTTGTTTTTTTTTATTGTTGGAGTAAACTAATAATTCAACTTAGTTTATCTGGTCGGTTTTTTTAATTCATAATGAAAATTAGTCTGATGTTGCGTTGAAACCGGATGCGTGTGGTCCAGAACGCAGTTTCAGGAAGCGGCAGGGAGGGGATTTTTCTTCTTTTGTGTTTTTACTCCTTACTAGCGCTTATTCGCCACCAACAATTGGTAGAGGGTCAGAGCGAAACATCATAGCGGTGCAAATCCCGCCATTCTCGCTCCAGGCGTTTTGTTTCCACAGCTCTGTTCCTATAAATGTCGGTCTTGCTGTCTTATTAATCCGGCCGGACACAAACCGCAATTATTAATGTCTGTTGATACTTCTGTGTTTTGAAGGAGATGCTCTCCAAGCGTCACTAACGAATCCCATTACTGTTGCTAGGGAAATACTAATGCCATAACTGGATCAGTATATCATTCGTTTTTCAAAGTAAAATAAAAAAAAAAGATTATTTCATGTAATAATCATTTTCTAAACTATTATAGAGGAACAGATAAATTCTTTGTGTTCCCATTAAATTATTGGATCAAAAGCGGAACAGACATTTTTTTAATTCAATATTTTAAGATTTCTGACACAAATTATTTCTGCTCCACCCACAATGAATGTTTAAATTCATTCACTAAGAGTTCCTCTTTTTGTGTTTTCCCCACCTTGTGATCGAACACTTTTCTTAGAAAACAAATTTAAACATATGTGTGTTTGATTTTCAATTTTTTGAAAATGGGAACATCAGAAATGATTTGTTTTACTACAGAAGTTTAGAAATTGATAAATAAATAAAGCAGTCTTTCTCCCCTTTTTTTCATTTTTAGTTTTAATTTGAAAAATGAATGATATGCTGGAATTTCTGTCTTAAAAGTTGATGAAATGTAAAACGTAAAGTTGAGTTTCACACGGGCGCACAGGAGAGCGCACAGACCTCCACGAGGGGTCAGAACTAGTTTTAGGAGTGTAAGAATACGTTCACAGGCAAACAGGAGAGGTCACAGGAGTGTAAGAATACTCCCACGAGCGGAGGGGTAGAGGTTTCACGAGCGTAGGAGTAGAGGAGCGACGAGGAGACTGTCCTGCGTGCGTTGAGTTTGATATACGCTCATGGGAGACTTTTGGTGGAAATTTAACGCCTTAGAAAAGCTGACGGCTGGACTTAAAAATTCACATAGCGATGCACGATCACTTTCGGGTCTACGCGCGTTTGCATTGACTTTTCATTGAAAGTAGCTGCTTAAACGTGAGTCTATAAATGTAAACCCTTTGAAGTCCCACTCCAATCATTTTTAGATTGATTTTTAAAGTGTTTCTAACAATTTATTAAATTATGATTGTGGTGTTTTTAGCCAAAATCGAAAAAAGCCTGTGTCATTTTCTAGGGTTTAGCTTCTGGAGGGCGGGACTGTTGGTATGGAGTAAGACTCTCCATCACTCATCTGTCTCCTGCTAGCTTACAGCCCCTCACACTCCCCATCTAACAATAGCGATGCAACAAAAAAATAGCAATATTGGAACAGTTTTGAGCCAGATCCCAGCTCAGATGAGGAAAACAAATACGTTCATGGATCTATTTGTCTACAAATGGATTCATCAGATTGAAGCTGGTGGCTTGCCGTAGCACCTAAGATTTTTTTTTTTTTTTTTTGTCTAATCCTGTTTCACAAAGATTTAAATAAAGATACACTCAGAAATACAACTTTAGCGTAATTTCATCTTCACATTTCAGCGGAGCGATTCATCCAGTACCCCTGATGAGAAGTGGGGTCCTCTCATCAGAAGGTTGTAGGATGTGGCTTGTATCCATAGTTACCGTCTCCAGCCTGTCATTGGCTCCACAGCTCCTTTCAGAGGATGCCTGAAGGTTATCATAAACGATATTGGCCAAGTCACCATCAGGACAAGAGAGATGAGGATGGCTCGCACAGGGACCAGGAAGGTTCCTAAAAGGACACACTGCGTGGAGGAGAAGGGGGGCACACACATGAGTTATAAGTAAATAATCCCATCTACAGAAATGTGCAGCTCTTAGAAATGAACATGATCTAGAATGCTCACAGAGCCCTCATTGTTGGAGCTGCAAGCCGCTTGCTGCAGATTATATAGGCCCCGCTAACCGTGGCTGTGTGATCTCACACATGTACCCTCCACAGGGCGCCACAGCCCGTCCCTTTCTACCCCGCTCGAACAGCACAGTACTACTCACTTTGAGGACAGCGGCTCCGGACAGGTTCGTGTCCTGCACGAACGGGTTGATGACAGCAGGCAGGAGCAGAGACTGCTGCCTCGGCAGAGCGGAGACTCGCTGCGGCGGCATCCTGACCGATCGGTCGGCCCTCACCAGGAAGATTCGGGCGCTTTCCGAGACGTTATGTTATCATGTCACTTCCTCAAGCAGAGGACTCGTTTCTCGCGTGTTCCCTCTGTGACCCCGCGGCAGAGCAAGCAAAACACGCAAAACGCAAAGCGACCCGCACAGGCTACAAGCTCCGCCCCCATAGAGGCTTTTATGAGCCCAGTCCATGAACTCTGTCGACATATTTTTCCTCCTTGATAAACATAGTATTTTTTTTTAATAAATAAAAAACTAAACAAATATACTTAAAAATAGGCAGCGTTAAGTTGTACTATTATAGGCTATTTATTTATGGTTTATATGGAATATATATGTATATATAAAGATAAGGATTTTTACTAAGCACAGCACACCGCGGCTGTGTATAGTTATAATATGTTGACAAATATACAGACTTTGGTATAATAAGGAAACGTGACGTCATCAAAAATGTCAGGTGTTTTGCCAGTTCCTATAAACGTCCACCAGGTGGTGCAATTTTACCACAAATTTTGATTCGAACGTCCACGAACAGGAAAAGACTTTCTGTAATTTCTTCTTTTATTATTATATTTTCTGAATGCTTAAAATCCAAAGGTAACATATTATTTGCTTTATGATTAAATAATTATGAATTTTAGATATTTAAAATACTTCATGTTATATAAAAACATAATCATCTTACTAAAGCATCAGTGACTGAGTTATATTAAAGTCAATCTTAGTTATTAGGCTGCACACAAATGACACTAAATGTCAGTTTAATCTGTTTTAAGTTTTTTTTTAAACTTCCTTACGTATGTGAATATGTAAAATATGTTTTTATTATGGACATTTTTAGTGACTGCTGTATCGATTAAACTGAAAGACTTTATTTAACAAATAAGAATTGATTCAGATAATGATAAAAAATAACATAAGTATTTTTCAAGTCAATTTTATTTTTCTTAAGTAATGTCAAATAGAGAGGGTTTTTATTCCCTTCAGTTTGAATAACTCTATGACTGATTATTGTTGTAAGTGATTGTTTTAATTTTTTTTGTCTTTATCTTATTTTGCTCTTGCTTGAAACAACTGAATAAACTAAAGTAAAAAGGAAAAACTACTGACCACTTTTAATGTCCCTTTCTTAAAAAAAAATACATGTGTAAAGTCTGTCTTTTGCTTTGGTGATATTTTTTACAGTATTGTTACGGATTTTTCAAACATCTAACTAAAAAAAACAAAAACAAAAAACATTAAAAGTTTGGAGCAACAAACTATCTATTGCATGAATGTATGACTGTAACCCTATTGTTTTATGGTGTGTACTGTTATTTGATGATGTATAAATACCTTAATATACTCAGAGAGTTTCTCTGACAAACCAAAAAAACATTCTTTTTTAGTTGTGCAAAGGGAGTTTTTATCATCCAGGTTTCTTGTGCTTTAGTGTTTACTTTGATACGGTTTAAGGTTATTTTTCTATGTGTAGAGTGCAAGACAATTATTCTGCTGTCTTTCTAAATTGAAATATTACCACTTATTCCTTTTTTATATATACTTTCCAAATTCTTATAGCACATTTTCTCCTTTATTTATTGCAACCTTGAGACATTAAACCTTCAGAACTTTTTTTTCCGCAATGATCAACAATTAGATTCAACAGTTTATATCGGATCAAGAACTTCAAATTAGCTAAACGAATGATTAACCTGTGTAGTATTTATTATTCTGCCAAAAAGTGCCTAATAGTCTGCTTGGAAAAATCATGTAAAGTTGATGATTATCTTTATTGATGACAGTAACAAAGTGCACAGGAGTTAAAACAACAAAAAAACATGAGTATATTCCATTAAAATCAAGAAAGAAAACATACAAAACATAAGTAAACAACTTTACCCTATTATCTTTGTCATCATTCCATAATGTACCCCACCTTTAAAGTCTATTTGAGGCAACCCGTGCCGTTAAACTGTACCATTACTAAAAGGTAAACACATCATGGAGTTGCCATGGCAATATCTGAACTTTCCATTGTGCAATTTTCTTGTAGAGTTCAAAGCAAAGTGCCAACCAAATGTAGAATATTGTGTGCCTGTGAACGCAACCTTCTGACATCCTGTCGGCAGTCCAATCAGACACAGTTACTCTAAATCTAAAACATACTACCTACGAAGAGGACTACATGCATGAAGCATTCTCTAAAAGCACCATTTTCGGTCACATTGTGCAAATTCATTTAAGTAAATGTTTTGCTCAACAATGAGAAAATGAAATAAAACATACATAAAAAATAATAAAATGAAAAAAAAATCTTCATAAAATTCTCTAAAACAATCTTTCGGTATGAAATTTGCATGAATGGGCGGAGCAACCCAGCACAGTACAGTGCTGCGGTAAATGTGGTGTGGACATGCCTGATGTCTGATTTTCTAACAAATATATACATAAAATAATAAAACAAAAGGGGAAAACATCTTTAAACATATACACCAATGTATTTTATAAAAGTAAAAAAAAAGAAACATCCAGTTGCATATGTTAAGATAATGTATAAAGTCTTGAGTTGCCATTTTTTGGAGATAGTAGCTGGTTATACAGGCCAGAGGAACACGTGTTCCAGAGAAGCTTGGTTAGAAAAGTGTGCACAACCCCAAATCCTGTATCTGATGCAACAGGGAGGACTTTTTGTAAATACTTAACACCCGAGCCAGTCTGTCTTTATTTCACCCAACTTGACAATCTTTAGGCTGTTGTCTTCCAGTTTGAAATAGTGGTTTCCTTTGAAGAAGTAGCTGTAATCTGTAAAAAATCAGCAAAAACACATTATAATAAATGTAATCTGGAAAGTTCTGGCAGAATTTTCTAAATGAGTTAGTCCATAGATGTTAAATTGATTAAATAATTGATTATTTATGAAATATATTGTCTAGTGAAAGTCAAATACCATAATAGGGATCAAAATGGGACAAAGTGGCAAATATGTGCCTCTATCTGGATAATGTTTGGTCTAAAGTTTAATTTTAATTTTTTGGGCATTTTCTATTCCAGAATTTATCCTTTCTATTAAATTCAGGTCACGTTTACATAAATGAAAACTTAAATGAATGCCTTCACCTTCTCCTGAGACAAGTAATATGCATAAAAATACATGAAACATATATTTTTAAATTTAAATTGTTTTAAGATTTTGAAAATTTTGCAGAACTAAAGAACAAACTTGAAAAAAAGCTTCTGAAAAATCATAGGAAATGTAAGTGTACATCCAGGCTTTGCTGAGGAAGAGTGGAGCCTCAAATTCCTTAAAATATGCAAATGCAGCCGCGTACAGAGACACCTCTGTCGAAGGTCACAGACTTGCTCTATATTAAATTGTGAGGAATGAGCAATTTGTGCTTACAGCCGTGTGTGTACGTTAAAACGGCACTAATGGAATAATCCCAAATCCGAAGGCCTTCCAGCCCTGTGGAAACACAGCTTTCCAAAGTGGTTTACATTTTGAAGAGCTATTTAGACATCATTTTTTACTTCATCTAAGGCTTTTAAATCAGTTGCTTGTACTCTTAATTAAAACTTTGGGGCTTAGAACTATTTTATTCTCATATATTAATAAAAAACATAAAGTTATTAACCAATTTCTTTAGATCCACTATCCGAGCCCTTCTTCAGAAAACCACACTTTATACTTGTTTGGACAAAGCCCCCACATTCTGTTCTTGAGTTTGACATGAACAAGGAAATGTTGCAGTTCTTCCAAAAACCACTAGAGGCAGGATGCACAGCAATTTTCCATTAAAAACCCAGCTGTTTACACCAAAGATAAAAGTGTATACGGTCTGGTTTCAGCGTTTTTTTCAGTGTATTTTGATTTATCTCCTGATCATCACTACATTAGCCGTGTGGGGGTTTGTGTGGCTTTTTCAGTTCCTTAAAGCTAAAATCTGCACATTTTTAGTGATGTGGACTCTTTACTGGCTAGTTGATGGAGAAAAGCTCGCATCCAAAAGAACTTTGTGCCCTTCACACTTTTTAAAACCATCAATTTATTACAGTTTTATATCAATAATTTAAAATAAATTGACAAAATGAAACTTTGGTGAAAGTTTAAAGCCCATTCCATTGAAATAATCCTGAAATTGATCATAAATTGTCTTTATTTAACATTAGTTTAATTCAGGATTTTGTTTTTCTAAAAACCATATAATAAATAAGACAAAAAATATGGATTAATGGTTTTGTTTTAAATAGTGTGATATTTCTTTCACATCTTTATTACATTTTTAATTGTTTCCTGTATATTTTCTAAATAAATATTAAAATATAATAGTAATATATTTTCTACTGATATTTTCTTCACTTTAGCTGCAGTATCTTTTTCCTGAACATCCAAAAGGAAACAAAAACTGCTGCTTATCTGCTCACAACCAATTGAATAATTGACTCGGCAACGAGAAGCAGCTGTTCTCTCACTAACTGTCCTGTCTTCCATCACACTCGGCTCCAGAACTTTTCTCGGTGCTGTTTAACATCTGCACATATCTGTGGAGTCAGCCCTTCTGAACACTTGGCCTCTGGCGAGGCGGCAACTGCGCTCCCCCTTCATGTCAGACATTATCTGTCGGAGGAAAACTTCCAGACTGCAGGACAGGATGCACTGACTTATCTTTTAGTCAAAGCAAAAGGAGAAACTAGCAGGTATGAAACACAACTTATCCAAGGTCACAGAGATTTCTTTCCAGTCCTCTACAAGCAATTTAAGGTCAGAGTCTGGAGAGCTTAAATATCTTTGTGAAAAGTTCAACCTTTGCTTCTATAAGGATTCCTAGAAAAGGATGTTGCTAAGACAACATGGTTTTATGCTGATATAAATGCATATATTACAGATTTGTGTTATTTTGTATAAATTAAAGTTGATACGTTGCTGTCCTCCGTGTGTTTTGACAGTGTGACAATAATCTTCAAATATGATCATTTTGGAGTGGAACATTTTTTTGAATGATTATAAACATATTTATACAGTAAAAATTATTAAAAAAAATAAGGTTTGTTGTATATCCGTTTAAATCTACAACTCTTTATTTAAGCTAATTGTTAGGAACTATGTTTTCCAATCTAAAAATAATGAAAAACTATTTAAGATAGTTACCAATGCCATTAAGACTGAAGGCGGAGTCAAGGTCATCTGGGATGCCATTCCAGGAATCGGCAATAAGTTTGGGAAAGCCAGGATCCATGTCTTTTCTGTCTTCATCATATCTGTAAGCAAATAGAAATGACAGTAAATAAGACAGCAATAGGGCTGCACGGTGGCGCAGTGGTTAGCGCTCTTGCCTCACAGCGAGAAGGCCCCGGTTCGAATCCCGGCTGGGACCTTTCTGT
>NC_050514.1:26095942-26153241 GCF_002922805.2 Oryzias melastigma
TAAGCTAATTGTTAGGAACTATGTTTTCCAATCTAAAAATAATGAAAAACTATTTAAGATAGTTACCAATGCCATTAAGACTGAAGGCAGAGTCAAGGTCATCTGGGATGCCATTCCAGGAATCGGCAATAAGTTTGGGAAAGCCGGGATCCATGTCTTTTCTGTCTTCATCATATCTGTAAGCAAATAGAAATGACAGTAAATAAGACAGCAATACATCAGAACTCTAAAGCTACGTTCACAGCGACCTCAGCAACAAGACTTTAGTGTACCACTTCCTATGAAAGGTCTGTGCAAATGGATGGAAATGCGTGTTTTGGGTTTCTCGCCTTCACACGTTGCAAAGTATGTTTTTTGGGGGCTCTACTAGAGCTAGGCGATATGGGCAAAAAATAAAATCTCTGATTTTTTTCATTTCAAATGATAGAATTTATTTAACAAAAACTTCTTCCTTGGAAATTGGCTGGAACACAAATTACAACTAAATAGAAGCTGCAGAAATGTTTGTAGAACAATGCAGCAGGTGTCTGGTGAACTTTTCTCTGCGAGTGTGGGTGTTTTTGTTACGAATTCAGCTTTTTTTTCTCTCTCTGCCTCCCGTAGCTAGTTCCTCTTTGTTAGCTTTCACATTTGCGCCTTGTGAGAGACGGGCGGGCTGAACTTTCTCCGAACAACAGAAACCCAAAAAAGAGGAGCGTTGAGAAAATAAAATCTCAATTTACCTGAAAATAAATTGTCCAAAACAACAAATTCAAATTCAATTTGATTATTGGATTTAGCTCTAGGCTCTATATGCATACATACGCGATTGAATGTGTGTTGAAAGTTAAACCAAATTGAACTTTGATCAATCAGGGCTTCAAATTTGATAGTGATGCTTGGACGGCCTCCTTTTCAAAATACGGAAGTGCTAATCGTTTGAAAATTGATCATGAAACAGAAATTAGTATTTGTGGTTTGTGTGCGGCTTGAATTCCCAACATCAAGTCTGCCATTTATCAGAATAGAGCTGAGAAAGAAGAAGCCTGGAGTGACATTTAGAAAAGTGCTATCATCAGGTCGCGATAGTCCAGTGTGAACACTATATGCTAAACACACGAAAAGCATTTTTTGAATGCAGTTGTGAATGTAGCATAATAATCTAAAATACTCTAAGTCATTGACATAAAAAATAGTGTTCTGAGCACAATTCCTGTTTTCTCCATCCTAAAATCAATTCAGAATTTATCATATTAACAGTCAAAGCAAGACTGTCTCAGAAACGTGTTTTAAATCAAAAGCTCATAACCATAGTCACTGTGCTGATTGTTTTACAAGCACCTTTTGTCATGGCAGCTTCTGATTGGCTGGATGCAGCTGATGAACTTATCGTATTTTCTGGACTATAAGTCACGCTTTTTTTCATAGAAGTGTGCGACTTATACTCAGGAGCGACTTATATGCGATTTTGTTAGACATAAATAGGCTCATGTATTTATTTTCCCCACCTAAACCGGTTTACCACTAGAGGGCACTGTAGGTTTGTATATCAGTATCTACTGCTGTCAGCTGACAGAAACGCAGAAGAAGAAGTTACGTTCAAAACAAACGTTCCAGATGATCTAATCATTCTCCTCATGGATGTTATGATGTTTTTCTTATTTGCATCAAGACATTATTATTATTGTTTTTATTTTTCTCTTCCTGGGCTAATGCGGAACAACAAGCCATCAAACTGGGATATAAACAGACAGAAGAGCAGCTAAAAACTGTCATTTAGATGCAACTCCTGCAGCCTAGAAGGTGGCGATCGCCGTAGGAAAAAGACAAAAAACTGCTGTCCCGAACCCAGAATGGAGAGATGATTATAGATGCTTTTGTGGAGTTTTTTAAAATAAGTAACTTAACCTCTCAACATCATCCGTATCTTCTGTGTATTTTAGATGAGATAAACAGCCAAAGCCTCCATCATGTAGCGATGAGGCTAAAAACTTCAGACTGCTTCTCCAATGGGAGTGTCTAGTTTATGAACACATTTTTGGACAGGCGTTGAGCATTAAATTAGACGCACATCAAAAAAGGCAGCGGACTCAAATTTGACGCATGAATCGCATTTGATGTCAAATGCAACGTTACGTCGGGCTTGTTGAATTTGTTCATAAATGTTGGACTATTCTCTTAAAAGTGCGACTTATGTTTTTTTTCTTCTTCATTATGCATTTTTTGGCTACTGCGACTTATACTCCGGAAAATACGTTTGAATTCATAGTAACATGCAGATGGTTGTCCTCAGGACGTGAAATTATCCACCCTTATCTTTGCAGGTTCAAAAGCTCACCTCCAGAATTTGTCTCCAGAAAATAGGTAAGTCTTCCTGTTCCTTCGGAAGCTGAAAGCGGCGTCAATGTGCTGCACGTCATCGGGAAGGCCAAGGTTGGAGATTCTTCTAGGATATCCACTCTCCAGCTCATCAGCTCTGTAAACCCAATACTGGTTTCCTGGCAGAAAAAAGGACAAAACGTGAGTGTTGGATATTATGAAAAACTCATTATATGAAGAGTTTGAATGAAAAACTTCATTCTGTGAAATAATTCGCTTCACTTTAAAAGTCAGCCAAACTACGGGGTTTCCATTGAGCCTATTAATCTCATCAGGATTTAGGAGAGCTGTTTTAAAGTCTAGAAGGAGTTTAATATGCTGCATTAGACGCGACCTGTTCATTGAGGTCCTAAATTTGGGCATCGGGAGTGGTGCATCAGTCCGGCAGAGTTGTGGCGTCTACGTCATAACTACCTTTTTTAAATGGCATTTTTTCATCTGCTCCAGATTCACAGCAAATTGCATAAAGAAATTCTCTGAAATGCAGTTTTAAGATGAATTTCCTTGTTAATGCCCTCCACCAAAACCCCACAAGAACATGTTAAAAACACTAAAAACATCATTTTCTTTGAGGTGGGTCTTTACGTACTTTAAAGTGATTATAAACCACTAGCTACCATGGTGGAATATTTTCTACTGCAGACTAATGCAAATTATTATCAATATTTCTCCTGCTTTTAACATTTCAGGGAGAAGAAAGGGCTGACCAAATGGGAAACATTTGCTAAACTAGTAAAGACAATATTTCAGTCTCACTGAAAGAGTATAATGTTTCAAAAATAAGACGTTAGTTTTTCCAAACGACCAGTTTGTTGGTATTTCATACAGACCTGCGAAAAAGACCGTTTTTTCCTCCACTGGGTTCTCATAAGCAGCATCTATCTTGGCAGGCAGATCTGGCCAGTAGGTGGCCACGAGCATAGGGCCTTTGGGTTTGCTTCGGAAATTGACTGACCTGAACAGGAACCTGGCAGGGAGAAGAAAAAAGAGAGTGTGTGAGCGATCGTAGAGGAGAAGAGCTGCAGATGAAATCAAAGAGCGATGGAAAAGGCAGCAGAGAGGGTTGGAGGGAAGGTGGGGGTACCGTGCGTGTGTGTGCTGTGTGTGTGAATGTCTGAGTTGTAGAGGTTAGTGCAAGTGCTTCACTGCTTCAGCCCACCACAATGTCCTGATTCATGAGCATCTGGTTCTCGTTAGGGCTAAGGTTGCAGACGCCAGCGGAATATGACCCATCTTGCAGGGATTTCCAATAAACAGCTGCGCAACAACAGCAGCAAAGTTCCAAAATCTTTTCCACTGACCTATTTTTTAACAAGAAAAGGATCTGCTGGTAGCAAACATGACTGCCATAACAATACAGAGATAGCCAGAACATAACTAACAAATGTGGACAGTGCAAACACACAGCAAGTACCAAACATTCCAGTCGTCAGGACTGAAGTTAGGGTGCATTCCTGCCAACGGGGAATCTAGGAAGTTAACGGTTTTAGTGTGTGTTTAGAGATCCGTCTGCAGAGATTATTTTCAGTCTCATGACACAACATATAATAGCTATGTTGGTCCTGTGTTAAATGTAGCAGTTACATAAAAGAGACTACGTAGTTCCACAGAAATAAAAACCATAATTTTGAACTAGCTTTATTTTTTAACAATGTTTAAGTTGTCTGCCTCACTACCATACAAATGCATATATTAGGATATTGATGAGATAAATGTGACTTGTGGATGCTAACATTTATATTTAGAACAGTGTACAGTAATGCCATTTAAACACTGCATTACACAAAACAGATGATCTGGCATCAAATGCTTTCTGTCTAAAGACTGTGACACTAATTTATTTTGCAAAATATGGTTAAATCTACCTATATTACATTTATCTCATGAGAATAGGCAGCACATGTCAGCACTGACAATATCCAGATGCTTTCCAAGTTTTAATTAAGGCCTTCATTTTATAATTTCCTCTTTTTTCTTTTCGATCTTCTCAGATCAGATAAAAAGAAAATAATACATGATCTGCCAAAGGGCTGAGACAGAGAAAATGACTCAGGAAAGTTTTTTTTTTTTAAGCCACTTGTGGTACTTCAGTTATTTTATCTTTTTTATTGTTTTTGTCATATCCTTGTATTGATTTTTGTGAGCATATAAACAGCTAAAAATAAGATAGATTTTAAGTTAGTTACAACATGTTCATGGATTTGTTTTGAGTAAAGACGAAACAAAAAATGAGGTCTGTAGTGTTCATTATAGATGCACGCCAACTGTGTGGGATAGACCGTGAACAAATAATCTAGAAAATTTAGTAGTATGATTTTGAAGAATTTGTTGAAGTAATTATGCAGAAAATAATTATATCTACTAAAAAGTAAAAATTCCATCCCCCACAGACCTGCTATTACTTCTCTAGGAACCTTCATAAGACACCTGTCCACACTCTTGAACAGTCAGACTACAACCTTGCCGCCATTTTTAAGACCAAAGAGCTGTCGAAGGAGACCAGGCACACGATTTTAGACTTGAACAAGACGGGGGGGGGGGAATCTATCTACAATACACAAGCACATTGGAGAGAAGAGAAAAACTGTTGGAGCAATTATTTGAAAATTGAAGAAAAACAGCCCTGGGACCGACTGATGACATTTCCAGGGTGTCCAGGACTAGCTCCCAAAAGGGATCATGGGGATTAGAACATGGATAGATGGATGAACACCGTTATGAAGCCTAATGCGACAATTGTTCTTGTGATATTGGGCTATATTAATAAAATTAAAGTGGATTGGGATGGATGGATGGATGGATGGATGGATGGATGGATGGATGGATGCATGGATGTATGGATGGACGAAATAAATAATCACAGAAAATCTCCCTCCACCTAGTGCTCCATACAAGATCAAATGATCTTGAGAACAGTGATGAAACAGCCGAAAACAACAAGAGCTTTAACCACAGAAACAAAGGTTACCACTAGTAACACACCATATTGTTATGGATTAAAATCCTGCAGTGCTCCAAAGGTCCCCCTGCCTAAACCAGCATATGTACAGGCCCGTCTAAAGTTTCCCAGAGTTCATCTGGAGGATCCAAAAGAAAATTGGGAGAATTTCCTATAGTCAGATGTGGCCAAATTTGAACTTTTTGGTATAAACTCGTAATACTCTTTATGGAAGGGGAACAATATTGAATTGCATCCCAAGAACATCATAACCGTTGTGAAGCATGAGAGTGGACGCATCATGCTTTGAGGATGACCCTCTGCAGAGTGGACAAGACAACTGATCTGAATTAAGGACAGGATAAATGGAGACAATTATTTTTTAGATTTGGAGCATTAAGGATATAACATGGCTGAACCTTCCAGTATACTACCCAGTAACAAAGGAGTGATACCGTAAAAAAAATCATGTCAAAATTATGGAGTGTCTTTGAACCTCAGTCCAATAGAGAATCTTTAATTAAAAATAATAGTAATAGATCTTTTTTTGTTTGCAGTCAGTGTAGAATCCTCAACAAAATACTATGTTTGAAGTGTTAGCTATTTGTTCCTTGTACCAAAGAGTGTAAATTTTGTTGGTGAAATTTGCATTCTTTCCATCTTGATAAACATATTTCATGACAAACTTTAGTATCAGCTTATGTCGGTGCATAAACACATGGCCTCGTGTTACCAGTGATGAGTCTAATCAGTATTTTGCTTTCCCTTAGACAGACTCCATAATAGGCTTTTTCTTAAGCCCTGCGGTAGACCTACTCTTTCTCACTTGACTCAGAGCGTTACATCTATTACTCACTGACTGCACCATGAAGCATTTTGCTCCTTGACAGACATTCACTGAGTCAGCAGAAAAAGGGACAGCTCTCTTACAATGTGCAGAGTCAAGAGAGTGCCAGGAGAGCACAAATCTTTCAGAGAAGCTATAAAACTTTCTTAGTACCGAAACTTTGCAGCAATTGTTGAGCAACTCATTAAGCGAAAACAAGTCCATACACAAATCTATTAGATTAGAACTTTAGTAGGGGGGGCTGTTTTCTCAGGTCATGTCAGTACAAGAAGTATGAATTAGAATGACTTAAACATCAAAGATACTAGATCCAAATACAACCAAAACATTTCAAGAGAGAGCTATTATGATATTACAGAGAAAGAAGAGGACAAGACGGTGGGTCTGTGACCAATGACTATTTAAGGTAAAACACCATTAGACAAGGACGTCCAAGTGTTTTACCCTCTAACCATAACATGGATTTAACTGACAAGACCAGATAAATGGTTTAACCAAAAACAGCAAATCAGTGTCTAACTAATGTGTCTGGGATAGTCATTATGAAACCAAACTGCTTTAGGACACCAAATTTTGGTTGCAATAAAGCAATAAAACTAAAGTCTGCTATTCGATTTGGATGGCTGTATTCCTGTGCCTCAAACAGAAAATACGTCCAGGCTTGATCTAGCACAGCTCCAAGGGTTTGAACCAGCCTTTGCCTCACATTTTACAATCCACACCCTGGCATCATATTTGAATCTGATGTATCCAACAATCTGAGTATTTCACGGATATGCATGTCTTCGCTTGTCCTTTGATCTAGAATACATGTGCTTCCTCAAAACAAAATTACCATTCTCTACTCCAAACATGAAGGCCTTTGTGAAACATTTACCTGTCTTTGAAGAAAAAGACCTCTCCTCTGATTTGTGCAACAGCATCAAAGACAATCGACTCTTTACAGATGTCCATCGGAGTGACCGGACCTTGGGTTGGGGGCAAAGGCTTGTCTGTTGGCACACCTGTTATAAGATTGACCAGATGGTACATGTTTTTTAAATAAAAAAAACTCCCTAATCACTCTTCTTTTTGGAGCAAAATGATGACAAAAAGATGTTTCTATTAATAATACTTTTATACTCACCATAAAGTTCCTGGATGCCTTGAATATCGTCTTGAGGAAGTCTGAAGTCTTTGGTAAAAGTGTAAACTGGAGCCATCAATGCACCGGGATCCTGGGAGTGCTCCAAACCAAGAGCGTGACCAAATTCATGAGCTGCCACCAAGAACAAGCTGTAGCCTAGAAACGGTTTCAAAAAGTTAGTATGAGTCATAGTTATATGTGTGTATAAGTTCAACAAATTTTCACAAAATAGCTACTTTGACAACTTAATGCTACGGTCACAAATCAACTACCATACAGGATGGGGAGACATTGGTAGAAACTTCAAGATTTCATGCCACCACCCGATTTCCTTAAACATCCTTAAATACCGTTGCAGAGCCACCTGCTGAATTTGCTGAAAACTTGCATTAAGGTAGCATTTTAGTCCAAGTCTTGGATGTATACCATATAATGATTCTGCCATACCTTGATCGGGACAGAAACCCCACTTCCTGTCATCATCATAGCTCTTAGTGGTGGAACACCACATCTTGCCATCACTGCGCCCAG
Source organism: Oryzias melastigma (assembly GCF_002922805.2). Lineage (NCBI taxonomy): Eukaryota > Metazoa > Chordata > Actinopteri > Beloniformes > Adrianichthyidae > Oryzias > Oryzias melastigma. Next base: position 26,103,743 of record NC_050514.1, read on the forward strand.
AGGTAGTGCAGGACTCATAGGTGTCTCCCAGAAAGGTGAACGGAAAGACACAGGGGGCTCCTTCCGCATTTCCTCCCACGGTTGACATAGCTAGAAATGGGAAACAAATGTACTGAAGCTGAGCATCAGTTTTTGAAGTTTGGCAGCTGATAAACAGATTCATTAAACAAAAATGTTAATCCAGTGAAACTCAGTTTGCATTGTGCTGAAAAATGAGTGCAGCGTTCAAACAGAACCATGAAGGCAGCTGGCGCAACGCAAATAACATCAATAACTAATCCATTGGGCACAAAACCAAACACTCGCTAAAAGTGGGTTTATTTTATGAATTTGGCAACACAGTTCCTTCATGTGTTCCTTTTCAGAGATACTTCTCAAAGTTTTGCAATAAAGCCACATTCTTGTTCGAAGAACTCCCAGTTAGAGCCTGATAATGCAACTCTGTCTATCTCATTCCTTTCTGCTTCTACCTCAACCCCCAAAACCAGCCTCACTGACAGAATGGAAAATAAGCTCTGTCGCTCCACATTAAAATACTTTCACAGCTACTCAGCTGACCACAGGCAAAACCAAAAAAAGAGAGAACAGCAGGAGAATTCCCTGCACAGCAGCAGTGGGCACGGCACCACAATACGTGCAAGAAGATAAACAGCTATCGTAACATAGTATTATATCTAAATGCGTAATCTGAAACACAATATGCACACATCTACTGAAGCAAAGAGCTTTAGCCTCCCAGATGATGGCAGCAAAGATGATACTTTGTACCAGTTTCAGGGCAGAAGCCGTAGGACGTGTCCCGGTCGTAGTCCTCCGTCGTGGCGCACCAACGATAGCCGTCATCTCTGCCCTCAGTGGTGCAGCCGTCATACTTTTTCCCTTGAAAGGTGAAGGGGAATTTACACGGAGCCCCATCTCCATTTCCTCCCAGGGTGAACAACACTGTGAAGGAAAATGACAGACATTTCAACTTCCATGATACAGATTTTAAAAGATTCCTTTGATCAATGGTTGGAAAAAAAAATGATCAACAAAGTTCTGAAACAACAGCCTCACTCATGTTCAGATTAAATAAAACAACTTACAACATGGTTTCTTTGGCAGTTAGCTTAACTAACATGAGATAATGTTAGAGCTGCTTTCTGCAACACAACCTCCATGCTGTAAAGTGGGGCAGAAACTTGGAAAGCAAATCTCCTGAAATCCACCCACAGTGAAAACAACAGTGCCCTGGCAGTCTTATCAGCCTACTTTCTCCCCGTCCAACACCAGAACCACCACTTTAAATATCACAATCATCCGATATGTAGCTTTCTGAAATACTTGTAGGTTAAAAAAAAAGACAAAATGTTCACTAATTTCAATCTCAAATGTGAATCAGAAGCCGTGTGTTGGCAGACATTGAATTTGTGTTTGGAAAAATAGGGGAACAAAAGTAAGAGCTTACACTCGTGGGGACAGAAGCCGTATTTTCCATCTTCATCAAAGTTGTACGTGGTGGAGCACCACAGGAAGCCGTCATCGCGGCCCTGAGCCGTGCAGCTTTTGTACTCGGTGCCCATGAAGAGAAAGGGGAATTTGCAGAACTCCCCATCAGCGTTTCCAAATTTGGCCTTGACCACTACAATAAGAAATGTAATCATTCAGAATGCATTTTTTTTCTTTTCTTTTTTTTACAAAAGAGTTTTAGGCCTAAAAAGTAAAAACCTCTGACTATTTTTCTCCACTCAGCCTCCAGATGGTTGCAGTTTTGTACAAGTATTTGTATTTTATCGGGGAAAATGTTACACTTTACCTTGGCCCTCTCCCAGAGTCCACTGCTCATCATCATCAAAGTGGGAGTCGCCCCCGATTCCTGCCCCTGGGGCAAAGGCGTGAGCCAACAGGCCATCCTTTCCATCAAAAGGGTAACCATCTCCGTGCTCTATTGAATGATGCAAGAACCCAAAAAAATCAAAATAATGTTAATAATGACATCAAAAATAAATGTTTATATTGTAATGTTTGAGTGGTCCTTTTTATTGTAGTTGGCAAAACAGTAGCAGGCGGAAAAACGGTACTGTAAGCAATTATGCTTCTAATTAGCTGAAATGACCCAAAATAACATAAATATTCTCATTAATCTTCTTTTTTTTCCATTTGAAAGCTTTTGTTAATTGTCATTTTGACTTAAGATATGATCTTTTTATCAGAAACCAAAATAATAATAGCAGCCAACTATTTTAAGTGGCCACATTTGTACAGTTGACATTGTTGAGTACATCCTGCACTTGTTTCTATTAAAAAGGTCTAATTTTAAGCTAATCATTTTGTGTTGTTTCAGCACATTTACATAGGCATGGCGTACCGTTGCGACCAAAGTTGATCATAATGTCTGCCTCTCCGTCCATGATGCGGGTGAAAGTGAGGGGCGTGACGTCGCTCCAGACTTTAAAGGCTCTGTAGAAAGCGTCATTTATGACTTCTTCATCCAGATCTGGGCTGTATCCCAGGATTCTGCAAAGATGCAAAGAAGAGATTTACAAAAACAAGAAGGGAAAGTAAAAATGAAAAAAACAAAACAAACAAAACAAAAACATTAACTTCATTAGAGATCCACTCTTATTAAAACTGTATATTATATATATATATATATATATATATATATATATATATATATATATATATATGTATATGGAGCTAAATTGGGGCCAATATTATTTGAAACCCAAATAAAACAAATTGAAAAAATATTGGTGTTTGGCTCCCGTTACAAAAATTGAACATTTGAAGCTTAAAATAATTAAGTTTATTTTAGAACAGCAAAATATTTTGGACATTTTACGTTTTTTGGGCAAACACCAATAATTTATTTGGGTTTCAAATAATATTGGCCCTAATTTAGCTCCATATTTACGAAAAAAGTTGGGATGAAATTTCATTTCTAAGAATTTCTTTAAACAATTTCATTCACAGAGTATTGTGAATCAGGAGCAGTATGGAGCTAAATTATGGCCAATATTATTTGAAACCCAAATAAAACAATAAAAAACTAAAAATATTGGTGTTTGGCCCAAAAAAACTTAAAATGTAAGAAGCGTTTTGCTATTCTAAAATAAACTTAATTATTTTCAACTTCAAATCTTCAATTTTTCAGGTTTCAGAACTCAAAATTTTAATTTAAGAACTTTTTTTTCAGTTTCAGATATTTTTCCACTTTCAACTCCTTTTTTTCCATTTTGATTTTGACATTTTCAGATTCCAAAACAAAAAAAAAAGAGTTAGAAGTGAAAAAAGTTTTGAAATTGAAAAAGAAAAAAGTTTAAAATGTACATTTTGAGTTTTGAAACCTAAAAAAAAACATTTGAAGCTGAAAACAGTTGTGTTTATTCTATAATAGCAAAACGTTCCTGACATTTTTATCTTTTTTGGTCAGTATTTTCCAATTTGTTTTCTTTTTTTTTCAAATAATATTGGCCCCAATTTAGCTCCATAGAGCAGACAAAAAAAGGCATCTTGATAAAGATTATTGTGACGTGGAAGCTACAATCGCTGCTTCACTCCGCTCCATTCTGATGCACCCACTTGCAGACGATTAAATCCATATTCATCTTTTTTTTGTCTGAACTTTTTGCCATTTTTGATGCAGCAGTATTATTAGGCTGGAGTTGAGAGGGACTGTAAGCTAGCAGGAGAGTGTTTTAAACACATTGGTGTCGGGAAGGGGGCCGGGTTTGCTCTGTGCCATCAATCCCGCCCACAACTCAGAGGTGAATTTCTGATTAATTACTGCTGCTCTGCAGAAACTATGTCCTTCAAAAGGACAAGTTTTTTTGATTGTGGCTAAAAATGTCACAATCATGAATAAAAGACCTCTGCTTTTTCAACAGATCAAAAAGCACTATTAAGCTGTTCATCCTCTATTTCCTAAAATCCTAAAAACACAGCTGGTCGATTAAAAACATGAGTCATCAGAGAACAAACTTCCTTAAACACCTTTTAGCTGTAAACCCATAATCTGGCATGTCTGCCTTCAAAGTCCTCTTCCTGAAAACCAGTCATAATTGTTATTGTCCTTGACAGTCTCTGCTCGGAGCTCAAAGGCAGACTGGCTGGAACAGTCTGGACACATGAACCCGCTTATAGAAATACATGGAATCTCCATTGCATTAAACGGAACAAAAGCAGGGGGCCGTACACACTGTATGGATGGGGGTGGGGTGGACTGGAAGTTAAAACAGGGGTGGGGTGTGTTGGGGGGGGCTTTAGTTAGTATTTTTTGTTTTCCATGCATCTTGAGCTTAGGAGTTCAGGGTTCTAACCTGTAGGTGATGTCCTTCTTCTGCCATTTGGGTTTATTGTGGAAGAAGTTGTAATTTGCAACATCTGGAACTCCACAGCGGGGCTTTTTCATGATGGCCACAGTCTGAGCATCAATCTCTCCAGTTTCAGGCAGAGCAAAGAACTTCTGCATTTTCTTCAGGGTGTCTTTGAGCACCATGAGGTTGCAGCTGTCTTGAGGGCATCCATAGAACTTATTCAGATAGTGCTGCAAAGGAGAGGAAGGAGAATAGTCATGCATCTAAGTGCAAACGATTTGCTGACAATATTTAGTTTAAAAAAGTACAAAAGTTGCAGCAAAATATCTATTATTTGAGGTGGAAAAAACTCACCAGAGCAACTTCTTTGTCTGTCCTGGGGCTGTCGTCTCCGGGAAATCTAATTATTGGAGAAGGACGCGCATATGAGAGCTGGAAGGCGATGAAGAGAAGCAAAAACACTTTTAAAAATATTAGACGACAACTTCTTATCATCGGGGTTGTCATTTTGACTCGGTTTAAGGCTTAGCTCCACTTCTGCTGAAAGCTGCCGTCTGACTTGGAGTTCCCTCAGTCAGTCAGTCAGCTCCCCTCTGCAGGACTTTTCTTTTTTTTTCCTTTTCTTTTTTTTTTTCCTTCCTTAAGGGGATCTGAACTTTAGGAGTTGTGCTTACTCCTGCACTTTTCTCTTCTCCTCCTCCTTCTGCACAGTCTCCAGGCTGGGCAGGAGCTCTTCGAGGAACTTTTTTTGTTGTTGTTATTTTTCTTATCAAACTCAAATCAGACATTTTGAGCAAAAAAAGAACTACCTCAAAGAAAAAAAAATCTCATCAATGAATGAAGAAATATATATATATATTTTACTTTTTAATTTATTTATACAGGAAAGCCATATTACAAAAAAAATCTAATTCTGTGGCCTAGCAAAAGGTAAGATATGTGAAATAAATAAAGAAGTAAATAAGTAAATAAAACTTAGGATAAAAACACATTCACATTTCTTAGTGTCCAAAAAATAAATATTTTCATATGTAAAAAGATAAGTAAAATAAAATATATTTTCTATTTTAGTTACACACTCATTAGCAAAAACTAATATATCTACTACAAATAGGCTACTTAGTCTGCATAGGCTGAGGGCCCAAAGAATATTTGAAGTTTACTTTTTACAGGCTACTATATATAAACTGTAAATATATTATGGTCTGTATTAATCTGAAGAAGTATTTTGTTTACTTCCTACATTACTAGCACATGGTCTGTATTAGTATGCTTGACCTACTTAGGTCAGGGGTCTGCAACCTTTAACATCACAAAAAACTTTTGGTCTTGTTTCTTACAGACCAAAACTTAGCAAGAGCCACCACATCCTGCTTAATCTTTTGGAAAGTACACTTTATTTTTTATGTGGCCATTTAGCTATTCCTTTAGAAAGTGTAGCTCTCAAATATTCACAATAGTTGAATTCAAAAAGTATATTTTTCCATAAATAACTTTAATGTCTTTATTTTTGACAGCAGCACATATAAGTCCCTTTCAAAATAAAATACCTTCTGTGTTGAATAAAATTCTACTGGTGCAGCAGATTTTGAATTAAAATTTAAAGGAAACCAAGTCAAACATGACCTTTTCTTTCATTCTGACAACAATTAGATGTTAGGATGCATCATGTATTTGAATGTGCAAACTCAAATAATTTAAAATATATGTGCAAACCATTGGCACCTTTTTTTGTTTTGTTTTGTTTTTAAGCCAAAGAGCCACAATGTTGGGGTAAAAAAGCCATATGTGGCTCCAGAGCCTCAGGTTGCACTTGCTTTTGTATCCTAAGTCTTAGGATACAAAAGACTTAGGATACAAAAGCAAGTGCTTTTTGCCAAGGGACACCCCAAAAACTCAACAGCCAATTATTACTGTAAACAGTTAAGATACAAGTGTTAAGCTTCCTCACATATGCACTCATTTTTATTTAAAATGAATTCATCTAAGTCATTAAATACTCCAGTTTTTTAGTTGTTTTATGACTGAATAATATTCTCAAGAGTTTCATGATCTTATTATTGTCCCACGAAGTAGTATTTTCTCCTATCACTCCTACATGTTAAATTTTATACCACTTTCCAGAATTAGAAAAAAGCAATTTAGATTTTTGCATTAATTCCAATAGAACTGCTTGTGTTTTTGTGAAGCAACAGCGACCCCTGGCTGCAGGAAGGTTCATGCCCACCTTGACTCAGATGTGGTCATTTCGGCCCCACAGCCTGTTTTCGGCTCAGTTTAGGACAAACATCACATGGACGGTCACCGGCAGACTGACGGGGATCGAACTAGTAACCTTCCTGCTGTGAGGCAGCGCGAATGTAGACGGAGAATTAGATCAAGTGATAATAGTGTCCAACACATCAGTGGTGGTAGTGCTATAGCGACCTCTGGTGGCTGACTGCTAAAAGTGTCAGAAGTGCCCAAACTAGATTCAATCTTGAAAAAGCTTTATTGTTCCTAAACACAAACATTTGTGCTTGAGTATTCAGTCATATTAGAATGGCCACCATTAATAAATAAAATATAAATAATAAATAAAATCGTAAATTAGAACTTTATTCTCGTAAAACATTTACTTTCTGTACATATAATTCTATTAAACTTGCAATTCTTTTGACTTACGCTCATACATTTTTTACTTTATTTTCTTATATTTAAGTATTTTCTTGTGTGTTTTTATGGTGACACGAGCCTGCACAATCAGAAATAAATCTTGATTTTTAACTGTAACTTAAAAAAACAGAAACATTCAAATAATCGCTACATTAAAAAAAAATAATAGAAATACTTGTCTTGTCTTCATTTAATAATAATATATATATAACATTGCAATAAAACAAAATGAAATGATAACAATTAGTAGATGAAAGGGAGCTAAAAGAAGAACACTTGAATAATCTGAGTCTATTGCTAAATTACCAAAAGTAAATAAAAGTAGATCAAACAAAGAACATCAACATGTTTCTTATAGATATTAAGCTCAGCCTATGTTTTAAGTGAACATATAAATACATTTACACAATTAGAACAACTTTGAACATCACAAATATTAGATAAAGAAATGTGCAATGTTTATGAGCTAAATAAACAATGAAAACAGTGTTGTTGCAGAAATTGGGATTTACAATGTGAGGTTTAGATTTTTGAACAACAGTGCAGGACAAAGAAGCAAAAAATAAAATAAAATAAGAATCAAAAAATGAGTTAACTCTTTTTTAACCTGACACATTTTGCAGAAAGTGTATTTTTAGGCACAAAACTTATGTAGATTTATTTTTTTATTAAAGATGGCTCACATATAACGTGCTGCCCTCTAGTGGCTCACCCAGGCTTTGCACCACTTTGCCCTCGGAGTCATTCATCCTCTCTGAGCTGAAGTCTGCAGTGCATAGATTTCTAGATTTACTGTAACTCACTTTGACATTTTTTTGTTTCCTCTCTCACACTAGATAATTCTAAAGAGCAAACAAGGGCAGACTTTTAAGGAAGAAACCAAAGCCGTTTTTTTTTTTTTTCTTTTTTCCTCAAAGAGATCTGACAGATGGATAGCTCACAAACCGGATTTTGTGGTATATCTAGCGAAGCAATTTCCTTTTTCTTTAGCCAGAGTGCAGTTAATTTTTCATAGCTGGAGTTGCTGTTGGTGGTTACAGAGTAAATCTAACATCCATTTGCCAACAATATCCAGGGCCTGTCAGTTTGGAGCAGGAGCTTTATTTCATGCACTGATACATGCTGCCATCTCCTCTAAATGACACACACGCCATGATCTCTTGCAGAGCTGCGGAACAGAATGGCTACCTATTAAATGTACATGTGCCTGCCTCTTTGAATAGAAAACGCTGAGATGTGAAAAGTTGAACCCCAGCTACAGTAATTGAACGCGTTTGTGCAGATGAATGCAATTTTTGCAGGCAGAAGTTGCATAAAGAGATCGAGATGATAACATTCGATTTGCATGCAAATTGTTTTCTTTTGTTATGTGTTTGTGCATTTTGATGAAATACTTTTTTTTTTTTAAAGTGGGTGTCTTACTCTTTGTCTCCTGTATTTATTTGTGGCTGATTTAAGTATGATGTTATAGAAAGGCTTTACATGAATACATCTAATCTATTTTCCTATGTTTACATTGCAGTAAGTAAATCACACGTGTCTTTCTTATTGATAGCAAATTTTTGCATGTTTGGAATATTCCTCTTAAGTCGCTGCAATATGCTTTCTCTGGTCGTACATCACACACACTCATGTCATTAATTATGAGGACAAGTGGCTTCTCCAGCATGGCAGCGAGGCCTCCTCTTGTGACTGGGAATGGGACATTCTGGACAGTCGTATTATGGTTCTCCAGCTGGCTCCGGGTCTTCAAGCCAACTGATTGACCCCCGTCCAGCTGAACAGACAGCAGGCCGGCATGCCACCCTCTCCTCTCACACCGCTCCTTTGGCTCTTGCAGGGGGGACCCTGACAGATTCTCAGATGGGTCATCAAACCAGACTCCCTCTGTGGCTGGCGAGCACCGAGGTCATGAATGACAAATATCACGGTCCCCCTGCCCTCCTTGCGGTTCAGCCTAAACACGTTTGGTGTGTTTGACAGTAGGGCTGCCACGATTAGTCGACAAATCGACGATTAATTTAATAGTTGAGAATTCGTTATTTTATATTATATGGAGTCGGAGTGTAGTAAAGTTCAAAGTTATACTGGCATTCTGCTAGCTTTTTGGAGTATTTTGGCATTTACTGCGATTTTCTAGGCTGTTTTTGGAGTTTAGCTAATATTTCAGCTTCATGCTAGCTATTTTGGCTAATTTAGGACTGTTTTCATTTTTTTAGGCTATTTTGAAATTCTGTTACTTCTTCAGCTTCATGCTAGCTATTTTGGCAAACTCAGTCTTTTTTCAGGTTTTCAACGATATATTGGAGTTTAGCAAATATTTCAGCTTCATGCTGTCTATTTTGGCTAATTTAGGACATTTTTTCATTTTTTAGGCTATTTTTAAATTCTGCTACTGAATCAGCCTTATGCCAGCTATTTTGGCTAACTTAGTCTTTTTTTCAGTTTTTAAGGATAAATTTGAGTTTAGCTAATATTTCAGCTACATGCAATCTATTTTGGCTAATTTAGGACATTTTTTAGGCCATTTTTAAATTCTGCTACTACTTCCGCCTTATGCTAGCTATTTTGGCTAACTTAGTCTTTTTTCAGTTTTTTGAGCTATTTTGGAGTTTATTTAATATTTCAGCTACATGCTAGCTATTTTGGCTAATTTGAGATTTTTGGGGGGTATTTTGTAGTTTAGCTAATATTTCAGGTAGGTACATGCTATCAATTTTTGCTAATTTAGCTTTTTTTTTGTTTTTTAAGCTATTTTTGGAGTTTAGCTACTATTTCAGCTACATACTGGTTATTTCTGCTAACCTTTTTCAGTTTTTTTAGGCTAGTTTGACATTTAAGTAATATTTTAGCTGGCTCTGAGCTTCAGCAATTTCAGCTATCAATACTATCTTCAAATTCAGCTTACAACATTCACACTAGCATTATCGCAGGCAATGCTATGTATCTAATTTTTTGTTAGTTTAAAGTTCATGATGGTTAAGATGTGTGCTATACACCCAGTTTGCGCATGACTCAATTAGTCGACTAATCTAAAAAAATAATCAGTGATTAGTCGACTATTAAAATCATTGTTGTGGCAGCACTATCTGACAGTGCGGTGCTAAACACAGTTTGGTTCAGCACTATTGTTAGCCTGGGTGTGCAGTTAACACTGACACTGAGTGGTTTGGAATCAGTCTGTTTGTTTTATTGCTTTGCAGGAGTAATTAAGCAATGGTTGCAGAGCTAATGAATGCAGCAACAGCCCTGTCAATAAATCTGTTTCAAGATAACTTAATTTGGCTAAGCACTGTGTTTCAGAATGCTGTGACACATATTATATCACTCAGATTGAAACATTCTGATGATGAATTATTAAACATAAATCCATTATCTTGAACATATTTTATTTATGAATCCACCAAGACACTGGAGGACTTTAACACTGCAGGGTAATTATTGTTCCACACTGTGTCACCACTCAACTCTCAGATGCAACTGCCAGAACAAACTGCAATGAATCAAAGAATGGCAAGTTTTGATTGACATTTTGTGTATGCACAAAGCCCACAGCAACACCAGACGAATTACTTTATTTAACACTTTCTCCTTCGTTCTGTTTCTCCTTTAGCGCGCCTTGTAAACACTGATGCAATAATGCATTCCATTAAACAGGGGAGAGGGGATGAGCATCTCGTGTGGCTCCGCTCCATCTCAATAATAGGTCAACAGCTGTATTTAAAAAATTAATCACATTCTTGGCAGTTGCAAAGGTTAGCCAGGATGCTCTGAGATGCAATATTGGAAGCTAAGATCAGCAGCAAGTCTCTTCGGGGATGAAGACGACTTGCCTTTGATGAGTACAGCATGTAAATGATTTGTGTGAGTTTATGGGACACGGGGCTGGCCCAGCCTCACTCCAACACAGCGGAGTTGGCACCGCTCTGTGGCAGAGGCTGGCAGCACCAGATGGAAATAAGCAAGAGAGGAGGGATGACCCCCTCTGCAGCAGATCACAGTTTTTCTGCAGAATGTTGTTGCAGTCTGAGATTTAAATCTTTGCATCTGTTTTTGAGAGTCGTCGATGTTTCAAATGAAAGATTTCCAATAAAAAAAAAATTTAAAAAATCGAGCTGCAAGTTTTCTCACTCCCACCAGCTCAACAGCTCTTTTGTTAATGCAGTCCGGTTTGTGCAATCTTTTAACAAATTCAAATATTTATGCGTCCCTCACATTAATTACAAAATTCTCGATGAGATCTCTGGAGGTGAGAGGACATGCCTATGAAATATTCATGTCTACCTTGGATTGCTTTTAGTAATTGTGAAATATTTACTGTGGTATTTTCTAGTGCCATGCTTCCTGCTTGTTGCTTACAGACTGACACTCTGGGATGAATTTTTCAGCGAGGATCGGATTTGTGCGTCACAGGAAATGGATAGACTTGATAAGTTGTTACCTGGATTTTAGGAAAAAAAAGTACACAATTCCAGTGAGTGAAAGTACTGAAACGCTGGCATCTGTCAGGTGCTTTTTGCCACTAAAAGATATGCAATCTTGCTAATAGTAGCTCTGGGAGCATCTACTGTTATAAACTCAGGGGGACATTTTTTTTTTCTCTTTATGAAATCATCCTGCACTGGAACCACATTTCTACTATTTTTTTTTTTTTTGTTGTTGTTTTTGAAATTAAATGATATTCCCTATAGTTTTTAAATCCTTGGAGTCCTGTTAAGATTGAAGGAGTGTTATCAAGTTAAGTAAGTATCGTATCATCAGAGTGAAAATGAGGCTTCAAAACAACAGGGACTGTTTTTTGGAAGCTAATGCCCTTTTTTTTTTTGAAGTACCTTCATTATTTTAAAAATATGTAACAATAGCAGGCACTAAACCAAGTTCATTCCCTCATTTAAAGACCCACTTCAAGAAAAATTGTGTTTTTAACATGTTTTTGTGTAATTTTTCTCATGATGGAGAACAGATATAAAATGATTTAAGATTAAAACTGCATTTCTTAATATTTCTTTATTTAAATTGTACTGGATCAGAAGACAATCTGTGATCTGAAAAATCTTTGGTTTGTGACGCAGCAACGTCTCCCTTCTCCGCTACAATTCTGAAGCGTCCGCTTAACGTCTTCATTTTCCACGTCTGAGCTGTCATCTCATTCAAAACTGCATAGCTGGATAGCTCCAATGTTATTTACCATTTTTGTTGCCATGCTAATATTAGCTTGGGGCTGTGTTGTGCTAACAGCTAGCAGGAGAGAGTGTAAACAAAGGACTGATGGGAAATTAGCAGAGGCTAACGTGTTTCTGATTTGTTGGTTAGAAGGGGACTCCGTCATTTCCTCTGTCGAACTGGGTTGTAATATAAGACTTAAGTGACTTCTTCTGGACACCAGTGGGGGGCAGTATTACACTCACCAGTGTAGAACCTGTCGGAAATTATTGGAAGAAGAAGAAGCAGAGGCTAACTCAGAGGTGAATTTCTAATGACCAGTCACAGAGTGCAGAACACAAACATAAGAACTGTTGCATCGGAACAACTGTTGTATTTATCCACTTTTTGCACATGCGAGCTCAAGACACCGGAACCAGATACCTTGAATATATACAGAGTGCTTGGTCAATAAAGCTGATTCTGATTCTCTGCAGAAAATGTTTTAAAATATCGACAGAGGCTTTTAAATTGTGGATAAAAACGACAAAATAAAAATTAAAAGACCGCTAGGAATGACTTTGCAATATATAAATATATAGTTGGAGTGGGACTTCAAAGGTGTTGCAAAGCTAAGCTAAACTATAACTCAGAAAACATGCCTTAAAGCCCCCCTATAACATTTTTTTAATTAAAAAAAACATTCAAAGTAGTGTTTTAATTAGGATTATACAATTACTAACCATAATTTCACAACCTAAATGTCTTAAAAAACATTTTTCATGTTGATCTGAAGCCTCTATTTCCAAAATCTCCTCTAAGGGGGCGTGGCTTTTTGGAGCTCCCCCCCCTTTTCATAAGAAAAATGCCACACATATACGTTATAAACTCTGATTTCCATCAGAGAGGAACTTTGAAATCCAGTGAATAAAATCATCTCTCATTTGAGAGTATTCGTGCAGTGTTATCCACAGAGAGCTGTCAGAGTCGGCCAGCCTTCATAAAGGTGTAATGCTTCCTGGCAAGCGGCGTAAATCTGGTGGGAGCAGAGAACAGAGTAGCACCCTAAATTTAATTTGACACGTACCTCAAAACATTCCTCAACAACTGGCCTTGATTTAACTCCTTTCTTTCTGCCCCCTGCCCCATGAAATCTGAACATCAGTCAAATTTGAATTGGATCAAACAAATCCCTGCTGTCACCTCCCCAAACCAGCTTTCTGAAGATAAAATAAAAAGCCCTTAAAGCTCAACAGGTCATATATTATTATCGTTTGGATCCGCCGTCACAAATTCCAGACAAAAGTGAATTTCCTGCCTCCTCGCCCTTGGTAACAAGCTTGATGTCACCTTTGAGGCGAGAAGGACCGTGATTCAATTAATGTTGTTTTCTCCAGTTTTCGGTTTGACCCCATGTCACCTTGTTAGTGGCAGAGGGTTGAATTACCTTTATCCTGGAGAGAGCCCCGCAGGAACACAGTTCCCCGCACAGTTTGAACCTCTCAACACAAAACAAGAATGCACCTTTTGAGACAGATGTGCAATTCTTCAGTCAGAAGGAGGAAAAAAACACTTCCAGGAGCATGAATTTTCTGGATTGTACTGCATGAAAACAGCTTCCTTCTGTGGTGTGACAGCAGCGCCATATCAATGTGTGACCCAGTGTTTTGCTCACGGAAGCGCTGCCTCCTCCTATTGCTGCTACCTGTGATCTGAGGCTTGTCGTCAGGCTCCCAGAAGCCCCCTGTGCTTTAAGCACCGGATGGCACGCGGGACACTGTTGTCCGTGTTTCCAGGATATTGAAAAAGACCTCTGGCAGGAGGTTGGGGCCCGCTCCTCATATGGGACTTGTGTTCGTTCTCCTCCAAATGACCATATCACATTTCTGTCCACATCCTAATCAACAACAAAGTCTATAGTGTAATGTGGCGCCATAGACGGCCTTTACACATAAAGCTGAATAAAACAGAAATATCATTTAGTGTCCGACCAAAAATCCTGTTTGTTGCAACAATAAATAGAAAAAAAATCACGCCAGGCTCATACATCTGTAGATTTGTCCTTATTTGAACACAGTGAAATGCATCTAGTAATGAATCTATTACTATGCAAACCAGATAGACGGCTTATATTTAATTTATATAATACTCCCAGAAGAAGAATTTTTATTACGGCGGTATTTTGACGGTAATATTTGGCCTATAAAGGAATTAACTTTGTCTCTTTGCTAAGTATACCAATGCATCAAGCCATTATCTCGGTGATAGATGAATCATATTTGATATTACTCAAGACAAATGTATTCATATTGCATATTTTTGTAATTTTTCCTGTCTGACCATCTGTGTGCGTTACGTCTTACCAAGATTAATCTGCTGATCCTACAGGAATAGAGGGCAGGTGTTTTTTTTCTGAACACACAATTATAAGTAAGAACTGATATCACAGCGTAATCCACTATATTATATTTAAGATCTTTGTAATGTATCAGGGGCAGTGATTTCCATAACTGGGCCACACTGAGACCGGATTTCATCTGGTATTTCATTTGTGTCGAAACGTGGCATATGGGCACAGGCTGAAGCCAGAAAAGTCATATGTGGAGCATTTAGAAAATGAATAGCATATGAAATTGTACTTTGTGTTTCATGATGGAAAATCAGTTCAGCAGAACGAGATGAGAAAGTAAGATGATGGTTGGAAGGTGCCAAGACCTAAGTGATCAGTCAGATGAAGGGTAAAGGTCAGGACGCTTTTTAATTTTACCTACAATTTTTTTTTTTTTAGCATGTTAGCTTTCTTTATTTTATTTTTTATTTTTATTCACATGGATTAGGGATTTCCCCCCTTTTTTATGAATTTAAACAAATTTTTCTTTATAAAGGTCTGACTGTTTTATTGATCCCAGTGGAAACTGTGTCATCACAGTACTTTATAGGATCCTAAGTGTTAGATTATAGTCAACTAATGTCACAAGCATTACAACCTGTAAAACAAGAACAAAGAAATATATATATTTATAAATAATATTAATAAAAAAACCTGGGATTTAAATATTATTTTATTATAAATTGATTTATTTTTAGATCAGGGGTGTCAAAATAATTTTGGTTGAGGGTCCACATTCAACCCGTCTGATCTCAACATAACCAAAATAACAGCAAGATAACCAAAATAGTAGCCTAATCACTTATTATTATACATATATTTACAGAAGCCAATGAATCTCAAATAAAATGCATTAAAAAAGGTTTTATTTAATTTTATACTGAATATTTTACATCTGACGCTGAAGCAATTCCAATAGTAAACTCAAGAGGGCGCTATGGAAAAAATAAACACCCTGACTAAATGTACAAATTAAACAAAAAAATTAAAGTAAATTAAACTACATCTTACCCAGACGTGGCACGCACTAGCAAAGATTTTCTGTTTATCTGTATCTCTTATCATGCCGGTCTTGCGTTTCTTTTCCTCCCCCTAGTGGTGGAATTGCACGTTTCGGTCATTTCTTTAAAGAACCACAATCCGCCACGGGAATGGGCTTGAAACTTATTTTTCAACATCCATCCTTAAATTTTTGTTCTCTTCATGACTGGGCCAGATTAAACCATCTGGTGGGCCGGATATGTATGTTTGACATCCCTGCTTTAGAGCCAGGCACATTAAAACAAAGACCATTTAACTTACATTGTTGCAAAGCATTTCCATTATGTCATGAGATGAGTTAACTCTCACAAATCACATATAGTTTTACTTTTTTTCTGCAATGTTGGACCAGCACTAAAACTTATAACAGGGACAAAAAAAGTTTAACTTTAATTCAATTTTCATGTAATTTGAAGTGTTGCTGCACCATGAAACACATACATTCAATATTATGCAAATATTTTTAATATATATAGATATAGATTAATCAATGATGCCACAAACGTTCAACACCAAAACATGAAATCTTAAAAAACTTGATGTCAAAGATTAAAAACAAACAAATAACCTTCCTATATATTTTAATATAAATCTTGCCAAAAAGAAATATAACGGCATGTTTATATAAATGTGCAAAAAATGTATAGCTTTTTAGCTGCTAGCTTTGTGCATCCATTTTAAACCTTGATTTTATCTATTAGATCCACATTTTCTACAAAAGAATGGCCAAAATGTAATTAAAAATACATTTTATTATCTGGAAATATCAGTTTTATCTCCTTGGGATGTGTGGTAGAATTGGCACTATACGATCAGACTGCTGTGTTACTCATGCCCCCTAAATTCACTTGTGTTGAACACTTGTCTTTCCCAAGGTGTTCGACAGAACGAAAGGCTGCACAGACAGATTGCAAACTAGAGTTAATCATCGGCCTGTCAGGCAGAATCTGTATTACTTAATCTCCCGGTCATGCCGCACATGATCAAAGCAGTGCAAATGCGAGGCTGTATTGATTTCCACAGCATCACTGCTCTCACGCTTACAATACTACTTTTACTGCTACTCTCACTTTCATCCACCTCTTAAATCCAGAGCAATTGTCATTGAAACAACCTGAACAACAAAGACGGTCTTTCAGCTTTAGCATTGGCAAAATAGACACAAGCATATTGCTTCTTAACTTCATTCTGAAGGTATCATGAGCTGAAATCTCAGTAATACGTTCCCAAAATCGGATATCTTTTCTCCAACTCTAAATCTGTGAATCCTATTGCTGATTTGAAATGTGTCAACTGAAGATCAGGGGATTAAAGAGGATAGCGAGATGGAACAGATGGTTTTTCTATTATGTGTCCTTTAATCCCTTTGAAAGATACAGTTCGGAGACACTGTAGTGTTACGCAGTGAACTAACTTTCTCCCTGCTCTCTGAAATATTCAATTTCATCTCTGAAAGAACGCGTTTAGCAGACAGCAAGTGTGATTGTAAGCGGTGGAGTTCACATAAAGACATACATGGTCAAAATACTTTGTCCATTTTTAAATCAAACACACTCCTGGATGGCTGTAAAATCAATTTTTAGTGCTATTTATGTCATGTGAACAACCAGGCTGAACTCTTTGTGCCACGGAGACATGGTGATTAAGACAGGCAGCGGGGAATGAAAATGAATTCCTTCAGCACTGTGGAGGTGTTGTATGGAATTGTCACAGGTCACCCCCTCCACGGCAAAGTAATTCATCCAACACGCGAGCCAAATAATGATGTATTTCTCAAATTATGAATAGGGATGCCGATTTGAAATTATATTCAGATAAAAGGTTAAAAGGTGAATGGATTTTCCTTTGATTCCGCTCACGGTGTAATTGCAACCTCCAAATCCGGCGTGTGGTTGAAAAGCCCAAAGAAAGAAACCACCAAGCTTATGCTTTTTGAATAAAATTGGATTTTGTTCATTTTTTTGCATTTTTTTTTTACTACTAAATGTTTATAAATCCAAATTTTTTGCTGTTTATCTTTTCTTTCTGGCCACTTAGTGGCAGCAGACACAAGGTTACATGAAAGGTTAAATTTAGACTTTAGAAGTCAGTATTGTTGCATAGAGATGCTTGTTGGTATGCAGCACACCATCATTCGTTAGGAATCATGGCTTTGGCTTTTTAATGAATTCCTCTTATTTTAAGTTGTCTTTCCCCAACGGCAAACATATACACTCCTTAACAGAATTATAAATCATGTTTGCCGAATGGTTGCAAATTTTTCTTACATGTTTTAACACATTCTGATTTTTTTGTGTGTGTGTAAAAATTGTGGAAATGTAAAGCAAAACAAGTGATGAGAAACTAAACCCCGCAGAGCTGAGATCAGTAGCAGAGTTGGGTGAAAATGCCCTTGACTGAGGCACTACCAGAGTCTTCTTCAAACATTTTCCAAAATAAACCTTCAGTCTGACAGACAAAACATTCAACTCACTTGAGAATTTCTTGTAAGGCCTCATTGGATGCATGTACAGTACAATGTAAAAAGAAACATGCTTTTTTTTCTATTTCCTGGGAGTCTTCACACAATCCTGGATGATGAAGGACTTCTTCTGACCCCTGAGGATGCTTAAGGTCATAATTACTTGTTTTATTGTTTAAGAACATGTAGGAACTTGGAAAAATACAGACTAAGGAATTGGACTTTTTTAGGTCCTTTGTGTGATGTTATGTTTGGTTGAACAATTACCAGTGTTTGGCATTTAACATGGCTTGGAGCAAAAGTCTCCAACCACTTCTTGTTTTAAAACTTCTATTTTCTGTCCTTGTTACAGTCCGATTACAACACAATAAGCAGAGTTTAATATTTTATTAGAATTCTACTAGAAATTTTCTATAACTTGCATTAAGTTGTTAACAAATATAAGTAACTGCTTTTCAGTTTTAATCATGGTTGGACTGGACTAAACAAACAAGGAATTGTTTTTCTTTTTTGTTGACCAATTTTGGATGATAATATTCATTTTGTACAAAAATACTGAAAATAAAGCAGAAGTATTTCAATGAATGAATTTACTTGTTAAAAAATGCAAACCAAGGGGAAGACTAAATCTCACAATTTTAAGTTTTAATCTTTTTTGTTTTTAAAAATAAAAAAACTAACAAGTTTGGGGAAAGTATGTAAGATTTTGCAATCACAAGATTATCTAATATTCATAGATTGCATGTTCTAGTCCTTCTATTCGTGCCAAAAACAGTCCAAAAATCTTTGATTTAATCCAACAATGATTCCGATTTTAAACGATGCAAACGTCAGTCTTTTATGGAGTCTGGAAAGTGCCAAAATGAAATAAATATATACACCATTAAATAAATAAATAAATGTGTCATTAATTATTTAAAAGTATTTCAGAATAATTTTTTTCAATTTAATTTAATTTTCTCAAGAAAACAAACACATTTAAGCAACACAAGACACCTTTTGCAGGGGAAATAAAAGTCAGCAAAATAAAGAAACACTTATTTTTCTGCCTGTTAGATAAATACCTTCAACAAAAGAGCAAAAGATGCATCTAAGACCATGTACACATTGTTACTTAAAATAACTTGCAGTATAAAAACATCAAAAACAGTTAACAGCTAACCTAAAAAATGTAGGAATTTATAAGTATTGTTTTTTTTCTTTGTTTGTTTTATACCAGTAATCACAAAGTCATTAGTTGTTTTTTGTAGTAGTACTTTTTTGACAAGTATTAGGAATGGGATTGATAATTTAGTTTCTCTAAATGATTTACAATGTTATTAATTATTTTGTTAAATGCAAGAAAATAAGTTTTTTTAGTTCTAACAAAAACAGGACATTTTAACGTTCCACTCAGATCATCTTATGATCTCCTGTAAAAGCGTTCTTAGTGGTCTCTTAATTAGGATTATATCGTTTTTAGACCAAAAAAAAAAAAAAAAAATGTTATTTTCTTGGACATAGATTCTGCAGAGCGTCAAGAGTTCATTGAAAATCCAAGTTTTGGGCAGGATTGTTGGCATAGAGTAACCTTTGTTCATTTCCCATCATCCCTCTGTTTACACTCTCTCCTGCTAGCTTACAGCCTCTCACACTACAACCGATCATTACAGCTGCAGAAATATTGGAGCTATCCAGTCGTAAAGTTTTGAAGTGATGTCAGCTCTGGCGAAAAAATTAATGTGCATATAGATTTTTTCGTCTATTAGGAGATGCATCAGAATGGAGTGGAGCAGGGAGCTTGTGGCCCGCTGATTGTAGTTTGCGCAAAATAACTTAAAGTTTTTTCAAATTACATTTTTTGTCTTCTCCTGATTTAAAAATAAAGAAATACTAAGATATGCAGTTATAAGTTTGGTTGTATACGTCTTTAATTATAAGAAAAATGCTGCAAAAACCTGCTAAAAACACCAAAAGCACTATTTCCATGGAAGTGGTTCCTTAAACGTTGTGAAATTTAAAGTTTAAGGTTCTGTTTTTATAAAAAAAACTGTCAAACTAGACCAATCCAACAGTGGCGGAGCAGCTAAAAACTTCCATTGATCAGTTTAGTGTTTAGTGTTTTGCTGCCACACCATGATTCACAATGAAACACTAAATCCCGTCTTCTGCACTGGTATCTGTTACGCCACTGTTCTTCTCTTTTTGCCTCATAAACATCCTTGTTTTTCTGGATGTGGTTTACATCAACAGCACTCTTGTCTCCCCAGCTAACATCTGAATAGTGCCGCACTTCAGCGGCGTGTGGATGGCACCCTTCAGTTTTCTAATTGATAAACACTGGGTGCAGTCCTACGGAAGCAGCGCTGGCAAACACACGGGAGGAAACCGCTGCCAAAACAGATTTTTCTATCAGATCGCTCTTTGAACTTCAAGCTTATGAGCTGCTGACAAACTCAGGCTCTGCATGTCAGCTTACCGCAGTGCCCCTCACCTTCCTTCCTCTGCTCAATCCCTGAGAGCTTGTGGAATATACAAAGTCAACATTGAAGTTTAAAGAAAGGAAATATCCTGCTGTTTTCCCTCACAAATGTGCACAATCTCAGGTGCTCTGTGATTCCATTTTAACTGTGAATGGGAACACTGTTGTTTCTTTATTTTCACCCCGAGTCTTCGCAGCAAAACAGCGTGTCAGACCACTTTCCCCAGGATAATTTCAGACACGAGAGGCCCTCTTCAGCCTTCTCTCCTGCTGCAAGGCCCACTCCTACATTATACCACCTGATTGGTTGCACATGGTCAGGGCAGAGACTGTTTTCCCCCCTGCACAAGGTGGTGAGGAAATTGCTGGTTCTTTGGTCGTAAGACAAGTGATTTCCTTGGCTCGCTTTGCACGCGTGGCCTGGCGTCCGCCCGGATGGGAAAGGGAAAAATGGAGCTTAGATTAAGCAGGGCTTGAACCCTGTAAGTTCTCATCCCTCACTGGAAACTGATATCTACAGTAGGCCGGACATTGAGCCCTGAGGGATCTCTAAAGCCATCCTTTGGGAGCTTAGTCTTTTAACCCTTTGCCTTGTAGACAGTCTGCCTTAATTCACTAAACTAATAATATTCTTGCACATCAGAGAAAGAGAATTTGGATTTAATACTCTTAAAACCAGACTACTGCCAAGATTAAAAGTGTTGCAGTGGATCTGTTCTAGTGCTGACTTATCTTAAAGCATATAAACAAATGTAAGTATATTTTTGATTTAACTGTCCTAAAAAATCTTGTTTTTACTAAGCTATATTTGACAAGTATTCTGATTTAATATCAGTTGTCATGATTTATTCACAATATTTCAATAATTTATCATTTTATTTTAATGTGACTCATGTAACAACATTTGAATACTCGTGAAATTTAGCAATAACATGTTTGCAGACTAACGGTGTAGAGAAAAATCAATTTGGTGATACATCGTAATATTTCATTTGGTCAGACTTGTGTCGATTTAAAGTGCTGGCAAGATGATATTTAAGTAATTATTTATGAGCGTCCTTTACCGCCTCACTTTTGTTTTCCACCTACACCTCCGACACTATTTGGTAACATACCACACTTGAGTCACTTTGAGCACCAAAATAAAACAACAACAAGATCTAGTGAAAACTGGCTTGTGTTTTTTTTTTTTATATATATTTAAAAAAAACATTCCCAGTCGTGTTTTAATTTATGATTATAGAGTTTTTAACCAAAAACCCACAACCTAAATGTCTTTAAAAGCCATTTTTTATGTTGATCTGAAGCCTTGGTTTAAAAAATCTCCTCTGAGGGGGCGTGGCTTTTGGAGCTGGGGATGGGGATGGGTACCACACTGAAGCGTTGCTGCCAGTTTCACATAAAAACGTGGATTCATTGCATGCTCAAAAGAAAATTTCTGAATATATACATCGGCGCGGAACCTCAACTTAAAAAAAAAAAGTGAAAATTGTTCTGGTATAGTCTTGGGATATATCACAAAATGTTTTGTATCGTGAGATGTGTATCGCGAAACGTTTTGTATCGCTAGACTCTTGCCAATTCACAGGAAAAGAGACTTAGTTTTCACACAAAGTCTAGTCAGGGGTCTGCAACCTGCGGCTCCAGAGCCACATGTGGTCCTTCTATGTCTCCATTGTGGCTCTTTGGTTAAAGAAAAACAAAGTTTTTAATTTTTAAAAAAACTAACTGTATGGTGCTAAATAAACATTGTAGTAAAGCAAACCATTACAACCTTATTCAAATAGCTAACAAACAGGTGAAGGACAGTACATTTTATTAGATTTGCACTGTGTACCACAGAAAGTCAATTAGAAGTCAGAAAGTACAACCAGAATTAAGGTGCATTGGATTATAAGATGAATTTTCTATTTTTTAATAAATTTAAATATTTAATATTTAGGTCAAGAAATACAGTGAGAGTCACTTATTAGCTCGGATTTATTTTTATTACTTAGATTCATCAAATTTTGGTAGAGATCTTCCAAAAACATTAAAAAAAACAAAAAAACCCACATATTTTTAAAAAAAACACTGCTGGCATTACCCACCGGCAACATTGACCTGATTTTATGTAATGCATAGTGTCTTTGATTTTGAAAGGAAATCGTGTGAATCTCTGTCAAAAGTTATAAGCTGTTTCATATTTTAGAATAAAATCTATTTTCTCCTTATATTTATGATTTATTTATGCCAAAAAATACTTCTTATTTATTATAATGGTCACATTGACATAAATATGAATGCATTATGATGAAGTGAGCCTTTGTGGCTCCAGCTGGGTTTGGTCTGTGAAAAAAGGACCCGAATGGTTCTGTAAGTGTTGAAGGTTGCAGACTCCTGGTCTAGATGGTCTGCAGTTTTAGTGAGAATATAATGTGAAAATTGCTCCTTTTGCTCTAATAAACCCCAAGAAGTAAAAATTTGCAAGATGTGCATGCAAGCTTTATTATCACACATTTTAGATATTTTTATGCGCGTGCTCGTGTGCCCTGGATAAATATGAAAAGTTTTTTGGACTTGTAACCCCACTTCCCCTGCCGGTAATCACCTCAGAGCCCTGTAATCCCTGGAGCATGCACATGCCGCTGGGGGAATATTACTGTTCATAATATTAATCTGCTCTCAAATTCCTTTTTGCTCCCAAGATGAGGGTCCTTGTGCACCATGTTCCCGAGGGTATTAAACGCGCTACAAGAGATTCATCGAGAGGTAGATTCAGGCTCGTCAGCCTGAGGTCGCATCCACGCTCTAAGGAACACCCACGAGCATGCAGAACCCGTCTCCACGTTCCCATAAAAACACTGACATGAAAGAAGCTGTGTCGGAGCAGGGGACACAAATCCACATCCAGCCCACATGAATCATGTCAGTCTGATCCAGAGGAGTGTTAAAGCCTCTTTAAGGTGCTCGGTCCCCGGCTGTGATACCTGACTTAACAGCAGGTAAACCCCTGTGTCACCGGGCCGGGGAGAGCGCCATTGTCTCCATTAGCAGATCAAAGGCACGGCGGCATGGCGTCTAAAACCACAAATGAAAAGGAATCTGCAGGATGGATTTGAACACTTTTCCCCCATTCAGCCGCTGCTCTGACTGCACCTGGATTATGGTGCTGCAGCGTTTAATAAACTAGCGCCAGGGTGGATTTGTGGCTTTTTAAATTGCCTGAGAACAACAGTGTAATGAACCACTGGGAATTTATTATTTAAAAAAGGCAAGGCTAATGACGACAGTTACTTTAATCACAGGGTGTTTGTCTTTGAGGTGTGAAGACAGAGAATATTTAGCTAATGTGAGCTATTAGGGGCTCTGATGAGCCTTTTCCCAGGTGATTCATTCCCTCTCATTATCAGGCTGATAATGTTCATCCTTTATTTCACTATATGTTTTAACCAACAATGTGAAAAAAGACATTGAATGTTTGAACTCTCAAATCCTCTGGATCCTTGATATATATTACTGGATTGGAAATCACGTGACATGCAGCATTACTATTCATTGAGTCTTCCCAAGTGAAGAATGGTGAAGGTACAAATAAGTAGGCAAAGTACCTCATTTTTTTTTAATTAGCTTCAAAAACCTTGTCAACAAAATAATTCGATCAAGAGGAATCAACACAGGATAGGAATCGGAATGTAATAGAAAGAAATCAGGCTAAGAAGCATGAAGTTTGTGCTAAAGTGGGAGCTAGCAAGTAGCATGCTAGCTTGGGTAATCTTCGATGCCTTTAATTATTTATTTAGTTTAATGTTTGATGTTTAAAAACAAGGCGGATGTTATTCCCACATGTTTATGTGCAACCAGCACAAAAATTGATGGAAATTTCCAAACGTAATACATGAGCGGCTAAGATGTAGACTGGTGCACTGCTCACACGATTTTTTAGTGTGTCCGGTTATTTATTTTTTTTAAAGAAAAGTAATTATTCCCACACAATTTTCTAAGTGAAGGAGCTGTCAAAACAAAATTAACCAACACTGTAGTTTCGAAGTTTTTTTTCATGATGGTAGATTTTTACAAGTTGTTGCTTATCTAACTTTATTTTCCCGTGTGTTAAAGGGTGTTTTTTTCCTTTGTACAGTACTTTGAGGTGTTTTTAATAGGAAATGGGATTTGTTACTTCACTTGTCATGTTTATCAGTCATTCATGCCATTGAACTTCATCAATCCCCCTATTTTGGCTTGGGTAATAAGCATTTGTAGTTCTATAGATTGTGGCACAAAGGCAAAATCTGTTAATTTGATAGTAGTACGTTACCTGTAATACTGGAAGGTGCAGTTCTTGCAGTATTTACAGCTTAGTTTTAGAGGTAATAAAAAATGGAATCCTTTTCTAAGCTTTCATTTTAATTTTTGTGAAAATCAGTCAAAAAAAAAAGAGGGAGCTATCCCAATTTTTGTGGTTGACGTCTGGATGTCTTACATTGAAACAGCTGATTTCTGTTGACGTGCAGCGAATAGGCAATGGCTGATCCAGTAATATATATCAGTGCTCTGGATTTTTTTTTTTTTTTATCACATGTGGAAATGAACACCACCCTCCGTGTCTCTCTATGCCATCAAAGTGTGCCAGGAAGACACGGGCTAGCAGCGTTTGAACTGAAACTTGGATGACAGATCACCGTAAAAGGAAGGCATAGTTATTTGTCTTTTAAATTAAACACTTGGTGACTCCTCTCAGGTTTTCCCTCCCTCCACCTTGAAGGTATGAAAGTAGGCCTCCGACACAAAGCTGAGAACCTTTTTTTTTATGTCAGTGAAAATGCAGATTCAATTATAAAAGGCCGTGCCGCATGCAAAACTATTTGTTCAGTTTGTGGAACTGAGCAGCCAAACTTCAAACCTGTAATGGAAAGTCATTCTGCGGAAGCACTGAGCCTTCACACACACAGCGTCTGTGCACCGACTGCACCAAAACCAACACATTATTTCCACATTAGGTGTCTCCGCATCGGATCTCGGGTTGAGGCACAAAAGAAAGATTAAGGAATTTGTAATGCGGCATTGATCAGTGCCTGCTTCAGTATCATTTCCCAGTAAGTGGCGTGACTTGAGATTGCCCTTTGCTACCCTCTGCAAGGGTATTAGCCACCATTAGCTCATCTTAGATCACCTTGGAGTGATCTAGATGTCCCTTTGGAGGTGACACTGACATGGGATTGTTTGGCAAATGTATCCTTAAACATATTTTGTAGGAACGATTTCCAGCATGGTGGGTAAAATAAAAGAATGTGCCGCTCAACCTCTCCTCCTTATCCGGCCCTGTTAGCTATCAGCATGAATGCAGACCACCAGTCAAGCATTAAGTGTATAATTATTCCATTTCCAAGATAAATCTTTTGTATAGTGTCATATCCATCATGTCTGCCGCCTCCGACGTGAAGACTAGGGCGCCAAATGAAAGGCTTTTTTGCTCATATGCACTTCGATATAGTCATCAATTTTAAGCAGTCTATTTAATGTTTGGTTTGACAGACGTGAGCTAATAATGAATGATCACTCATTGCCCCTCAAACAAGAATGGCCAGCATTCACACACAGGAGAGGGGGAGACGTCGTGGTTGTTGTTTCTCAACCAGAACAAGCAATCCTCTTCGGCAAGAGCCCTCTTTTTTTTTTCTTTTTTTTTGAAGGATTCTACCCTGGCAATAAGGACAATGTCAGATATTTGGTGGGATCAATATTTGTGAGTGTGTCTGATCAAGAGACGGACCAATTTACAAGTGTTAACAAAGGGCCTAGGCCGCACCAAGGCGGTTTACAGCGTGTATACACTGGGATATGATGTGAAAACAGTGGTTCAGTACTCAGACGGCGCTCAAAGAGGAGCTCTGATCCTTGTCCCCGCCTTGTTTCAAAATAAATAACATTGCTTGTCCAGTGATGTAGACATGGAAAAGAGATTTAGGTCTTTACCCTGAGATGATGCTTATTTTTTTTCTTTATTATGGGCTCTTACGGTTAACATGGGATTAGACGTGTTAGCTCTGATAAAAAGCAGAATTAGAGCTTCTGGGCTGATTGGAAGCAAAGGCGGTTACGTGATGTACATAATAAGAATATTTGGGCAATATTGGGGTTATTTTGAACGGCTTAGTTGAGGACGGCAAGTTAAAAGCCTCCCATTACTTTTTTTTTGCATAAAAACTGACATTTTCACAGTAAGGATTTTTTTTTTCATTTATTGTACAAAAACCAATAAATAAATAAAATATAAGCTATCTTTGGTTGACAGTTTTACTATCTCTGGATGTCTAAAATATCACCCATGGGGACGCTATATAACAAAGCAGAAGCTTCTTATTGACTTATATTAAAGTTTAACAAAGGAAGCCCAAGAACTGCATTTACAGATGTTGAAGGACTGTAAGCACATGTGCTATGGGATGCAGGCTTTACTGTAAAATAACACAGGCGACCCTGTAGAATTTCACAATAGATAGCCCAAAAGCTGCTTCAGACTCCTCTAAGATATGCCGTGTGTTACATGCTTGACTGCCTCAGCTGCATTTACAATAATTGATTCTTTTCACCGATTTTTAAATTCCAGGGCGCCTGCTGGCATTGCATGTTTAAAGAGTGAGCAGGCATGTCACACATGACTTCCCTCAACAGATATGCTGCTTTCTTGTAATTCAATCCAGCTTTTTGCACTTAACCAAGGTGATTAACTTCCTCGGACACAAGCGCTGCAGGGCTTTTTTCCTCAGGATTATGCCCAATGACTATCACATTTTCCATGTCATTTCATGTATAATGAAATACACTTTGTATACACAAACTCTCATCTTTTATCTGGCTTAGCTTTGGGAATGTTGATGGAAATGGAATGTTTTTTTTCTTTTTAAGGGGGAAAGCAACAAACACTTTCACTGTTGATATATTCTCAGACAAAAAATTATGATTATGATTAAACGCCAATTAAAGCTAGTGCATTTTTACTAATTTTATCTACAACTATGTGCTACACATCAAAAGTTGTTAATGAAAATTCTGCTTTTTTGGTTTAAGAAGTATTCATGTTTTTAAAAATGACAAAAAACGATGGCTAGGTTGATAAAATCAATTGATCTAAGGCTAATATATCAATAATCGATTAACGCATATTGCTAAACTCCGCTAGCTTGATGCTAAAGTATAGTAGGATTTCCCACAGTGTGGCTAATGCTAACGTTCGGTTGACCTAAAAGAAACAAATACCTTTATACACTCACAGGCATGAATTCTCCAAATTATTTTGCTGAAATATTTTTAAAGTAACTGTTTGCTCATACTTTCTTCTTTTTCTGGAATAAAGTGTATTGCTATTGTGCACATGTGTCAATTATTATTCTGGAATGATATTCCTGCCTTTTTATTATTCACATTTATGTTAAAAATGTACGCTTTTAAAGTTTTAATAATTGGCATTCTGCTAGCTTTTTGGACTATTTTGGCATTTACTAAGATTTTGTTTTACCTATTTTTTCAGCTACATGCCAGCTGTTTTGGCTAACAATATTTTTTTTATAGTTTTTTTAGGCTAATTTGACATACAGCTAATATTTCAGCTGGTTATCAGCTTCAGCGTTTTCAGTTATTAGCTTCAGTGATTTCAGCAGGTAATGCTATATATCTAGTTCACAATTATGTTAAAAAGTTACGGTCTTAAAGTTTTAAAAATTTAGTTTTAGAGTGTTTAATAAATATCCTGTTTGGCCCTTCGACCTAAGGTGTGTTTTTCTGATTTTGGTCTCCTGTGTGATTGAGTTTGACAGCCTTGCTATGGTGTGATCACCACCTAGTGGCCAAACTGAGAAGGAGAAGTAGAACAATTGTTGGAGTTTCCATGTTTGAGAATCCATGTAACAATGTATGGTATTACAAATGTCATTAGAATTTCACTAATGCATTTTACAGTGTATCCGATTACTATGAATATCTTCAAACATATATAGATTATTAATTTATTTCTAAACAAATGTGTCAAAACATGTAAACTCAAAATTAAATTGAATTGAAACAAATTGAGAGGATCGAAAGAGTCAAAGAAAAAAAAATCTGAATTGAATTGATCTGGTGAATCAGATCAAACTGATTTTGGAAATTTTTGAATATTAATACCCAGCCTACAAAAAACAATTTTATTGGTAAACGGTGTAAAACATTTTGCTCTGGAATTTCCTCCTCAAGGAGAAAAAGCGCTTTCAACACATTACACGATCAATGGCTATGATTTTTTTTTGGTCAATCAAGCTCAGCATGGGTTGCATGTTGAAGCAGTGGTTCACTATGTTGCCACTTTGAACCCAGTCTCGGCTTAAAACAGTCCACAGCTCAGTGATCCGCTCCATGGGAGAAATCCTGTTTATGAATTTCCATCCGGATTGTCCAAAAGTACTCTTGCGCATCTATTTATTTATGCTTGTTGAGAATAAGATCCCACTCTTATCCCAGTGTTTTGAAAAGCCAGACATTCATTATCAGATAAACACATAACAGACCAAACAAGGAAATAATGCGCTCACAATTCAGAAAAAGGGCCTGTGAAATACGCTACAGCTCCCCTACATCCAGCCTTTATCTCTATTGTGCTGGTAAACAACAGAAAAGTTATTTTAGAAATGAAGCAATTAAGCAGAGCCAAAATGAACACAGCCCCCTTGTAAATCAGCACATGGCAATGTCATTTGCATGCCTTTGAATTACTAATCTCAGAGGGGAGCTCCTTCAGATGGAATTCTCGATGCCATGTGCTCTTTGTTTTATACACAGCAAACAAACAAAAGCATCTTGGGTCCAGAGTTGCTTCGGCTGCCCCTCATTTGCCTGAAATAACCTCCGTGTGTTTCTCTTTATGATCAGATGACCTGACAGGAGAATCTCTCAAACAGTTATTTTTTATCAAACAGAATGTGTACAAACACAAATAAATCGGGAGAAGGAAGGGGGGGTGTCTTAATTAGAACGGCTATCAATCATAGTCAAAGTATTTCTATTCATCCAGCTCATTGGAGATATGACAAATGAATGTGGGAATAAACGGAACGTCAGGCTGCGGAGGGAGATGGATGTTATCTCAGCGGGGAAGAGCGGAGACAAGTACAGTTAGTGCTGGCGAGCGGCCAAAATTTCGGGGCCGCATGTCCTTTCAGTCATTACCCCAGGGGCAATTGGCAGGAACGCTCTTCCTCCTCTGGTCCTTCTGTCACCTTCGCCATCCCTATTTATTAGTTAATGAACACCATGTCACACCGATAGAACCTCAGCCCCTCCACCACATGCCTCTCCTACCCCAACTCACCTCCTTGACCTGAAGTCTGTGGATGTCAGTCAAAGACGGGTTTATACATGCATGAAAGGACGGCTCGCTTTCAAGAGAATTCTCTTCACGCCGACTGATCAAGAATGTACAAAGAATATGAAGAGCTTTGCTAGTTATTTAGCGAAATTAATTATAAAACGGACACCTATAACACCCGCCTTGTTTAACAGAGAATGTTTAAAAAGAACATTTAGTACAATGCTGGGTTTTTTCTCTCCTGCCCCACTGTGTTCTCTGCAGGAGCTGGAGAGGCGCTGTGCCCATTGATGTGTAAAGCAGATCCAGCCGTGGAAAAGGGCTGTTGAGTTACACGCCGCCAGAAAGTCTTTGACTGGCACGAAGTGAGCCCCTTCCTCTTCAGACATTATTAGCAAACCCACTTTGATCCTATTATACAGCAGACAATTGTTATTCCAGAAATGAAGGAAAAAATAATAACGTTATCAAGATTAATGCTTCCCTACACCTCGTTCCGCCATCCTCCGCCCATTTTTGCATAGAGCAGGCTCTCATATAAATTTGAATTGGTTTTTGCAAAGACTGGAGTGGCTTAGCTCTGTCTGGCTAAACAATGAATTTCCATTAGATCAATTCAAATTAAGTTAGATAATAAATTACTGCAATATTCAGTTTTAATAAGTCAGATTTCCTTTTATTGTTTTTCTTTTCTATTTGCTCCGTACTCCTTAAAATGACTGTGCAAGATAGCAAGCCGGCATAGACGGGAGTTCTTCCTACAAAGACTCACACGGCGCTTACAACAGTAATTGAGAGGGAGAATAAATAAAAGCTTGCTTCAATGAGAGGGGCAAAAAGCTGATTTCTTGCTTCAGTTGACTTATTGGGAAAGCCTAGAGGCAGGTCAATTATTTAGATTTTTAGATGGCGTATGTTGCTGTAAAGAAAGATGCATAGAACCAAAGGTAGCAAATGAGGAAGCAGGAAAATAGAACATGTATATTTTGAAACCCATCACCAAAGAAAAATTTAATTCAAAATATTTCCATCTGTTTCAAAGCTGGTGTGATTCCAACTTGCACAATAAAGAATAGATCCATCAAAGCATGTTAGGTTGATAAATCAGGCAAGCATAAGATTAAGCTGAGAAGTAAGAAACTTTGGTAACACTTTATAATAAGATTCCTTAATAAGCTTTATTAACAAACATTATCAATGCTTTTATAGTGTGTTAGTAAGACATTTATTAGCACAATAAGCTGAATAAAGTTTATTAGTAAGATTCATTAACATTTAAAGATAGGCCCTTGTCTACAAAGGTCATATTAATAAACGGCTTACAAGCTTATTATTAACAATCTTTGTCAACTCTATTTTTAATGTTTTAGAGCTCCTCATCTAAAGTGTTACCGAAACTTTTATTGATCTTTTTTTTTTTTTTTTTTTTGCATGTATTTAAAAAAAAGGCACTAATTTGCATTAAACTAAGCTAATTTAAAGGCTCTGCGCTCAAACATTTGATCTAAGTACAAGAGGAGAAGATAAGGTGAGTGAAATGTGGGAATGCCAATATTAAAGATTAATGTTAAATTAATAGAAATAAAAAGTTTAAACTTTCCAAATATTGTTAAAAAATGATGATTTTAAAATCCCACTCCAATCATCCTTTGATCTTTTTTAAAAATGTTCATTATATTGATTAAGTTAATTATGATCATATCTTTTTAGTCAAAATCAATATACCGGTGTTATTAGGACATAGTTTCTGCAGAGCGGCAATAGTTTATTCGAAATTTGCCTCTGAGTTGTAGGCGGGACTGTTGGCGGAGTAAGTCTGCTCTTATTTCCCATCATCCCTTTGTTTACGTTCTCTCCTGCTAGCTTACACCCCTAACCTAACATTACAAGTGCAACAAAAATCCCGAGCAATATTGGAGCTCATTAAACACTCAGTTTTGGACCAGATTCCAGCTGTAATGAGGAAAATGAAGGCGTACACGGATGTATTTGTCTGGAAGTGGAGCAAAGCAGAGAGCTTGTGGCTAACCGATTGTAGCACCTACATCAAAGTTACAAGCTTTTTCAATTGCAATTTTTTGTCTACTCCCAATTTACAACATTTTGAAGAAAGAAATACTCGGAGACACAATTTAAATCTTTGTTTCCTCTATAAATGTCCTCCATCATCAGAAAAGTCCCACAAGAACAAATAAAAACACTAAAAATTTTAGCGAGTTTTTAAGAAAGAAGGCTAATTTAACTAAACAAAGTTTGGTGAAACAACTTTTTGCAAAATAATGTACACAAATGCTATTATAAAGATTTAATACATTTGTAGTAAAGTGAAAGGGATCAAAGCTAGCAAAAATATTGTCGCTGCACTCATCTGTGCTTTATAAACATGTGATGTCATACAGGAAGTTGCCTTAAATAAATAGGACTAACCTCTTGTAATCATTTGAATCAGATAAAATGTAATTATGACTGAAGGAGCAGGACAATGGAGAATGGCAAAAAAATTTACATCATCTTTGAGTTTTGAAATCAAAGCCAGATATAAAAATATGGAGCTAAATTGGGGCCAATATTATTTGTAACTCAAATAAAACAAATTGAAAAAAATATTGGTATTTGGCCAAAAAAAAAATTAAAATCTCTGAAACTTTTTGCTATTCTTGAACAAACTTAATTATTTTCAGCTTCAAATTTTCAGTTTTTTTAGAAAATAGAATTTTCAAACATTTTTTAAAATTGAACATTTGGAGCTGAAAATAATTATGTTTATCTTAGAATAACATAATGTTTTGAACATTTTACGTTTTTGGTTGTTTTTGGCCAAACACCAATATTTTTTTCAGTTTGTTTTATTTGGGTTTCAAATAATATTGGCCTCAATTTAGCTCCATATAAAAAGGTCTGAAGAAAGTTGGATCCAGCCAAGTGTCTAGAAAAGAACGCGGCGGATTCTTCAGAGCCAGTTGAATGGAGAGAAAAGGGTGTAAAGTATGTATATCACAATCTTTGTGCATTAAGATCTCACAGCTTCACTTTCTCTAACAGTGGGATTTCAACGGTGTCATTTCAAATATGAAGAAACGTAGTGATATAGCTGCATAAACAACTTGCAGTGGAAGTCAAATTCACTCTCTCACTGTCACATCCAAATGGAAAACAAAGAGAGTGGAAAAGGGGATTGTGATCGCAGCTCCATGGCATGTTGGAACAAAAGCCCAACCTGAATGATTTATCTCTTTCCACTCTTTGAAGCAGAGAAACGTTGTCTCCCTACTGCCTTTCTTTGAGTTTCACTGGTGGAGTACCTGGGGAGGGCAGCAGCATGCAAGACAGTAGACTGTGAAGCTCATGTCTCCATATTTAGTCTATGCAGAGACACAGTGCATACAAAAGGGAAAGAGTGTACATCAACTCTGGCCTGAGGCTATAATGTGTAGGGCTCCCTGAGCTTGAACAAAATGCATCAGACATTTTTGAAACACAGATGCATTTTGTTACACAAGAAAAGAATAGATCCGACGTAATGGCAATTCATGAAAATTAAAAAAGGGGAGCTTTGATGCGTACTGCGTTTCAGCAAGCTCCCCAGGTCACTGTACTCTATTGAAATATGCAACAAATACTTGTTTTGCTTTAAAAGGTAAAGGCTGCGTTGAATGAAGGCATTTGATGAAAAAAAAAAAAAAAATCTGTCACTTGAAACCCCCTGAGGAACGTTGCGTTTCATGAAGTAACTTGATAACTCTTGAACTTGAAGGTGCCACTTCTAACAGGCTTGTCATGCGCTCATGCTTTAGTTGTACCTTAGCCTGTTGGCCTTGTTCCACACGCATTTTATTTATTCATTTATTTTTGAAATATCTGATTTATTTTATTTATGCTGGAGCTAAGACACTCAGAAGACATCTGTTATGTTATGAATTTCTCATAAATCTTAAGCTTCTTTATCCTTGAAATGAGGCTTCATTCAGGCTGAATTAATGAAACATGATTATAAGTCCCTCAAGCTGAAGAGGCTGCCGTACAAAACTGAGGTTCTTATGATCACAGTGTAATCTCACTGTCTGCCAGGGGAGGGCGGCGCAAAAGCCATAAAACAATGTCTTGAGGAGATCAGAAGCTTTTCATCTCTATCTGGGAGGCTTAGGTGACAGAGAGCTGGAGAAGGAGCCACTCGGCTTCATTAGTTTGCACACGATTGAACTCTAAATTGTTTGAATTCACTGTTTAGTTGGTGGTAACACAACCAAATCTACACAGTAATGTAAAAGCATTGCTGCCATCATATACTTATTTTTTGACAGAATCTGAATTCTTCCCCAACATCTACGGCTTCTCCCTATCCCTAAATATAACCCTCCAAACAAAGAGTTACGGAAAAATAGTGGCCATGTCCGAATTCCCACTCTAATCCCTAACTACTAAAAACTATCAAGTGCCCTGGATTTTAAAAGTAATTCGGACACCAGGCTCACTACTTTTTTATTTTTTTATTTATGTTTTTAAATGGCGGATATGACGTTGCCAATTTCAAAAAGTGAAAATCTGATCAATACAAAATTTTACAAAGTGTAGTTATAAATCCACTGTGGTCTGATAGTAAAAATGTGGATGGTTTATTTAAAAATTACATTTAAACACATTTTCATCAGAAAAATTGTTCAAACCCAATGCATTGTGGTCTATATCGACTAGCATTAGACTTCTGGGAAATTTCTAGGGCACTCAGTTTTGTAATTGTAGCACTAGAAAATGGCAAAAGCACTATATAGTGAGTAGTAAAGGGATTTGAACATAGCCAGTGTCTTCAAATTTGAACGTTACAAGTCCCACTCGATGACATCATCAATAGTCGCCAGTCAGCTACATTAGCGCGGAGTTGCTAGCACTCAGAAATACATAACATCGGTTTTATAACTCTAAAAAGATCATGCTCAAACTTCTGTTCTTCAGAGCGCACCCACGTGAAGAAAATTGCTGTTCATTTTCTGATCTCTTGTCATGCCGGTTTTACTTTCTTTGCTTCCCCTAGTGGCGGAATTGCACATTGCAGCCATTTCTTGCTTTTTTTTTTTTAACATTCTTATATTTTTTCCTTTTCACAACATGACCGGATTAAACCATATGTTTGACACCCCTGCTTTAAGAGTTAGCTCTTAAAAAAACTATTTCGGACAACCCTACCCTTCAAATGCCCCTACAATAGGCGGGGTAAAGCCCGTAGATTCGGCCTTCCCATCACATCTTCTCATATAAATTGAAATGTGCCATCAACAGAAGTCACTGCTGATCAGCCACTTGATTGCGTTGGGATGTCACATGCAGCATTTACTCACACCTCCGCTGGAGCGCCTGCACACTTGGCGGGGTCTGCACACCTGCCCTGTAAACTAACAAATCTACACAAAAGAGTCATTTTGTAAATCACTTTGCTGTGCCAAAGTAACACGTGGCATTCACCGTGAGTCAATACCCAGAGAAATGCCATGTACCTTCTCACCTACAACAGTCAAGGGAACGTCGGAGGTTTATCTGCCCAACGCCGCACTCAAACCTACCCTAATTATTTTTTATGCTAAGCATCACGAGAGCAGCAAGTGACACAAAAACACAGCCGAAATTGGGATAGACCTCATCATTGTTTGGCTGCGCCCACGACTTAATTAAAATTCACAAGGAGCTTGGTTCCTTTGTTCCCACTGTATTGCAGCATTGTTCATCAGAAGAGAGCAGGAGTACAAATAATGGAGTGCAAACACTTCCTCTGGTGAAACTAGCCCCTTCTCTGGAGGTTTACCCTACTTTACTTTTCAAACTGACAGAAATGGGTTGTCTCAAATCTGCCACAGCATCACTTCATTAGAGAAGTACCCCTCTTTTAAACAAACAAACAAACAAATAACACACCCACCCTTCCCAATCCCAACCCGCCCACTAAAATCAGCCATGCACACTTGCCATCCCACCCTCCCAAAAATGTGTCACATCCCAGGCAATCTGTAATTTTGGACTCCTGGGGTTAATTGCCTGCCATGGCATCAAAGGAGAGTTTTGATGTGCTTTT
Organism: Oryzias melastigma; assembly: GCF_002922805.2. Taxonomy (NCBI): domain Eukaryota; kingdom Metazoa; phylum Chordata; class Actinopteri; order Beloniformes; family Adrianichthyidae; genus Oryzias; species Oryzias melastigma. The sequence continues at coordinate 26,139,570 of NC_050514.1, forward strand.
TGAGGGCTGTCTTTAACCAAGCTGGGGAGTAAAAAGGGAGAGAGGAGTGAAAAGAGGAAGGGATGTGGTGAGAGCAGAAGGAGAGGAGGGCACATGAGATTTCACTTGCGGCGTAGCAGCGCAGGCGTCTCCTCAGGTAATCCTGCCTCTCAAAGGCATTATTGAATTTTCTTGTTTTTCTTCTTCTCTTTGTCAAGGAAGGGAGGAGAGAGTGTGTGCAGAGGGAGAACTGAGGAGGAGGGGGGGTTAAACAGAGTGAGCCTGACTTCTGAAGGGTCTGCAGCAGGGGCTTGATTCTCATTCACCTCTGCAGATCCACGTCAAAACACAGCCAGACCTTTTAAGGCGCCTGGCTTTGAAGTGAGAGGAGAGCCTCAAATCCACACACTCCGCCACATATGCCCAGTCTGAAAAATTAGCAGCCACGTGCGTCTCTCTGCTGCTTTGAAGTTCCACGGACTGCTCTTCTCTCCATGTTCTAACAGAGAATTTAGATGCTATGCAGCCTGACTCCAAGATTAGGAATGGCGATCGTTCTGAACGGCAGGGCAGGCAGAGCAAAGTCAGGCCATGAAAACCCTCACCTGGGTATATAGTGTTGACCTAGGTCACAAACCTCACCTGTGAATGAATAAACACCAGCAATCATAACCAACAATAGCCAAAAAGTTTGATGGAAGGTTGACATAAAAATTTACTCAATTCAGTTTAATTTAAAATCTTCTACTGGCTTTCATTTAATGCCACAAGTTGGCATCTAAATAAAACTTAGGTAGATATATATATATATATATATATATATATATATATATATACACAAACACAGACAGTATATATAATTATTACATAAGAAAAAAAATAAGAAGTAAATTCAACCACTTTTGATGGTAAGTCTGTGTAAACGTGTGTTCAGGTTTTGGGCTTACACGTTCAAAACTCACAATTCGCTACACAAGTTTCCACAACCGTTTTCGCTCTCTACACATAAAATATGCAGCCAGTGAATGCACATCGAAAGTTAAACCAGATTGAACTTTGACCAATCGGGGACTCAGATCTGGTTGTGACGTATGGAAGGCTTCCTTTTTAATTCACGGAACTGCCAACCATTTGAAAATTGATTCTTAGGGAGAAATTAACAAAAGCGGTAATTATATGACACCTAGTCTTTCATTTATTGTAATAGAGAAAAAACCTGGAGCAAGATTTGGGAGATTTGCACCAAACCTCTTCCAACTGTGGGTGGTGGACATGGGTTGGATAACAGTAGCAAAATCCAGAGTTCAGTGTTAACACCATTGCGCCAAATCAACAACTGTCTATTAGAACTCGACTGACTTCTATTGGGAAATAAGCAACTAATACTCAAGCATTCTATTTATCAGAATAATCATTCTTGTTCTGGAACTTTTTTTAACATGTTCTTGCTCAGCCAATTTTTTTCTTCATGTCTTTTTTTCTTTTTTGCAAGGTATTCAAGTTGTAAACTGGCCAATCAGATGCCTCAGTAAAAGCATGTGATGCCCGCTGGCCCATTCAAAACATTTTAATGACAGATTCTCCCGAGCTTGCTTTCAGTGGAAGGGGTGTGGCTTTCCAACAAGCTCAATCCTAATTAGTGAGAGTGGTTGCCATGGGAATGATGACTCAGACCGACTCAGACCAATCGCTGCATACTAAAGTCGACTTGTTCCAAAATGGCAAAGTCCGTACAGTGGAAGAATGGCGACTGAATTAACTTCATTTTCGTTGGAACTGGAAGCATTTTCTATAGATGATGTCACAGGTCTTTTGTCCATCTCTATATATATGTCAATGCGTGTTCAAGAACGCCTATCACATGCTTTGTACGAACGTAGCATAGTAGAAATCCTGGAATTTTAAGATTTTCTAGCTGTATACAATAATATACAAACGTACATTGAGGAAATATTTAAATAAAAGGAAGATTTACCAAAGAAAAAAAATGACTGTGGACTCCTAGATGGCAGCAAAGAAAATAGTACAATTTACAAAAATGTGCAGCACACTAGCAGCAATAGCTGTTTGTCTCCAGAATATATATAAAAGGGTAAACAGTTTTCCTTATAGCCACATAACTTATTTTTAAAAGCTCGTGTTATCTAACCTGTTTTTATGCTTTTTTTGCTGTAAACAGTGTAAATTCTGGGTGAATCTTCAGGAGAGTATTAGACAAAATGATGCCCAACTTGCTTATCCTATTGTAATCTGACCTGATTGGAAGGGTTTGATTAAAAGTGAAGGAGGCCACACGCCTCCTAATCCCCACTGAGCAACGCGCCCTGACCCCGTCTAACCTCTTCAATTGCCTAACGAATCCTTCCTGTCAGAGCGACTCGCTGCACAGTGCCAGACGGTGAAGTGTGCAGCAGTTCAGCGCCCTAATCCCCCCAAGCTTGTCTTGTCCCTTTCTCCTCTTATCCTCATCAATGACTTTTCTGTCTCACAAGGAGATTTGGGAGATGACTGCTATTTTGGTGCTGGAGAGTAAAAGAGCCCCGAGGGGCTGTGTAAACATTGTAACTTAGCACTAACTGTCATAAGTGAGGTTCGGTGACAAGTCTTCGTACTTCTGAGGTGAGCGATTCCTCGTCTTGTTACGGGGGAATCGACTGCGCTAAAGTCTTGCTTAGTGACACGTCTCGTTGTCAGAGGGTTTGTCTAAACAGGTATCACAGCTGTATGCTGTCGTATCACGGCACATCATCAGGACCCTCAGAACTTACTGTCATCACATCATCCACCCAGTTTATGAGGAAACGTCACTCTCAGGGTTTTCAGTGGAAATATAAGTGTGTCAGTAACAGGAATAACATCTGGGATTCAGGGAAGCAATGTGAGTTCAAAAAACAGGCATTTAAGGAACCTCCCCTTCCCCCATCCTCAAGAGCATCTTTAAGGCGCGTCGTTTGCTGCGAGTATCGGAAGTCGTCTCTAAAACCTCCCCAACTCCCTTCCATTTGGCATCTGCCTACAATAATCTACGCTTTAAGCTCGATATGATTTTATGTGTGTCTGAGGGATGAGGGGAGGGGGATCAGCCTGCTGTCAGAGCCGCTCTCTGATGGTTTCATTTTAGCGAGAAAAGAAGGGTATGTTTGTGCGAGTATATCCGCGCGATTCCTTACATGGTTCATATGTGTTCATACACGTGTTTGGAAGTAGCTTAAAGTTGCTGGTGCTCTGCAGGCAGCCTGCCATGTGGCTCTGATCAGGCCTCGTCGGGCTGAGAGCGGAGGCTGTTGAGAAGCTGCTGGGTGGGTCCGGTTCAGGTGTCAGAGAGAGAAGAGGAGAAAGATTAATGGCTTCTCTGAAAATGAGCACTTTCCTCCGGTTGCCCCAACGCTGCCCATCAGAGAGGGCTCTACTAAGTAACCAAAATTGCTTAGGACAGGTAGTTTTTTTTTTTTCTTTTTCAGCCTCTCAGCTGATTGGTTTGCTGTTCCCTGAAGATTGGTCACTGAGTGATGGAGTGGCAAAAAGAGCGACCTGATTTTGGCTGCCCACTCCCAACAGCTCGTTCATTCATGGCCACGACTCCAGCGAGTCTCAGGAGACCGACTACAGATGAAAAGGTCCTAATAGATTGTCAGTGTGTCTTAACACTCAACAGCTTATCTATTGAGGATATGAAGAAAAGAGGTTCAGTAAAGTTCTGTTTCTGTTTGGTTTTGATGTTTTCAAAAGCAGCAAGGCAATAACTTTTAGGGGATGTAGAGGCAAAGACTCAGTCATGTTTTTGTAAAATTGATTTATTGATACCCAAGGACTTTTAATGGCCTGTAGCTACATTTGTAAGGTAAAAATGTCTGATCAGAAGTTATGAACCGTAAAATGATAATTCATGTAAAGGAAATGGTATGGTTGGGGTGGGGTGGGATTATATAAGTTCGCTTCCTCCCTTTGTACAGATGTAAACCTCTGTTAATTATGCTTCACAAGCTTCAATTCAATTCAAAATGTATTAAATATGTTGATGCATGAAATGTTAAGGATCTGTGCAGGATTCTTCGTGGTTTGGTAAAATCTTTGCTTTGGTGGAATTTTGGAATGATGGTAGACATATAAAAATACAGTTTAAAATTGCATTTCTGAGTATTTTTTCTTTCAAGTTATTGTGAATCAGGATCAGGTGAAAAATAAAAAAAACTATTTAAAAAAGCTTATCAGAATCAGAATCAGCTTTATTGGCCAAAAACAGGATATATACAAGGAATTTGGTTCCAGCGACCTGTGGTCTTATGTCAAAAAGGTAAAATAAATAAATAAAAAAATAAAAAATAATATAATAAGATAAAAAATAAAAATATGAATATATATATATATACATCTGGATATATACACATCTGGGAAAAAGGGGGTGATAAATATATATGCAACAGGAGAAGTGATGTAGGTCCCTGCTCCACTCCATTCTGATGCATCCACTTGTAGATGACCAGATCCAGGTATATGGCGTTAAATCTACCCCAAAATCCCCCACGAGCGTTAATCAAACTCAGCAATGAATGTTCCACAGACACAATTCTGCCTCCACAAGTGCCCTGTGGTGGAAACATATTAGATCTGATGGAATAAAGAAATGTTGATCAAGCAGTTTCAAGAGTGTTTATTCAATAGAGTAGAAAAAAGTAGAAAAAAGATACATGTTTAGGAGGCATGGGTCTGCAGGTCTTTGCCTGTGAGGAAAGACGGTCACGTTTTATACAGTCACACAAAAACTTTAATCAGAATTTTAAGATAGGGACGTAATTCCATATCTAGCATGGACACAATGTTCTGACAATAATCTTGTGGCTCCAAAGTAATGCACAAAGGTTAAAAATGTTTAACTGTCAAGACTTTTGAATATTGTGAAAAAAATGAAGGATAAAAAGTACAATTTTCATTACAGCTCCTGTAGTCCTACGCGCTCGTGGAACCACTCCCGCATGCTTGTGGAAGAATTCATACACCCACGTAACACTCCTGCCCGAGTATGTGTAAAAAAAAACAAAAAACTAAATGAAAACCTGCGTGTGATTGGCAACTTTTCTATTGGCCATGCCATGTTACCGTTGCTAGGGCAATACTGATGCCATAACTGGATCTGTGTATCATTCACTTTTCAAAGTAAAATAAACAAAAAAAAAATACAAATTACAATTTACAATTTAATATAGATAAAATTTTCTGAACTATTCTTGAGAAACAGATACAATCTTTGTGTTCCCATTAAAGTATCAAATTGAAAATGGAACAAACAGATAAGGAACTTTTAAATTTAATATATTAAGATTTTTGACACCAAACTACTACCGTTTCACCCATAAGGAACAATTACATTCATTTTCTAAGAGTTCCTCCTTTTGCGTTTTCTACACACTGACATGGAGACTGTCCTGCGCCCCTGGAACGTTCTTTGCATATGCGGAGGTTGATATACACTCGTGGGAGACTTTTGGCGGCAATTTAACGCCATATATGTGTGTCTTTGTTTTCCTCATCTGCTCTGGTTCAGAACTCTACGGCTAGAAAGTTTTGATGTTGCTCATCGTTTTTGTTGCACTGCTAGAGTTACAAACTCAACAACAACTCAGAGGCAAATTTCTGATGAACTCTTGCCGCTCTGCAGAAAATATGTCCTAGAAAACAACCCAGGTCTTTTTTTTTAATTTGGCTAAAAACTGCATGTTTTTAGAATACGTCAATAGATCATTGGAGTGAGACTTTAAGGTTACTCTCTATTAGGTGAAGGATGTGGCACTTCTCAAGAAAAACTGGTAATTCTTTGCGGGCGCACCTCTTTTCCTTGAGTGCTGACTTGTAAACTTTGCTATCTGAAAGTTCTGTGCCCTTCAAAAAAAATAATAAAATAATAATAATCTTAATAAATAATACAGCTTTCCTCTAAATTAATTTGTTATTATGTGCCTGCCCACACCTTTGGGGTCTATAAGGAGTTGGAAAGCTGTAAGTGTTGCCAGCTTTGTGAAACACTTATGAATTGCAAATTCGGCATGTTTAATTAGGGAAAGCAGCTCAGGGAGACTTTCATTTTTATAATTAGTGACGGCAAGCAGAGACTCAGACCTTTAGGAGGAATGTGCGACTATTCTGTTGAACTTACCTTACACATTCAGGCTGGGTCAAGGACTCCAGGTGTTCAGTCCGAGACATTTTTTATCTTCCCTCTGTCTGTGTGTGTTGGTTGGTCTTCATTTGCTTTTTATGTAAACAAGTAGACAATAGGGCTTTTCTGAACTGTGATGCTAGCAGCATCTAAGCAGTAACCAAGCAGTTACTTGAGCTGGTTTTCTGAACTTGCTTTCCATTCAGAGTGGTGATCGGTTGTCTGAACGCCAGTGGCCCCTGGGCTGCTAGCCCACCCATGACGGGGGGCTCCATGAAGGAACTTGTTTGTAATTGCAACTGAGAAAAGGTTTCCTAGAAGAATTTTTCTCTTTAATGAAGTTACTGGCACCGGCAGGTTGGTTAGTAGCCAAAAGGTTTTAGTGTTCTTTAGCGGAATGTTAATATAATTTGTCTTGCCAACCAACAAAAAGTGAATTTGGCACCAAGAGTAGCCATGAGCTGAAATCCCAATGCCAAATTTGTCATCCCTGTTTTTTTGTTTTTTTTACTTTGAGGTAAGGTTGGAAGAAAAAATGTAATTAAGGCCATTGTTGCAGTTCTCTGTGGGGGAGCATTTGCTTTCTCTAAGCCTTGTAATTATGAATGATATCCTCTTTGGCCTGCTTTACTTTTTGTCCCTGCGGCAAAAATTGGATTTGCTCCACACATCCCCGCAAGACGCAAGATAATCTTTGACCCGAATTGTCGTCACCTGCATTTGCTGCGAGGAGCGATGTCGTTCCCATACCTTTAGCTCATTCACTTAAAAGCTTGCCATCTCATGAGTGACCGTGCTAACATGATGATCACAAAAAATGACCGCCCTGCTTGCAAGGAGGCCGAGTGATCCCATCAGCGTTGGGTTACCTGGCTGTCCCCCTGTTCACTGTACCTGTTAGGAAAGACATTAGAGCAGCGGTTTGGTGCTGCTAAGGGGGATGGGATGACCTGAAAGGGTTTGGTTGATGGTGTGAAGGCTCCTGCATTCCTGAGTGCTCTCTCGCTGAGTGTCTTGCCTGACCTAGCCAGTTAGGCTGAACACAGACCGGGCTTTCATTCCAACTAGCCCCACAGCTTCAACTACTAATAAAGCTACCATTTGATCCCCTTGAATTTCTAAATCGGTCTCCTTTTGATTCTCTCTTTATGCTGCATGTGTTTTTCCACTTTGTTCTGAACAGAGAATCAGGTTTCCACTCTCAGAGATAGACTGTTGTAAGTCGTGTTTAAATGAACTGTCGGTGTGTTAAGTAGTATCAGGGTTCATTAAATGTATTTGATTTCACTTTTCTTCCTCTTAAATACTATTAGGGTATTGACAGAAAATGTGTAGAAGAGTGCTTGATTTAGCCTGAGAGAAGAATGACAGTAGAGATGGATTTAAAGTACAATTTAAACCCCAATTGATTATTGTTGGACTGAAGTATAATTAAATATCTTTTTTTTTTTTTTGTGGTCACGAGGTCACTTAACCAGTTACATTTATATGTACGTTTCTAATCAAATAAAAAACCCCCCCAAAAAATCAAATTTTTGCTCATTTCTGGCATTTCAGTGACTTCACTTTTATGGCCCACTACACAAAAGTACAACAGGTAAAGCAATAGCTCACAGCACAAACCACAAGAGATGGCCTGGCTTGGAATTTACAATTGGATTAGAGACTAAATGAGCAGACCTGTGGACTTTGGCGCCCCAGAAAATCATATGTTTACTTTAAAAGCCTGCTTCTCTAGTGTAATATGGCGAGCAACACCTATAAATTTAGGTGGCTGCCTCTGGTCTTGGTCTGCCGTGAGTTAGTTGGTTGCCGTGTATTTTCTCTTTTTTGCACCCTTTGTTACAGTGGTGTTTAAAAAGATTACACCCTAGGCGGCAGGTGTGTACAGGCTTTGTTACCCGATTGTCTCCTTGTCATTGCTGTCTAATGATTTTCTGCACTGCACTATATTTTTGTAATTTTGTCTTAAACTTATTTAACCATCATATAACCTCTATGTAATTACATATACATAACAAATAGTAGACTTTGTGACCTCCTTAGTGGATATAGTATATTAGCTTATAGTGTATATATATTTTTTCTACTCTAAAATTGTCCCCAGTGGTCTTTAGATCAAAAAGCCTAAGTTCTTTTCATTTTTTTGAACTCCTATTTTAAGATTTCACAGCAACTGGTACATAACAAAACATATATCAAACAAATAGAGGAACGGTACATGTAAAACACACTGTCAGTTCTTTAAAGACAGAAAGAAGGAAAGAAAAAATAAATAACCCTACGTCCTTTTTTAAGACATTTTCTGTAGCATGGCAGGAGTTCATCAGAAATTCTCAGCTGAGTTGTGGGCGGAAGTTAGCTCTGCTAATTAAAAAACATTTAAAAAATTAGTGCCATTTCCTAAAAACTTTAAAGCTCAAATTAAGTCCCCGGCATGGATAATTCCTCTTTTTTTGGCTTTTGTGTTTCTGTTCAAATGTTAGGAAAGAATTAACTTGGGCCCCACTCACTCAGATCACAGAGAAAGGATCTCCTGACATGTGTTGTGTGCCCTGGCCTGCACAAGTGGCTGGCTCTGTGCGTCTGCCCATGGCATTCAGCAGAACAGGGAGAAATGAAAGAGCTTCTATGCCGGTGCCAGTCACAGATGCCCTGCACCACCACCCACCCATGACACCGCCTGCTCTGTCTGCATTCCCCTCTGACACTGTCCGGACGGGACCCCGCGCAGACCTGCAGGTGGCCCCATTAGCAGGGAAACTATGTCAGTGGAGCTGCTCAGGGAGTGTGAATGGAGCCGGCTGTTCCTGCATTCTGGCTCCTCGGAAACTATATCAATAGGAAATGAGCTGAAGAGGTCAATTTCACAGTTCGTGTTCATAAACTTTAAATCGTGTCTGTAAAGTTTTACTTTCTGTGTTTTTATATTCATCAGTTATATATATATATAAACATTTTAAAAAAACTTTCCTGAACAGTCACAGATTTTTTTTTTTAAGATTTTTTGACATGTTTATTGATATATATTTTTGAACAAGTGTTGAGAGACTGGTCTGTGGGAATGAGGCCCTCATGCATTGAAGCATCCAGGCTCTATCCCAGCCAGATCCAGGTCCAGCCTCAAAGCTATGTGTTCCACAAGCTGAGATCAAAGCAATATTGCTGGCAAATACAGCCGGGCCTCGGCACTGCCTTCCTCCAGCATCTGCTGAGCAGGAACAGCCCCAGCATGCTTTGTTGAACTTTGGGAAAAAATCTGAAAGATGTCATGGACTTATTTTATGCTTTATGCATCACGTGACAAGCATGACTCAATGGAAGAAAAGATAAAAAAAGTTTGAACTAGAAAAGTTGCATTACCTGCAATAATGATAGTGTGAATGCTTTTAGCTGAAAGTAGTCACTGAAGATTCTGAAGCTTTTTGCTGAAAATGGTGATGCAATTTACTTTAATTGTTGAAGGGCTTTGCTGAAAATGCAAAAGCTATTTGCAAAATGTTACATTTGCTAAAAGACTGGAAAGATCGCTGAACTTGACCTAATTTTCTGAAAATTTAGTAGTAAAATTAAATAAAAATCTGTAGTACATGCCAATTTTTTCAAAAAAATATTTAGTGTGTTGCTTAAATATGAGCTAAACTCCAAATTAGCTAAAAAAACTTGAGTGGATTCCAAATTAGCTAAAAAAGCTAGCTCGTTGCTTAGATACTAGCTAAACTTCAAAATAGCCTAAAATTCCTCAGTAAACTAAATTAGTCAAAAACGTTAGCATGTTGCTAAAATTGAAGCTAAACTCTAAATTAGCAAATAAAAAGCTCAGATAACAAATTAACCAAAAACTTTCGCATGTCGCTAAAATATTAGACTCCAAATTAGCAAAACAAAAAAAAATCTCAGTAGATGCCAAATAAGCCCAAATAAGATAGCATATTCCTTAACTACTAGCTAGACTCCAAAACTGCCTAAAATTAATCAGTAAACTAAATTAGCCAAAAATGTTAGCTTGGGGCTAAAATAGAACCTAAACTCTAAATTATCCTTAAAAAACCAGGTAGATAACAAATTAGCCAATAACGTTAGCATGCTGCTAACATTTTAGGCAAACTCCAGATTTTTTGAAAATGACTGTAAAAGATAAAAACTTAGCCCACGAATATATTTAAAGGCTTGTTGCTAATCTACTTAAAATGTTGAAATTTTAAGACTTACTTATTTATTTTCTATAGGACACATTTTGCCAAATATTTCAAAAACATTAAAGTTTATGAACACAAAAATGTAAGCAGTAACGTCGTGAAAAAGGTAAACGCTTTGATACCAAGATTGATGAAATCACTGACAGTGTGATTGAGTTTTTACATGCTGAAAAACGTTGCCTACAGAAAGGAGCAGGAGAATCACTATAGCGAGCAATCATACAATTAAGAGCCAAATATGAATGCACTCCTCTCTATTTTGAAAACAAAAAAATACATTCATATCTTTGGAAAAATCTGCTTAAGTCAAAATTCAAGAATGACACATCTTGCTGTTGGCTTGTACATCCTGTCCAGTTGATCTAATTCATTTCTCTTTTCGGTGAAGGGCCTCCTGAGGCAAGGTGGCGCGGAGAGACAGACATGCGAGCGTTTGACCGTCTGTGGGTGTCGGCTCATTAATTAGGCCAGGGAATTCCACCGGCGCACGTTTTGAGGGGGGGGGAGAAAAAGGTACCAGATGGCCTCTGGGAGGGGTGTTACAATGAGAAAAACAGAATGGTCAGAAAAGACAGAGGAAGAAAAGCCCAAAGATGAGACGGAACATAAATTCACACCCACTAACAATTGTCAAAATTGTCATGAAAGAGCCATCCTGGCTTGATAATCTGCCCAGCCCACCTGTCCAGGCCAGGGCAGCGCGCCAGCAGACAAGTGGGTGTTAACCAGGACTGTTAAGCATTATTGGCAGAAATGAATGCAACAAAAATGTTTATCATTGAAAGGAATGTGTTTTATTTTTGTTAAAAGGGCATAATCTGCTACGTAGTGCTTGACCCATAAATATTCTGCTTGCCTTTCGCCACAGTAAATCCTCCGCCCTCTTCTTGTAAACCTCAAATCAAAGAAGCTTAAGAAAAGAAGGAGCAATGAATTTGTTGCTCACAAGTACAGTTGATGTTGTTGTTTTTTTATGTTTCATATGTTACTTGATTTGATCTTCTGTTATTGTTATTTCACCTCTTAATCTTTTGGGATTGGGACTCTTCTCGGGGAAGTGTGTTTTAGAGCAGCAGACTGAGCGACCACATCAAGCAGGTTCCAAGATGTTTACCGCAATGGGATTACAACTGGAGTGGTCATCCTTTTGCCACAACAGCTTTTATGAAGATATTATTTTGAAGCAGCAGCCCACTGTCACTAAAAAATATTAACAACGACTCGTGTTTTTGCCTATTTAACCCTCCAACATTTATGTTCTTTGATTCACTATAACTTTTCAACCGTTAACACGATCAACATAATTCCAGCAGATTCTGAAGGAGAAAAGCGGAATCTGATAGAATTACATGGATCATGTTAACGGTAAGAAAGCTACAATATGCTAAAAATTTTGTCTTTAAGCGTCACTTACGCTCCCTCAGGTGTTAAAAGGTTAAAGCTGCCAAAAAAGTAAAAACATAAAATCTAGTTGACAATTTATGATTTTATAAATACTGTATTTTCTGGAGGACAAGTTGCAAGAGCAAAAAATGTAAAATCAAGAAGAAGAAAACCATATATAAGTCGCTCTAGAGTTTAAGTCGCACTTTTGGAAGAAAAGTCTGACATTTCAGAACAAATCCGCCAAGCCCAGAATAACTAAATAAATAAATACAAAAATTTAAATATTTTGATTTGTATAAGAAAAATAATAAAGCTTAAGAGTAAAACAATCAGATTCTCTTCCTTGTTTGTTTTGGACGACACTAATTCTGCCACTGTCAGTAGCAAAAACTTGTACTCAGATGCAGCACCCTCTAGCAGTTGTTAGACTGCTAAAGGGCGACCAGTGTTTACTGGTAAAATAACAAATATATGAGTCTATTTATGTCTATAAAATTAAAAATGAAAAACAAGTCGCTCCTGAGTATAAGTCGCACCCCTGGCTAAACTATAAAAAAAGCGACTTATACTGCAGATAATATGGTACATTAAATTTAATTTTAATGAAATGAAAAGTAATGAGAATATCTGAATTATTGTAGGGGGATTATTGTGACAGATTTGGCAAATAAATTGAGAGATTGAGGCATCTGGAGAATCTGAGTGTCAGGCGAAGAAGTCGCACGAGAATGAGGTGCTGTGATACAAAGATAAATGAGAAGCGTGAGGAGGGAGGAGTGAGCGCTGTGATTGGCTGTCTGGAGCCATTTGACTGCTCTGTGACAACATGCTCCTGCTTTGACCATACGGCCTGTCTCTTTAGCTAACAGCCCAGCTGCACTGGGAATGTCCCCGGGCCTGACATTTTGACACGGGCGCCACGTTGACAAATAGCTGGAGTTTTCACCTCCTGCTACACTGTCTGCTCACTTGCTGTATGAAGTGAGGGGACGAGGGGGGGGGAACGACCAACAGATCTGTTGTCAAGCGGGGGGGGCTGCTTAGTTTATTGAGGTCTCTCCGGGTGGCAGACTCCTACAAACAGGGAGGGGCAGCAATAGTGACAGAGCACTTGCGCCGGTTTTCAGAGCTCGCTGTCGCCGAACCGTCTCAAGTTAATTCAGCACTTCACCTTGGATGTATTTGTGTCGTCTAAGTTGGGGCGAGTCATCAGTTTAAATCTGGGGGGTCTGGCATTAGTGTCATACTTGGATATTACAAAAAACATTAAAGGGTCTTTGTATTTCTGAAGTTTAAAATTTTTGAGGACCAATAAAAATGTTAGTTTTGGTGATTTTTAACATGATTTTGTGCCATTTTTCCAATAATTGAGGACACATTTAAAGAAAATTATAGTTCAAACTGCACTTCTGAGAATTTCTTTGTTTAAATTGTTACAAAAAACATAAAATTCTGATTGACAAAGCTTGTAGTTCCTTTCTCCGCTTCATTTCCATGCATCCATTTGCAGAAAAATAGATCCATCTAGGGCTTTGTTTTCCTCGTCTGAGCTGCCATCTGACTCTTAACTGTACATCCAGATATCTACAATATTGCACGTTACACCACTAATGTTAGATTGGGGATTGTGAGGTGTTGTATGCTGGTGGAGTCATCACAAAGGGATGATGGGAAATGAGGGCAGGCTCACTCCACTCCAACAGCCCACAACTCAGAGACAAATTTCTGATGAACTACTACCGCTCTGCATAATTTATTATAAATTGATTTTATCTAAAAACGACACATTCATAATTAAAAGACCACTGGGAATGCTTTTACAATAGATCAAAAGACGGTTGAAGAAGGACTTTAAAGGGGCCATAACCTGATTATCTTAAGATTTTCAGAGTAAACTACATTCATATAAATGATCATATGTTACCTTTGAAGCACTAAAAAAACAGATTATTTA
>NC_050514.1:26153395-26160384 GCF_002922805.2 Oryzias melastigma
GCTTACATACTGTATTTATCCTCAAAATGTGGTACAGACAGAATGGTGATGGGTTTGTAGCTGATCAGTGCCAGCAGTCTCTTCCAGGAGGGGCGGTGTGACATCAGCATGTGAGAACTTGCATGTTTTTGTGGGATGGGAATTTTATGCTAATTTGGAGTTCAGCTAGTAATTAGGTAAGGAGCTAGCTTTTTCGCTAATTTGGCCTCTACGAAAGGTAAAAGGTAAAAAGGTTTTTAAAAATCCCATATTGAGAAATGCTAGTTTCTTTTCATATTTTTCCCTTTGTTTGTGCTCAAAAATAGACATAATTCATCTAAAAAAAAGATGGTCATGAATGCAAATCCAAATTTCTTAAAAGCTAAAGTAAATCTCTGCGGCTCCGTCTAGGTTTTTATCAGTAGAAAACAAGCCCAAAATGTTGCCAACCCCTGGTATAGCCCCTTAAAAATACTCACTTTTTCAATAATACGTTTTTTTTATTATTTTTTTTTTTCTTCGTTGTTTCCCCTCTCTGCCCATTTGGTTCTTTCATAGCAGTCCAGTTTGCAAAAAATAATCAAACACACAACTGTTTTGGTTCAGTAAATATCTTAAATTTATCTAAGTGTATGTTGGTTTAAGTCCAATCTGCCTCTAATTTTTCCCCACTTAATCTATGCAGGTGCAAAAGCTCATTCAAATATTGTTGCAGAACAAATAGTCAAACAAGGTAGAATAAACCAAACAAGGATTCCATGCCGGTGCTCATACTAAACAAATGGTAAAAAATTCTAAATAAAATAAGCAAATATTTTGTAGTCTTATGATGGCTAAAAGTGAAACTTCACTGCCGGAAAATGTGTTTTATCTGTGCTTGTTTGTTCTCATCTTGCATCTGCAAATATCAGAAAGTGAAAGTCCTCAAAAGTGGGCTGCTGACTGTTGTTATACCTTTGTACCGCTGGGGCTTTAAGTGCTGGCGGATGGCTGTTATTATGGCTCTGTATTGATTAATCTCCTTGCTTCCATAACCTCCAGCTCACTTTGAGGCGTCCCCAGTGTACCCGTGTTCTCAGCCGAGCACACGCTGTGATTAATGCCCATCTCTTGAGTTTACCCGCTACAGAGCACCGTGTCAGGCCAGATTTGTCAGCTCACAACTATAGATTAGTCCACGTCTCTTCCAGAAATTTGGAGCCACCGGTGCCCCGTAGTGTAAATCTGTCCCTCCTCTCCCCGTCTCACTTGAGACTCATCCCCGGGTGATAGGATGCCAGTTGCATTAAACAATTCACTTAACAGATAAGCTACAATATGCTTGACTGTCTTTTCTCACACCTCCCCTCTTTCCCCTACATCTTTCCTCCTTCTCATCCCTCGTGTCTCCCGCAGCTGAAATGGAATTGGATCAAAGACGGAAAGTAGGGGGTTAGAGAAGAAGGAGGGGTCCTCATTGGGTTTTGTTGAAATATTTATAGGTCAGGGTTGACTGGTTAAATTGAATATCTATGCTGATCTCACTTGGCTGTTTAACTTGTGCCTAAGCAAATATGTTTCCTTGGTGATAACCTTTTATGTACGAGCCTGACTTCATTGAAATGCATAGAGATAAAAATGTGTCACACTTCACAGTCTAGCTCGGCAGTCACTGATGCTCGATTATTCAAATGATAATTGACCCCCACCTGTAGCATGCTTATATTCAGTAGTCAATCACTCCATCCGCAGTTGAGATATGGAGAAAATACCTTCTGTCATTTACATTACAAACCAGCATTGAATGTCAAGTACCCCAGGCGAGCCATTTGTGTGGAGAAGAATAGGAAAAATATATGGCCAATTATGATTTCCAATCTTTTTAATAATTTAAATGCTGTTGATATGTGAATTACTGGCAGCACAGCTCTCAGTTCTCTGCTCTGTTTATTTCCAGCAGTATTACTTTCTGCCTAACAAATGACTCCATGTTAATCTTCATATATAATTTTCGTTTGTCTGATATAATGGCTTCTAGTGGCAGGCTGTCAAAGGCTGATAAATTGACAAGCAGTATCATAGCGCAAAAAAATCAACAACACAGAAATGCTTGCTGGCCAAGACTGAGGCTTTCTATCTCAAGGCACTCATAGTAATGAATGAATGCATATTCATGTATGCTCAAACGCACATGCACACATGAATGGGAAACGTTTTACCATCTGATACTTTAGCAGTGAACGCTTTGATCCTTAGTGTGCCAAACATCCTACCTGTGCGGGGTATTGCGCTCAAACTACCGGCAGCGTGTCAGCTTCTCCCTGGCATAAATCTACATGCAACTGTCTGATCTTGGTGAGCACGAACCATGTGTCCCAATGTTGTCAGTTTTATCTAAGAAAGCGCACAATATGAGTCCAATTTGCATACATTTCCAAATGGAGCGCGTGCAGGCATGCTCGGCAACTGTGCCTGTTTGTTTAAAGTCAGCCAAAGCTCTATAATTAGCAGTGTTTAATTATGGAAATGGCTGCCGAGGAGAATTTCAATCGCACTCCTTCCCTAGATCATTAGTCACAGGGGCAAAAAAAATGAAATGCTTTCAGCAATGAAGGGTTCATATTTCAAGCTTATAGCTGCTAAAAGGGTGTACTCAGAAAATCAATTTTATGAAAGTCCGTTCAGCACTAAAGGGAGTTCCATGCAACTAAGCAATTTTGAAATAATGTCAGCAGGGAACTGATTCATGGATGGTAACAGGACTTTGCTCTCCTTGCCTGGGACATTATCCTCTAAGCTAAGGTCAGAGTTCAAACCCTGGTTTAAATCAACCTTTGTTTAGCATAACTCGATTCTTAAAGGGGTTGCTGCTAACTCCACACTGAATAGATAAGTAGTTGTCTGCGTGCAGAGAGCATGCAGTGCAGCAGATCAAAGCCTCTGAGAGCCGTCTGAAGACTTCACCCAAAGTTCAGGTAAAGTTTGGCTCACAACCTTGACCCTCCGAAGAGCTGGCTAGCTTAAACCCCTGCCATGACGTCTTAATCTTTGACAGTAAACATGCTATTTACCTCCCAGCGCACATAAATCCATTCGCTGTTGCTTCTTTGACTACCCCCTCCACATCAAGCTGGGTGTCATTCTCTGGTAAGGAGGATATGGGCGACACATGTGCACAAGACAAACGGGAATGTTTGGTCTCTGCTTCACACAAACCACATCACCAGTCCTCAGCGCCCACGCTCCTCTGTTGGAGGCCCCGCTTGCTTTAATAGCTTGTTGTGGGGATGTGTGTGTTCCCTGGTGGTGGAGCCGCACTTGGGACGGCTTGGTGCCTCGTTTAAGCTGGGAGGTCACATATAAAAACTGCTACAGCTGCACTGGGATGGCTGGCCCACGCTCCTCATAGGGGATTCCCATTAGGCAGATTGATTGTTTCCTCTCCTCTCCTCCTTTGATTCATGTCTTCCATCTGAGCTCTAATGAGCCATCGGCCGTATGGCACCACTCAGGGCATCTGTGCATCAGCCCTGCGCCGTAACTGTACACAACTAATGGGATGCTCAAATTGAACTGTACTATCAGCTAGCACACGGAAATATGTATAATCAAACATGATATTTGTGTAAACACTTGGATTTGGTTTGGATAAACGCTTATTATTCTGCTCCACTTGTAAAATACTTTTAGCACCAAAGTGATGAAAATAAGAAAATTGATAGAAATGTACTTTTATGTAGCAACTTTTTAAGACTTCTATTAATGAAGCAACACTGTACCATTACGATAATACTAGCTCAGTGGCCCTGTGGAGGAGTGTCCACCCTTAGACTGGAAGGTTGCAAGTTCAAATCCTGGCCAAGTCATACCTAAAAATGGGACCCAGTGCCTCCCTGCTTGACACTCAGCATTTAAGGGTTGGATTCGCGGGTTAAACTACCAATTGGTTCCAGAGCACGGACCCATCCCTGCTCCCACAGGGGATGGGTCAAATGCAGAGAACAACCAAGGTGAGTGACAACTAATAGGACTTTAACTTAGTAATAAATGCTTAAAGTCCCCCTATGACATTTTTTTATTAAAAAAAAAAAATCCCTGTAGTGTTTTATTTATGATTATGACATTTTTAACCAAAATTCCACAACCTAAATGTCTTTTAAAAAAAGCATTTTTTCATGTTGATCTGAAGCCTCGGTTTCCAAAATCTCCTCTGGGGGGGTGTTGATTTTGGTGTTCTCCAACACCTGAACTAGACACGCTAGCCAGGCCAGATGAGGGGATTAGTGCATGAACAGCAGAGCTGTCGTGACGTAAAGAAGATCATTAGTCTGTCTGTGACAGTTCGACAGAGATTTTAAAGGAGAAATCCTCGGAAATGCAAAAATACAATTATTTCTTACTACATTTTTTGTCTTTCATAAGAAAAATGCCACACATACATGTTGAAAACTCGAAAAAAAACAAGACCTTTTCATCTGTCCTGTGTCACGTAATAAAAGAGTGAAACCAACAAACAAGAATTTTCCTCTGATATTGATTTATGGATGCATTTCAGAATTTATTTTCTGAAAACTGTCACCTTTCAATAGAAATAATGTATCACAAAGCCCCCTCAGAATGTGCAAAGAAGCTGCAAAATTGCTAATCAAGACAAGTATATGCAGTTAAGGGCCAACTTTTATATTCCCTCATATTTCCATAAACTGGAATACAGCATGTACCTTTGTCTGTGCCAACCTCAAGAACAGAGTCCGCTTAGATGAAGCGTAAAAAATGCTTTTTGGCTTATTTTCTGCTGCAGGGAGGAACAATCTGAGAAGATTTTACCTCACAGCTTCAGACAGGCCTATTTGCTCTTTAAATGTGATTTAAAATAACAAATCCACCCCCAACTCACGGGAGAAAGATAAGTGATAAACCTGACACAGACTGGAGTGGGCTAGAGGCTAGAAGAATTTCAGTGAGTGAACTGCAGATGAACTGGGTGAGTTAAGGCAGAGCCATAAACACATGCTGCTCTGTGTTATTAATTGGGGAGAATAAATGAGTATTTACTAAACATATTAGATCACAGAAGACGTGGCTCCCACACTGACCAGGGGTGATCTGCAGGGTGGCCCGGGTCTTGTCTTTTTGTGTTTGTTTAACTGTGCGAGTGCACATAAGTGTCAGAATGCACCTTTTCCCATGATGCGAGCGAACGTCAGTGTTTCCGTGCATTTTTTTTTTTTTTTTTAGAAGTGCTGCTCTGAGGATCTCCATCTGTGTGCAGGTTCCAGAAAAAGTGCTCGTCCCTCAAGTCATTTCTACCTTCAACCATTTAGCAATTGATCTAATTTCTACAAACAAGCTCACACACACAAAGTTGAACTCTCCTAATTTGCACTAGAACACCTCAGATTGGCTGCAACACTGTATGTGGAGAAAACTGTCTCTAGAGGTCACTGCAGTTCCATGGGTGGCAGGCCCAGCTAGGGCCACAGAGGCAGCAGAGACATGAAGAAACAGCTGGAGGAAAGAGGCAGGTGACTATGGCAGACAGTTTTCTGCGTTGCCAGAAAACTTGTGAGTAAAAGCTGAAGCTTCTAATAGAAAAGTGAAGCTGCATTTAATGCAAATAAATGCAACAATCCTGGTTACTTAATTGCAACACCACTTTAATCTTAACCCGTTTGGCCCACTAGATTTTCTTTCAAAATAAAACTAGAAGTATGGCATTACCTGTGCTAATGCTGAAGCTGATAGCTGAAAATCCAGAAGCTTGCTAAAGTATTAGCTAAATGACAAATTTAAAAACAAAAAGTCTAATTTTTCCAAAACAGCTAGCATATTGTTAAAATGTTAGCTAAAATATGTCAATAAATGTCAAATTTTGCAAAACAGCATATGTGATGCTCAAATATTAGCTAAACACCAAATTAAAAAAAAAGTAAAACGGCTAAATTTTAATACAAGCTAAACTCCAAATTAGCCAAGAAAAATGGGAAAAGTAGTCACAGTTTGGCAATCAGCATGCATGATGCTCAAATATTAGCTAAACATTAGCTAAATGCCAATTTGGCAAAAAATTAAAGGGAAAAATGTCTCATTTTGCCAAAATAGCTAGCATTATCTTAAAATATTAGCTGAAGTCCAAATTATCCTAAAAAACTAGGAAAATGTCTGATTTTGTCAATATTTCTGCATATTGGAAAATATTAGCTAAACTCCAAATTAGCCCCCAAAAATGGGAAAAAATGTCTAAATCAGCCAAAAATAGCTAGCATGTTGCTAAAATAAAAACTAAACTCCAAATAGCCCTAAAAAACTGTAATTGCTGAAGAATTTGAAGTTGAATAGTGTCTCTTGCTCAAAGTATGCCGAGGTTTTTGAAGGATTTGAGCAGTTTCTCATGCATTTCCAATGGGGCATATTTTGCTCAGTATTTCAAAAACTGTAAAGTTCATGAATACCAAAAATACAAGCAGCAATGTCCTGAACGAGATGAACGTTTTGATACCAAGATTACAGAAATTGTCTAGAGTGTGATTGAGTTTTAAGGTGCCAAAATAGGTGAATTACTACAGTGTGAGTGCTGTAAAGCATTAACACAATGACTAAAATTCTTTTTTTGCCTGAATTCAAGAATAAACTTTAAAAACAAAAATGCAGCCCAGTTTTTCCCTTAGATCATGTTTCGTCCCTAAATTGGTCCTTTAAATCTGGTACATGAGTCTGAAAAGGGAAGAAAACATGCTGCCAGGCGACTCTTACCCACTAATTCTATTACCCGGGGTTATTTTTGAAAGCTCCTTTTCTAAACATTTACTGTCAGAAGTACACCAAAAAACTACTGTTCCATGTGCTTTGTTTGTATTGTGGTTGTGGTTGAACCCACCTGCTTCCAGTGGCAGCTTTGTGGTCCACCATGCCAAGTTTAAAATTAGTAACAAATTGAATATGTACTCTGCTGCTTTTCGCTGAGTGCAAAATGGTCTGAAAGTTTGTCGTGAGGGTCTCCTCGGAGGACCACAATCCAGCTCGATATGGAA
>NC_050514.1:26160516-26184613 GCF_002922805.2 Oryzias melastigma
CATGCATGGCCGCAACCTCAAGCTCGAATTTGAGCTTGACCCAAACAACAAAACAGTTCTCCTGTTAACAGCATAATAATATGAATTTTGTATTTTAGGATATTTTCCACATAACCCCTTAACTTGAGTGAAAAGTATCCATTTTGACTCTTAAGGACCTCCAGGAACACGTGTCAAAGCAGAGCACAGAACATTCTCATTAATAAAAGCTTGAAACCAGACAGTGGAAAACCTGCAGCTTTTTAGACATAAAACATGTTGACAAGTTCCATCTTTGAAAAAGAATTTCAGTTTTGACTGACTTGGATATGAACTCCAAGAGCACAAAGTCATTTTTTTATTGATGTTGTTCATCATCTGATCTCTCTGTGATTTCTTTTGTCATCCATCACATCCTCAATCCATCCCACACCCTGCCTGCATATTCATTTGACATATTGTGAAGCTGACCTTTGTGGGGTTTTTTGTAGGATTTTTAAGGGACTTAAGCTTAAGACAAGTTAAAATATCATCTATTTTTTAAAGTTGTTCAAAATAACACATTTTAGTCAATTTAGTTTCAAAATACATATTTTTCAGGGTTTTTCTCCTAAAGTGAAGTGTCAGGACTGCTCATTTCCTGCACTGTAGTTTGCCCTTTGACCAGTAGAGGGAGGTCACTGGTACACTTCTGCAACAGAAATCTGCATTTTCCTCCTCTGGAGTCCTGATGATGAGGGATTCTAAAGAAATGTGTCAGTTATTATTTTTAGACAACCACATAATGCAAGCACAGAGGGCCCTTTGAAGGCTCATTTATTACAGAGGAGATAAGCGTGTTACAGCAGCAAGATTCCTCTGGAGCAGGTCACCAGCTCTGATTAAAAGTGACTTCACGTCAGGGCCATAAATATTTGTCAAGCCTACCTTTGAGGAGCAGGCGAGCTGTGGCTTCTCTGCTCGTTCGCCACATGAAAGTGCAAATGGAAACACTTTAGGGTTGGGAGCTACATCAGTCATTGCTGAAATAAGATGGCCAATAAAATGGGCGTAATTATGATGCTTCATCATTTGACACAGCTCGAGGGGGTTTGGGCTGTTTGCCTGTGTGCTTCGAGACGGAGGAGGAGAAATCCCACCCGTGAATAATGGGACCTGTGCTTTTATGGGAGCGCTGTGTTTAAGGGTGAACTTTGAGAATGTGTGGTCTGTGGATCACCCTCCTGCACCGATTTTGTTCTTTTTTACTTCAGCTGCCTCTGCTACAAGGGTGTCAAACTCAAACGCACAAGGGGCCAAAATCCAAAACACACCTTAGGTCGTGGGCCGAACAGGATAAACATTTATGGAACACTCTAAAGCTAAATTTTTAAAACTTTAAAACTGTAACTTTGTAACATAATTATGAACTAGATATGTAGCATTACCTGCAATAATGCTAGTGTGAATGCTGTAAGCTGAATTTGACTACTGAAGATGCTAGTGAAGCTAAAGATGCTGAAATTGATAGTTAAAAACGCTGAAGCTGATAGCTGAAAACGCTGAAGTTAATAGCTGGTAAACACTGGAGCTGATAGCCAGCTAAAATATTAGCTAAATGCAAAATTAGCCTAAAATACTAAAAAAAAAAAAAAAAATTCTTAGGTTAACCAAAACAGATAGCATTTAGCTGAAAAATTAGCTTTACTCCAAATTACCCTAAAAAGATGAATAAAAAAAAATCCTAAATTAGCCAAAGCAGCTAGCATGTAGCTGAAACATTAGCTAAACTCCAGAACACCCTAAAAAAACAAAAAAATGCCTAAGTTAGCCAAATATAAGCCAAACTCTGAAACAGCCTAAAAAACAAACCAAAAAAGCCCAAATTAGCCAAAAACAGCTAGCATGTAGCTAAAATATAGCCTAAAAAATCTTAGTAAATGCTAAAATAGTCCCAAAAGCTAGCAGAATTCTATTTTTAAAACTTTAAAACTGTATCGTTTTATCATATTTTTGAATAAAAACAGGCAGTAAAATCATTCCAGAATAAATCAACTTAAACCTTAAATAACTTTCAATATTTTGTTCTCCATGAAAATATATTTTATCAAAATTATACAAGTTAGAAATGAGCACAAGATAACATCGGGCCATTAATAACAATAAAATAAAATGATCTGGAGGGCCAGATATAATCCGGATCCGTCCCCCGGGCCTCGACTTTGACACATATGCCTTACTATATGTTTGCCAAAACACCATCACAACAATCATGGTGATTGATTATCCTCTGAGTCCTCACTTCTGAAGTGGCCTTTTTTTTTTTGAAAGAATTTCACTTTGTGATACGCAACTTTTCAATTCTATCGAGACAAAAAGAAAAAGTGCCAATTTGGTTCTGGGGTTGTCTGTTTTATGCAGCTTTATCTGCACTGGATGCATCCCTTTCTGAGGTGGGAGTTGTCAGAGTAATGATACATTCTGCAATCACTGAGACAGAGTTCTTGGAAATGAATCTGCATTCCTTGGTGTGTCTGTTGTGCGGATCCTGAGTAACAGTCAGCAGAGATGATGCCGACCTCATCCAGGTGTTGAGTCTCCATTAGATAGAAACCATTTGACTCACACAATCAGGGTCTAATCCTACACTGGAGCTTCACACAGAGAGGCAGACCCCCGAGTAGAGCTTAGAAGCAAAATGTGGTGTTGACACCATACTGTTACACAGTCCTGCTGGGAGTTTTCTTCCTGCCTGCGTGATGCCAATGAAACTAATGTGGTGGAAATACTCTGCGTTCGAAGCAGTTCATTATATGTGCTGTAGGTACTCAGTGTGCTGCACGTCTGTATAGTAAAGTAGGAAGGCTGGAGCAGACTCTCCCCGACAGACGAGCTGCTGGTCTCACATTCTGAATTTTATCTGTCAAACTCTCAGTGGTGCTGTCACAGGCTGGATTCAGGAAACAGGAGACATAAATTGAAGAAAATTGACAGGACTGCTGCTGTTTTGCCCAAAAAACTCTTGCTGAACACTGTTTCTGTCTGCAGTCCAAATGAACCGCCTCGCAGCTTGTCAGCTGTACATTTTGATGACAATGAATCTATGATGACTTGGCTTTTTCACAGATGCTTCATACAAATGATCCAAACCCAAACGGTATATGTTGTGTGTGATTTGTGTTCATGTCATGTGGTGTTACACATTTGTATTCGTGCAGGTTATTGGAAGAGTTTGTGACCAAAAATATAATATTGGCTAAATCTGTTATATTTACCAAAATACGTTATAAGTAGGAATATTCTGATAAACTTCAATTTTGGTCCTAGCAATTCCTAGCACCGATGCTAAAAATATTTATGTATCTCAAAAAAACGGAGTCTTTAAAACAAACCCAATCCCGTCCACTTCTATAATCTGAATAAACAGTGAATATAGAAATTACATCATCTTTTGTTATCTGGCAAATGTAAATCAACAAGAAGAAGCTTAAAGCTCAGTTGGAGCTGCGCTGCTTAATCTTTAACCACTAGAATGTGGAAAAACAGGCAAACAAACTATCACAGCCACACCCCTACATTCATACTGGTGAATTGTGACAGCATTAAGCATCAAGATGGTTGGAGAAAACAAAAAAAGATGTCTTAATTTCACAAGATGTGCAAAAAAGATTTTTAAGTGCTTAAGAAATGAATTCTGAAATCAAAATTTAGGCCAGAATAATGTAGAATCAACTATTCATATCCACCCAAACATGTTGGTGTACGAACAACATCTCCTTGAAGTTCCTGCTCTCCGCCTCCACATGAATGTATTACAGACTTTACTATTATTTCACATTAAAGCCGAATCAGAAACCCAAATGTTCCTTTCATAAACAACAGTACGGTGCGTGCTCAAACTATACTCTGGGAGTCACACGGAGACTCAGCAGCAGGCAGTAAAGGCCAACAGATGCCCAGCATAAAGAGCAAGAAAAACAGAAGGAAAGCATGAGATTAGAAGGAGATGCTGGGGATTATTAAAGGGCATTAGAATGGCACAGAAGATTACTCTGATGTTGGCGACGCCAGCTCAAGGTCAGCGAGCAAAAACTGCCAGACAAACATCAAAAAACAATAGCTGAAAAAATTAAACAAAAATAGACGTAGATTAACACTAAAGAGACACATTTCTTTATTTTTGTTTTTGTCTAAAAACATGTTCTGTTTGTGTCTCATTGCCATGTGAGTTCCTCATCTGAGCATTTGCTTTAACACTCATGGAGTTTGGTTTGCAGGGAAATTGAACTCCAATGGAGAACGACTCAATGCATAGTCGAGGTCATGTAAACAAAGTGAGTCATACTTTCTGCACTATAAAACAAACTAATAGGTTTTTAAAAAACGACACAACTCTCGTTGTGTTGTGTCAAAATGTTTGATTGTGTGTACCAGTCACAGTAATGTTTGCTTTAG
Organism: Oryzias melastigma; assembly: GCF_002922805.2. NCBI lineage: Eukaryota > Metazoa > Chordata > Actinopteri > Beloniformes > Adrianichthyidae > Oryzias > Oryzias melastigma. The sequence goes on from NC_050514.1 coordinate 26,164,930, forward strand.
TGGTATCTGTCTGTTTTTTTGTGTTGTAACAAGGTTAGGAGTTACAAGTTTTGTGTATATGCTAATGTAGCAAACGTGTAGCATGTTACAAGAAAGTTCTAGAGTTAGGAATCAGCAGAATTTTACCCCTATTGAAGGGTCAGTTGAAGGGAAAGGGGTATCCGAAAAAGGCTTTTTTAAGAGTAAAGTGAAGGAACTTTGAGTTGTTGTTTTTGTTTGACCTTTTTAAAGTTATAAAACCAATATTGTTATACTTTTCGAGTACTAGTAGCTTCACGCTAACGCTAGCTGACCGGCGACTATTAATGATATAATTGAGTAGAAGGAACAACCAAATTTGAAAGCAATCAAGTGCAATTTTATTTTAAAAGCAATTTGGACACCATGCGCACTCCTTTTTTTTTTTTTTTTCTAAACAGCAGATGCGACGTCACCGATTTCACAAAGTGAAAATCCAATCAAGACAAACATTTTATGACCTCTATTTATGAATCCTCTGTTTTCTGATGATAAAAATGTTGGTAGTTTGGTAAAAAATACATTTAAACACTTTTTTTGGCAAAAATTGTTCAAACGTTATACATTGTTGTCTATATTTACCAATCAAGTGAGCATCGGTCCACGCTGTTTTTTTGCAAAGACATAGTGCGTGGTAAAGGACTTCGGAGATACCCACTGTTTTTCCATACCTCTCCGTTTGGAGGGCTAAATGTTGGAGTAGGGAGAAGCCCTAGGAATAGGGGAAGAATTCAGATTCGGCCATACTGTGAACACAGTGAAGTCCTATTGACAGACTTATCTCTGACCCTTTTCTCTGACTTGATGAACTCTACAGTTTAGTGAAGGCCATATGAAAAAGTTTGAAATCAGACCATTCATTGATTATGCACTTTATAATCTGATGCAATCCTAATTTTATTTGATATATTCCAACTTCTATGTTTGTTTATTAATATAAATTAGAATATTCTACATTTAATTAAGCAGGAAAGGATTCTTGGTCAATGGGAGATAAAAACAAAAATGTTTGTTGCTTATCAGTCAAAATTCATGTATTAAAACCACAAAAGGAGCAGAGGCCTGGGAAACAGCAGCACCAATGTTACCCGGTGCAAAACTCTAATCTAGGTTGGTAAATTATGACCCCTTCTGTGGGTACGGTTGAGGAGCAGATTACTCGGCCTCCTGTACTAATGGAACAGAAGCCTGGATTTTTGGACCTAATTCACAGGTCAGGCAGAGGTTAAAGTGAGAAGCTGGGGTCGCAGTGCAACATCTACCCAAACCACACAAAGCCAGCTTTTCATCCCCTCTCTGTTCATCCCACCAAGTCTGTAATTGTCTTTGACAAAACTCATTAGCAGAGACCTTGTAGCAACATCGGCAATCAGAAATTCCATGGAGGGAGACATGCACAGTAACAATGTCCCACACACATTTCATTGCGCCTTTTGACAAAATGTAATGAACTGTGTATATTGTCCCCCTCATCTCAACTCTCAGCAATCGGTACAAAGTCTTTGTTTTATGAGCTTTTGCTGCCCAGCGTGGGACACATCCAATGGCACCTTGATGCTGGCTCTTTTGTCAGGCTAGAGGGCAAATTATTGTTTGCAATGTTGTTGTTTTTGTTGTGGCTCCTATTTACACAAAGACGCCATTGATCTAGTGTCAGAATAACTTCTCTTCTTTTACATAGCGGGCACATGCTCATTAAGTGGGGGGCCTGAATGAACAGTTCACATGTGATGGACGTTGTCAGAAGTTAACCCCTCTGTGACCTTTAGCTCTACGGTGGACAACATGCAAGGTTTGTTGGGACTGATGTCAGCTTTTGGGAGAAAATAAAAGGTGCTGAGCAAGACTAGAAAAAATTCAAATGTCAGTTTTTGTTTAGTTTTCACCAAAATTAATATTTGTCAAATTTAACAAAAGGAAAATAAAAGGAAACAAATATGCATTCGAAGCTTGTGAAAGTGTTTGCCTTTACTTTAAAATTGACTTGTAGCCTTGAAAATAACGTAAATATTGCTAGTTTTTCCTCAAATTTCATCTAAATATTGTCTGCTCTCAACAAACTGCCGCACTAATTGGTGATTACAACATTGACCTTTGATTGAGAGGCTGAAAAATAGCAAAGGATTACAATGCAAAAAGAGATCAGTGGCATTAATCAAAAGCTCTGTTTTGTCGTGCTGCTGTTATGGATTAAATTTGTTTCAGATTACAAAATCATCCCTTTGTTTGAAAGTGAAGATCCAGATTTATGGGGTGGGTGTGCTGAGGGGGGGGGGCAAGACTCGCTGTTAGATGAACATAATCACAATTAATCACCCGTCTTCCCCTCTTCGTACGAGCGGCAAGCTCTGAATTAACAGACCACCTGTCATTTCTGACAGTCAGTTGGCCGAGAGACTTGAAAAGAGCATCGAGTGCAAGCAACAACTTGGCCCAAAAAGAACCAGTGATGGTACCAGTGATGCATGACGGGGCAGGAGCGGCTGGGGCCTTGAACGGGGGCGGTGGCGAGGGTTCACGTATATTGTGTGGGGTATAGAGACAACCTCAGATTTCACTCAAATGGCGGTCACAGATTAAAGTTGTCAAACCAATTTAAGTATTCATGTTCATGGCTTGTTTTTCTCGCTCTTTTTTTTTATATTCAGATTTGTCCCCCATTCACAGATTATCTAAAATCTGTTTTGGATTATGCAAACATGCTCTCATAAAAAGCACCCCTCCCCCCCAACACTGATGAAAAATGTAATTCACCAGAAGGAGGGCCAGTATCAGGGAGATTTTCTTGAGCACGGGCTACCTAAAGAACTTAGAGTTGTGTAAGATTTTGTCACAGATTTCATGTCTCGCCTCAGATTAAAAGGTGTCTGAGAAACATAAAAGGAGAAGATGTCATTTTTTATATACCACATTTTCCGGAGTATAAGTCTCAGTTTATTTCATAGTTTAGCCATCCTTATACTCAGGGGCGACTTATTTGTGATTTGTTTGTGTGTTTTTTAAACATAAATAGGCTCATATATTTGTTATTTTTTCACTAGAAACCAGTTGCCCTTTAGCAGTTGTTTCAAATTACAACCACTAGATGGCGGTATATTTTCTTCTGACAGTGCCAGAAGAAGAAGTGTCATCCAAAACAAACATGGTTTGTGTCCCAATTTCCCCCCTAATCACCATATAGTGCCCTATAAAGTGCGTTTGCCATTTTCTAGTGCTGTCCGAATCTACTAATTCCAAATTTGAGTTCACTAGAATTTCCCAGAAGTCTTTGCGAAAAACTAGCATGCATCGATGCTCACTAGATTAGCGAATACAGACCACAAAGCATTGCGGTTGAACAATTTCAACCAAAAAATGTGTTGAAATGTAATTTTTGAATAAACCAACCACATTTTAACCATAAGAACACATTTAAGTCATATATTAACCTCGTGAAATGTTCATATTTATACACTTCAAGAAATCTGTGATGTCATATCTGGTGTTCAAAAAAAAAAGGAAATGTCCGAATACACTATATTTTTAGCGGTTAGGGGGGGTATTCAGACGCAACCTTGGAGAAGAATCTGATTGTTTTCCTCTTAAATTTTGATATTTCTCTTATTTGCAAAGAAGCATTAATATTCTAGTTTTCATTTTTTGCCATGGCAAATATAAAAGTGCACCTTATACTCCAGAGCGACTCACACATGGTTTTCTTCTTCTATATTAGACTTTTTCTGCTCCAGTGTGATTTATAATCTAGGAAATATGGAATATTTGATTTTTTATTTATCAACAAAATAAGGCCATGAATTTAAGATTTAACGCCTAATAACTGTTCTTTTTTTAATAGAATGAGTATAGTTTCGTAATTGACCAGGCTTAAGGCACATCCTGCTCCATGAGCCATTATCCAGCCTCTGCTTTCCCTCAGGTACATCTCCGTGGTGGTAATCCCATCATGCATGCATCATTACCTTCAACAGCACAAAGCAGCTCTTCTTGCCGTTTAATTAAATTTGGTGTTAAATATTTGATTCGCTAAAGATTTTATTGTAGAGAAAAAAGGCACAAGGCATCATGGGACACATATACATATATATATAAAGCCCCGAAGTCTTTTAGTTTATGTGATTTGTCTGTTGACATGTTTTTTCTCGGTTATAGAGTCTTGATTATAAGACAAAGTTGCTGCTTGTTAAGACACGCATCAGCACTCAGGATGTCCTGTTATCTCCAAAAGACGGCTTTCGTTTCTGGCAGTTCAGCTTGAAGTGTGTCAGTGCTTCATTTTTGAATATCACCTCCGTAGCTGCTGGCAAGTAAATGTCAATCAGTGTGACATTCAGGTATTTGAATAGACTTGTCTGTATTTAAAATAGCCAGTCTTATTACCCAGAAGTTTAGCCAGCTTTTGCTTTTGTCAGCTTTCACCTCACGCAGATCCTTTATTGGCTTCCAGATTAGTACAGAAGGGGGAAATTGAACTGGAAAAAAAATAATCTAAATAAGCCCAAGTTATTATTCCTGACCTTCCTCATCCTCGTCATGTAGATTTTCGTGGATTTACTGGCGGCGCCGCCATTGGCCGAGGGCTCGCAGGATGACCATAGCCTGAAAATAGAGCCTGAATTGCCCTAATACGACAAACACTTTTATTACATGCATAATCCCACAAATGCAAACTGAAATGACAGTTTTGGGTGTATTTGTTGGTATTGTTTCCTGTTTAGGTCTGGAAGCAAATGAACTCATAGAATCTAAATCTTTTCCTGCTCATGTAATAATGATTCTGTGATTGAAGCGATCAGAACAGAACATCCAAATCCACAGCATTTTTTTTTTGTTAGAAATATGATTGAATCTTAATAATATTAAGTATTTTCTTCTTTTATGATTTGATGTTGTTATATATTATGAAAAAACACTTTTTTTTTCTTTTTTTGCTTTTGGAAACTGACCAGTAAAACTTTAAAAAGTTTAAAGATGTTATCAGTACACATTGCATCGTGCATCTTATTGCAGGAGGAATTATACAGTCTACAAGCAAAACAGTGAAATCAAAAGGTCTGTGTCAGAGCATGTGAATCTCTGCAGGTTTTGATCCTACAAATGACCTTTTAATGAACACAATGTTAAGTTAGAGCAGCGGCTCGCTGCACAGGGGACAAAGCAGCATTCATCCCGCATCCCTGCCTCGTGTCTTTTGCCTGAACAGTAACAAAGTGTTTGATGCCACTTTTGATTAGACGCCGACAACACAGAGACGGTGTCCCCTTTCTTCCGCAACTTGAGGATTTCCCTCACGTTCTTCCTCTGAGTTATGACCTTCCACTGGAGGGGCGGCTGCGCCTTTTAGGCAACGAGTCAAACTTTGATCAAGCGCACATCAGCAAATATTTCCTAATTGGCTGGTAAATGAAAAAAAAGGACAAGACTCAAAAAGAGAAATCTTCTATAGAAAAAATGTATTAGAAAAATGTTATCAGTGGCAAACACAGGAAGACTTCACAGTTTAACAAAATGACAAAAAAGAAACAAAAAAAATCCAACAGTGGATCCAGGTGATTTTTTTTTTTTGTTAGTCAGACTAAACTTTTCTTCTTAAACATCTGGAAAAACAACACGCAGTCACAAATAAACAAATTACTAAAAAGAAAATACACTCAATTAAACACTTAAATAATAAGAAAAGAGACAGCAAAATAAATAAAGAAATAAATACGTTTCAACACACGATTGCCATACACAAAGACGCAATTTGTCGCATTTTGAATATTTTTGTTTTTTTTGCATAAAGTCTGTAACACCATAAAAACAATGTTGTGCAAAATGATAGTCAAGTCCACAGTTTGACAGTTTGCAGCAGCTCTTCCAAGCGTCAAGCTCTCGGTCAGCTGTTCCTTTAGTGCATAATAGATGTCCTGTTAGTTTTTATAGCTGAACTCTCTCCAGCGGTCTGTGGAACGAAGGAAACTGGAGGTTAAAATGGTCATTTTTAATTTGATTGGATGTTTCAGAGAGATTTCTGACTTTTTTGTAGCCTATTGATGCATTATTTTATAATATGTGGATGTAATTAAAGTAAATATGAACAGTTAAAAGTAGGGAGCTGGAGCAAATGCTTTGATTTTTTTTTTTTTTATTTTGTGCTGTCTTGTGTGTTTGTCACTGTCGTGTTTCTTCCAGGTCACCGCCGCTTCTCACCTGCTTCACCTCTTCATGACTGGCCTGAATGCAGTGACCTTGTCATCCTGCGCGGTCCCGCAGGCTTCACTGAGGTCAGATGACTGGATCTCTGCTTTGCCCCCAGAGAATCCTGCACACCAATAAAAGCACATTTGAAAAAAGGCCGTCCCAGGGGAGAGTCTGCAGAAAAAAACTATACTTCTCTCACTTTTTGACCTTGCCAGAGTTAAAAGCAAAAATGAAAATATGCTTGTTTTTAGTCTAATTTTTCTAGATGTTTGGATCATTTTTTACTTGATAAATGCTTCCCCAGACGCACCTTCGATGCTGGAGTACTGACATGTCTCTTGGAGTGCAGTATAGGACGGACAGTTAAGCTGCAGGCCTTTATGACTGTAGCTGCCAGTTCCACAGACTTTTGAGTGCAAGGACGAGCCCTCCGAGAAGGGGCTCTCAGCATTATTGACACTGCTAGATTCGTGGAGGCCCCTCATGGCCCCACACTGTACAGAAATTCGGGAGCTTTGGAGCTGACAGTCCCCCGCTGAATTTCTCAGTTCGGAGCCGTGCTGCTGAGCACTCAGTATAACCCCTGAAGCCGCCGTCCGAGCCAGAGACCAAATCCGAGGTTTTTCGGACGCGTCGAAGTGAGACAAGGACACCGCTCCTGCCGTCGAGCCGGTCGAAGGGGCGGCTTTGGACTCCAGGAAGTCGGAGGGGAGAGGAGGGAGGGCGGGGGCGCTTTTGATGGCGCAGGGGAACGAGTGGAAGCTGTTGGTTAAGCTCAGGTGCAGGTCGGAGGTGCAGTCTCTTTTGTGAAGAGCTCCGGAAACCGCCATGACCCTTTGGAGGTCCGGCTCGTCTGCTGCCACCTTTTCACAGTCGCTGTCCAGCTTGTCACAGTCTTCCTCGTCCATGTCCTCCAGATCACTCAGATGTAGATCCTTCTCCTCCTTGCAATCACTGGAGTCTAAACAAACAAAAAAGTTTCTTTTATAATTGATTTTAAACTTAAAGATCAAATGAAAACTCATCATTTTCTATATAAAGCAAATAAATCCTTACTTTTGGTTATGTCTTGATCACTTTTGCTGAGGTCGTCCTTCCTGTCATCACTGGTCTTGTTCTTTGGTGACCAGGTCATCTTATTTTCCTTTTTAAGCCTCCGCCTGGCGTTGGCAAACCAGGTGGAGACCTGAGTGAGAGTCATTTTAGTGATGATGGCCAGCATGATCTTCTCTCCTTTGGTGGGGTAGGGGTTCTTCCGGTGCTCATATAACCACGTTTTCAGGGTGCTGGTGGTCTCTCGAGTGGCATTCTTCCTTCGTGCTGTTCCGTTGAAATCTACCGTCCCGTATCTGAAAGAGGCGTGCAACCAAACACATGCACAACAGTTACTGGTTTGACCTCAAGAAGGTCAAGATTGCATTAAGTTTCTGCGGTGAAAGATGCACATAGAAATGAACAAAAATGAAAGGCTTACCTGTCGTACTGATACTGTCCCAGTGAGTGATCGTATGGGTAGTATGCAGCCGTTTGAGTGATGCCGGAGTGTAAAGTGCTTGTGCTGTCCTTGATGTCATACTGAGGGTTCTGAACACAAAAAAAGTGTTACAAGCTGGATGCATTTAACATTTGCTTTCAAAGCTGCTCATCAGGACTTCTAAAAATGTTTTAATACATTAAAAATGTTGAGAAAAATTTTAAAAAATTGAAAATCTTTAGGGGAAATAAAAACGTTGCAATATGTGATTTTTTTATTTTTTTCCATATTATTTGGTGAATAATTAATCAGCTTTTTGGCAAAATATCACAAATTTAACAAAAAAAGTGTCTTGTTTTCATCAAAATGTAACATTTTTGGAGGAATGATTTCCTTTTTTCAATCATTTTTTTCTGATGATGAAACTGTGCTTTTGAACCTCCAAGTTAGTTTGGGGGGGAAATATGAATTGCAACCCAATTTAAAAAAAATGTTGTCATAATTGAGATAAATTGATCAATCAAGCTGATCGATTGTCCACAAACCCCCCTCCCTCCCCCTTTCTTTGCGCATCTGGGAAGCCCACCAGAGAGGAGTAGAGCGCGGACGGGTCGGCGCTGTATTGGAAGTAGTTGGCGTAGTTCTGGCTGGCTGCAGCTGCCGCTGCGTAAGGAGAGCTGTACATCCCCAGCGCCGCGTTCAGCTCCGTCCGGCTGCTCGCCAGGAGCCGGTTCTCGTAGGGGGGGCAGCAGAAGGAGGCGGCGGCGGCGGCAGCGGCGGCGGTCTGGGAGCTCCCTGTCCCGTCAGAGACCGACCTGGAAATCGAATCGCAGCAAGTCGTACTGGGGTTTGCCGACACGAAAAACTGCATGAAGAGAACCGTGGATAGATATAGTCATTGGTTGTTTCAGCTTTTATGTGCGCTTTAAATATAAATGCAGGTTTAAATTAAAAAGAGAAAAATATTTGTTTTTTTCAATAGTTTTTATTTAAAAATGTAGTTAATTTTACGCACGCGTTTGTTTTATTTCCTATCATGATTCCAGGTAAGTTTCTCATGGACATCATTATATATATTTATTTTAAAAATAAAATATGCCATATTAAAAAGTTTGTTTTAATTGTGGAGTTCTGTAGAATGCATGCGTAAATCCACCTGCTCCAATTTGTAAAAAAATATTATTGAGTGATGACAAAGTTTTAAAATAAAAATTCTATTTAAGCAGAAAAAGTCCCACTGCTAAAAGTTGTCACCCAAGTTTCTGTCTCAAGAGTTGAACTTATCCATACTTGTCATTTGGCACTGGAATAAGTTCTGTAAAAACAGCACAAATCAATACTTTTTGGCTGCTAATAAAGCTTTAGGAAAGTGTGGCACTGATGCGTCTTCTCCAATTTCAGTCTAAAAAAAAGTTTCCAAGTAAAAGCCCAATTCCACTCTGTACACTGCGCAGTCGGTGACATTCATCTCTATTGTCATCGTAAAAAACACGTGAGTTCATTCATAATTCAGTGTAATTGGACACGGATGCGCGCAGGTATGTGGATATTTACTCCAATTACAAAAGCTCCTCGAGTTCTGCAAAAAAGCACCCTATACCTTATTAGTTTATTTCAAAAGAAAATATTCTTAAAGTGAATAAAAAACCGTAGTTTTTATAGCCTGAAGCATACAAAACATTTAAAAGAATTTAGAAAAAAGCGGCGTCTTACCTGTGAAGTTGCATTGTAAGGATATCCAAACTGCGAGAAAGACATAGCTGCTTCTTTTGTTACCATCAAGAATATTCTTCACCCTTGATCGATTGCAACCAATTCTACTTCAAATCCACCGTCTTCCACACATTTCCACGCACGGCCTTTCGCTCAATAATAGATGACTTGACTCAAAGGAGGGAGACTTTAGGCGGGCACCAGCTGCAGATTGTTTTATATGAATGAATAATCCCCCCCTAGGACCCGATGAGAAATTAAATTAAGCGTCATTAAGTGCAAAAAATAAAACAATAAAAAATAACAAAAATAGAGAAAAAAAGTGTTGTTGTGTCAGCTGAAGGAGGCTTAAAGGATAACGTAAGTCCTCTAAGATATGGACTCTGCTTGTGCTATTATTTGTGGCTCTATAGTTCTTTAGCATTCATCCATGCAAGGGTATCAGCGTGACGTCATTGTAATCCCGGAACGGCAGGGTACCAAGGAGAGAATAATGTCTTTGCCAATCACAGCCAGTGCAGGCTTTTCTTAAGGTGCACTGTACACTTTCTTGTCCCCCCTTTTTTTTCCAAAAGGAGAAATCTTCCCTTTATAGCTACTTTTTTGGAGATATTGAGCTTTTTTTGATCACTTATCTATGACACTAACACTTTTATTTTGAACAAATATAAATATAATATATATATATATATTAAATATACATTTTAATTTTAATAAAAAAGTTTAATTTTTTTTCTTCCTTTTTTATCCCCCCGACCTCAGTTCGCCTCTGCTTCCCGAGCGCAGGTCCACCCTGGAGTTAATTACAACGATGTTTCTATCCTTCTCTATTAGAAAGAGGGGCAGTCCCAACAGAAACGGTTAGAGCGCTTTTTGGCAGGTCAATAGACCCGTGATTGATGCGCGCCTGGAGACCTACGTGACCATTACGCGTAATGCGTAATTGTATCAATTAACAAATGGATACATGCCCTTGTTTAACCAACGAGTAACAGGGTGAGAATTTGCCTTTGAGCTGAAATCAGAAGAGCTGTGCGAGGGGAGGAAGAAAAAAAACAGATATTAGAAGCCATGCTCCCAAGTCTAATTAAATATCCGTGCATGGGGGCGACGAGAATTGCATTTTAATTGAATGATGCGCACATGAAAGATGGGGAAGGAATGATGCTGCCTCTCACTGAATGAAGGGAGAAATGATTTTAAGCCTTATTAGATCAGCAGCTCAGTCATCACTGCTGCCCTCACTCTTCCCCATAAACACAAACCAGCTGTGCTTTTCTACTGTGCTGAGCCGGGACAGCCTGCGAGGAGAGGGTCCATCCATTTCCCCTGCAGCCTACACGTATTTATACTGTCACTGACAGCAATGATGATCTCTGCTGAGGAGAAGGAGGAGGTGGAGGGGGAGTCACGTGGTCCGCTCCTTTATGGCTGAGGCCGTGCGCCAAATCGCCCCTGACACTCCCCCAGGAGACCATCTGCGATTACGGCCTTTCTCTCCGAGGGGCGCTAAAGGGCCACGAGCACGAGACGTGAATCTCCCCTGTTAAAGATTTTCCAGAGATGAAGTGGATGGAGTGGTCACTGCCGGTCTAATCCAATCCAGGCTTTTGCTCAGGAAGAAAGACCATTGGACCTGTCAGCACAGGCCTGCAAGAAACCTGTTCCTAGCAAAACTTGATTTACAATTCCACATTTATTTAGTAATTTACATACAACTTAACGATGAAACATTGAATGTGTTTGATAGAAAGTGTTTCATTAAGTTATAATTTATTGCAACTTAATACAAAATTAATTAAATTGTTGTAATATTGTGTAAAAACATTTAAAATTGGAAGCAAATGAATGAGAAACAACATATTAGTTGCAGAAAAACAACTAAAAAGGCCACAAAGCAACGGTTTCCACACCGCTTGATACCTTTTTTTGTTTAATTTAATGATCCAAAAATGCAAAATTGATTCCAGCATTAGAATAAATACAGTTTCTATTACTGTATTTTCCGGACTATAAGTCACATTATTTTTTTCTTTTATAGATTGGCCAGGGGTGTGACTTATACTCAGGAGCGACTTATTTGTGACTTCTTTTACAACATAAATAGGCTCATATATTCGTTATTTTCCCACTAAGGTCGAAAGAGGCAGCGTACTCGAATGTTACGCATAAATGGTGTTTGTGTCAAATGCTACGTTACGTCAGGTTTGTTGAATTTGTTCATAAATGTTGAAATGTTCTCTTAAAAGTGTGACTTGTATATGCTTTTTTCTTCTTCATTAAGCATTTTTTGGCTCCTGAACATATCGTGTAGAGCAGGGGTCACCAACCTGGTGCCCTTTGACCTACTTCAGTTCAAAGATCTTTAATTTTGTTAAAAATGCTGCAGATTTGGTCATTAGTTCAAAATGGGACAATATTTATTTAAAAATATTTAAGTTGATTTTCTATAACATTTCATAATTGATAATTATTGTGAAAATGGGACATTTTTCCCATGAATTGCAGTGATTTAAGTGATCATCTGAAAATGTAACAATTAAAGCGCTGAATATTAATATCTGTTTCCTAGCTTGTTCTCATTGTTGATAATTCTAGAGAGAAATCTGTGTCTTGACATAGAGGAGTATCATTATTCAGTATTAATAATGTATAACTAACCCTAACTAAGCAAATTTTTTATTTTAAACTGGTAGCCCTTCATATGACTCAGTACCTATGATGTAGCTCTAAGTTTCAAAAAGTTGGTGACCCCTGGTGTGAAGTTTCTCAACAACCCTTTTATAAAAAATATTTTCTCTGAACGTCAGACTGCACATATTTATCCCAAACCATTACTAAAGGCAAATGTGCTCATAAAAAGGCTGAAACAAGTTTAATGTAATTGCTTGCCAAAGTTCGGCACATTTCTACAAGGGCATGTATGATGGGCCAAGTGCATATGGACACACTCATGCATAATGTATGTACTATAGTTGCTCTGAATAAGGCCAAAATAATGATAATTGTTATGGCAAAATGACCACAATGTCTTTTATTTTAGGTGTTTGACAAGCTTACGTCAAGCTATGGAGTCTGAAAAAGTTCATTTTAAAGGTTAAGTAAATGGCAGAACAGTCAATTTCTGAAACATTTTTAATTTACAGTTATAAGAAATGAAGGTCAGCTAATGATAGATGCGGAATAAACTGTTATAAAAACTTTGTGCAAATATGAACATACCTCTGCGGCTAAGACCCAGAAGAGTAATCCAGCCTGCTAAACATTCACCCTTTAATACCTTTACGTAAAAATGGCCAAAACGTCCATTATCTCTTGTCCTGATTGATCCGATTGGTTACTAATGAGACCAAGCGATGCACTCATTCTCCATTAGAAGCTTCAGTGGGAAGAAGGGAAAAAAACTGGAAAGGTTAAGTCAACACTCAATAGCTCCCAGCCCTATTCTCCTATTTAATACATTTCCTATGCTGACTTAATGAACCACATAAAGCCTCTCTAGTTTTCATCAGATGGGGGTAGTAGCAGTAGTGCTGAGGTAGAGAGAGGGGGGTGTATGAAATGGTAATAAGGGCAGGCAGATGAAGAGATGGAGGGAGAACCCTGAGTGCAGCACGAGGATGAAGCAGTACCTACCTGGAGGTGTGTGATCTCATTAAAGCCAAATTGGTATATGCCAATAAATCCAAGGCACTTGTGATCTAGAAATATTACACACACACATGCACACTGCATGCACACATATGTCCCTTCACAAAGAATATTATTAGTCCTACTAAATTATCCAAAATGGACGGGAAGTAATAAATATCAGATTGAGAGAGAATGGAGGGAGTGGATGGTCATATCAGGGGCTGCTTACTGCAAAAAAAAAAACAACATCTCCAGGGCTGAAGAGTAATTACAGGACACGGCAAGTCATTAAACTGTCATCAGACACACAAAAGGAAGAGAATGGTAAGATCTCATGATAAAGTCAATCAAATGTAAAGAAGAAAGCCATAATTGTACATGATGTTGACTATAAAAGTTATGCCTGTGTGGTATTCTCTGATTGCTCAGGCTTTAAAAGACAGTGTTTATCTTTCAAAGCACATAATTACACACATTTCCGTCTGATTTTGTTTTCCACGACTCAAACATGGATTTGTACATGAGAGGGCAGGCGGAATCAGTGTTTCGTTTGTTTCATTGTCACTCTGATTACTTGAAGTCAGATATTTAACTCAAACAAACCCTAGGCAGTTTTTGTCGGGGAGCCCCCTCTCCCACAGGCCCCTAGGGCTCCTTGGAGAAGGTGAAACTGAAATAGCAGGGAGAGAGGCAAAGAACACAGCAAGCTATGCCTGTGTGCTTGTGTATGCTGGCTGGCAGAGTCCCCTTGAGGCTCTACTGTAAAGCTATCATCAGTACCGGTGTCAGGGATTTGTAGCTTGTCACTGACAGAGAAGGAGTTCTGCCAGTAACTCATGGAAATAACTGCTTATGTAGGGAGAGAGAGCATGCTTTCCACAGGTTGTGGGAGTGAGAGAGGGGAAATGAGCAGTGAGATTGTGTATCTTTGTGTGTACAATGTATGTATAGGTAGTAGATGTGTTGTTTTTGACATCAAGGTCTTGAGCTGTTCGTGTCCATGTGATTTTGTCAGTGAGAAATGGAAAAATATTCATGTGTCAGAAAGGAATTGTGTTGAACTATAAACCAAATTCACTATAAAACCTAAAAAAAATAATAACTAAATGTGTTTGTTTCAACACTACTGAGAAGTTTCTATCAGTACCCCTTCTGTTACTATGAGCTTGGTTTGATTGCATTAATGACTTCTTCCTTGGCTTCCATCAATCCATCCATCCATTTTCATACTGGCTTGGGGTCACAGGGTTACTGGTTGTATTGTTAGGCGAAGGCGGGGTATACCCAGGACATTTCACCAGTCCATCATAGCCAATGTGGGGCGGCCGTGGTGCAGTGGTAGGGCGGTCGACTCCTGATCGGAAGTGAGCAGGTTCGATTCCCGCCTTGCCCGCCTTGCCCGCCCATGTGTCGAAGTGTCCTTGGGTAAGACGCTGAACCCCGAATTGCCTCTGGTGGGAGGTTGGCGCCAATGTTCGGCAGTGGAGCCACCACCAGTGTGTGAATGTGTGCGTGAATGGGTCCATGACTGTGAAGCGCTTTGGGCCCTCAAAGAAGGGTAGAAAGCGCTATACAAGTATACGCCATTTACCAATGTAGGCTTTAAAACCAAATGTATCGGTCAGTTCACCAGTTAACTACTCTGTGATCTGGTGCACAAACTGACTATTGTTTCTTGTGTATTCTTAGAAGGGCCATACCATGAAAAAAAAACAACTTCTTGAGCTTTTAAGTGTATTATACTGTTAAATCCTCACTATAAAGAACCCCAAAGGGATATTTTAATCCATTCACAAATTTCTGAGTTGTCCTCTAAAAACCTGCGCTCTCAGTACCAGCCCCTCTTATACCCACGAAAATTAGTGGGTCCTCACAGTCTGTCAAAACATCATGAGACAGCCCCTTTCAGGAAGTCTGCTCTGACAGCAACGCCCCAGACTAACATCAACACACAATTTCTCCTCTGACCTAGTGCTGATCACAAAAAAAACTTTCATTTTAGATGTAGAATACCATATATCTACTAGTTGTGTGCTGTCTTCAACAAATTCCAGCTCGAACAGGTATTCATTACATTATGGGGCTCCCCCCGGTCAGGTCGTGTAGCGATGGCCGGGGCTACTACAGGTAGATATATTTTACGTGCAACCATCTCTGAAAAAAAGGTTTGGATGTTGCTTATTTTCATGGGAGAAATGCAAACACACTGCTGGCTCTAGTATGATGTCATGAAATGGACGGCACTCACACGCAGCTGCAGGTGGAGTCTCAGGAATCAAGTCATTTTACTTCAGAGTAGAAAAAAATTCACAAAAATAGCAAATGTTTCATAAATAATTTGTTTTTTAGTGTTCCAAAGGTAATACATGATCATATACGTAAGTATAGTTTACTTTGAAGGGCTCAAGAAAATCATGGTATGGCCCCATTAATTCGGGTTAAAAAACCACTTTTTCATTCTTTGTATTTAGATTAATAATAGACAATGCTGGTGATTATCTTTATTTATCCTATCATTTTAATTCATATTTCACCACGAAACTTTTCATAGACAGGTAACTGTTTAAACTTGAGTCTACAATAACTTTAAAGTCCCACTCTGATCATCTTTCGATTTTATTCTAAAAATGTCCTCAGTACTATTGTTTTTAGGGCAGTAAGTCTTTACTGAGCTGTTTTAGCAAATTACAAGCTTTTTGTTTCATGTTCAGCCAAAAGGACAACTACCACCAAACTGCCCTTAAATAAGACAATAGGTCGCTTGACCACCCAGTCCATCCATCTTCTATTACAGTCAAGGTTCTCAGTGATAACTGGGAATTTTCTTCAACTCTCATTTGTGGTTTTCATCAGGTTTCAAACCATAATTATCCCTCTAAATGTTGAGAGTGTGAAGAAAAAAAACAAAATTACAGTTAAGTGGTTAGCCTTTGACTGCTGCAGCTAAACTCTCAACAACATTGTGGCCCATCTCTGAGCTCCCAGCACAAAGGCAGTTCCAGTAACTGTCAGTCCAATTACAGTCCAGCCACTGCTTTTAGTCATGGTATGTATAAGTTATGGGTCAAAGGTTTGTATGCAAACTGCAACTACAACCTATTATTTTAGGTTACAAATAGGTGAGCTTAACATGGTTTTGATGGACAACAAAAGGGAATTTTTGGGGAATATGGTTTGGTTCTAGGAATATGTTCTATAAACTGATGAAAAAGGCTTCATGAAACATGAAAACTGAGTTATATTTTACTGAAGCTTTTAACACTAATTTGCACGAGTAAACATACTTAAAGTGATTTAAAGTGGCTGTAATACTAAACAGTTTCCTTATTTGAGGACGTCAATGTGAGACAAACGCGGTCCAGCTCCATCTGGTTGAAGTTCAGTTTGGTTTTCCTGCTAAAGGGTGCCAATACAAATAGGTGTGCTTGATGTTTGTCTGCGTAAATTGTTTTGAAAGGCCTCACCAAGAGTTTTTTGGGTGGATTATGGCGGGGGAAGCTATAGAGCCAAGTGTGTTGAAATAATCCTCCCTGAGCTGACAGTTAGATTTGCTCTTCTTAAGGAGGACACACAAAAGAAAAAATAAAAACAGATTTTCTATTTTCTCCATCCCAGGCATGGAGTTCAGACCATGAACTCTTAAAGGAAGTGAGCGAGTTGAACTTGAACAAAATTTATCCTAAAAGGTTAAGCTGAAAGCTTAGATCTGTGTAGTTAAAAAAACATATCTTACACATATAAACCAACTTTCCACTCTTGACTATACATTCACAAGTCAAGCAAAGCAAAATATTTCAAGATAAATTAGTGTAATTGTATTACAGTTGATGAAATATCACAGACAACCCTTTCTTCTTTTGTCCTTGGAATCAAAGGCATGCCAAATAAACTGGTAGTCATTACCACTTTGCCTTTATTTTCCAACCGATGTAAGAAAATTGACATGACTGATTTCATGTCCTGGTAAGTGAGCCAACCCAGCAGTAAGTGGTACCAGATCTTTGTGTAAACTGTACTGATAATCAAATATCAGCCAGGATGGGAACTCCTGCTCTGAGATGACAGTGCAATTGGAAGAAAACCTCTGTTGCTAATTTGCTGCAAGGTCAGTGTTGGTCCTCCCCCATTATAAACCAGAGCCAGATGCAGATCATGAATATAAAGTGCAGATGTTACATGGTTGCCAACATCAAAACATTATGCTAACTGTATAGACGGCGAAACCCAATACTTGGGATTTTATTAAGGATCTTTGTACGCAAGTGAACCCTGACCTTTGCCTCACAGTTAATAAATCAGAATTCAAGAAAAAAAACTGCTGGTTTAACTTTTTCTTTTGCAAATACATAGACTTATGACTAAAATTGTGTTTTAAAAAGTATTTTAAAAATATATTTTGTTAATTTCCTGACATTTCCGTGCTTAATGGAACATTTGAGTTACATAAAACACATTTTTAAACCTGATAAATGATGGATCTAAAACAAGCAAACAAAAAAAAACTTGTTTCAAGAATAGAGCATTTGGCTTTGAGGTATTCCTTTGTACAGTAAGCGAGTCTTTCAGCAAATGTTGTGTCTACTGTACTTGTGGAAAAACACATTGACACAAGGAGCGTGTAAGGGGACTGAAAATCAGCTCTTTGACTTGACTTCAATTCTATTTCTTAGCACTCCAAGGTGCTAAGAAATACAGCAGTGGCTTAAGGGTAAATTTGTGAAATAATACGAAGAATTTAAAGAACAAATCACCGAGTATGGGTACAACTACACAAAACTAAACTAAACAAACGAAACAAAGTGTTTTATCATATTTAAAGACCCACTCCCTTAAAGGTTTGTGTTTTGGTCTTAATGTTCTAATGTGATTTATTCCATGATGGAGGAGATAAAGAAAATAAAGATTAAAATTGAATTTGTGAGCATTTCCAACCTCTAAACTGAATGACTGGAAAGCCTCAACATTGCTCACCATTTTTGTTGCACCAGGAATTGTGCAAACAAAGAGATGACGGGAAATGAAGCAATGTTTAATCCACTCCAACGTTCCCGCCCACAAGTCAGAGGCAAATTTCTAATAAACTGTTTGTTTTACCTAAAACCAGCATAATCCTAATTAAAAGACCACTGGGGACACTTTGTAGGGCCTATATCATGCTATTCTTAACCCTTGTAGAGTAAATAGTAAAGTAATATATTTACCAATATATTGCAATTGGCACACTGAACAACTTTTTTTTCAATAAAATTTGAGCTATTTTCGCAAACTCCTTTTTAAATATATAAAGATACTTTGTGACTTGTCAACATGTTCATCATTGCAAAAACAAACAAACAAAAAAAAAAAATGGTTTGTCTTCTTGGCCTGTGCCTAAATTTAGAAATGCAGAGCTGATGCCATTTCTTCGTCCAGGCTCGCTGTGAGTGTGTGTGTTTACACCTGTGTGTCTGCGTAGCAGACAGGCTGGCGGGTTCTAAAAAGGAAAAAAAAATTCAAAATTGTGACTTTAAAAGCATGAATTGTGGCTTGACCGAATCTTTACACCCCTACTACATCCCTTTCCTGCCCAGAGGTAAGATACCTCGATCTCTGAGTCATTGCCCTTCGCTTCTTGTGGATGCTGTCTATTTCTTGATGTTAACCTAGAGACAGCCTCGGCAGTGTGCGGAAAAAAAAGTAAGCCATTGTTGTCACTGCAAATTAGGTGCTCTGTGGGTTTTTTTTAAATGAGGAATTAACAATAGAACACACTTAAAAGCTTACAAACAGTTGACTTTGCATGTTGTGCCCCAGTCTAACACAAACATCTGATTTCTCCATGGAGCTAGCAGTGATCAGCAAAAAAAACTTTCATTTTAGACGCAGAATACCCTATATCATCCAGCTGTGTCCTGTCTTCAATAAATTATAGTTTGAACAGGTGTTTGTTACTTTAGACACTTTATTGTGCGATAGGTAATATATGATATATATATGGAAATAGTTTACTCTGAATGGCTTAAGAAAATCAAGTTATGGCCCATTTAAGTATTCAATCGGTCTCATGGATTTTGTTGATATGAGACATGTACTTCTTTGTTTTTACTTGGTATGGGTACCAAACCAAAACTCTTTGTCACGTTGCTTCCAGTATCATATAAAGACGAGGGCTTCAGCGCTTTGTAGCAGGATCAGATAAAAACGAGGTCATTCGGCTTAAAAAAATTAGCAAATAATTGTTCTGGGGGTATATCATGATACATATCGCATTGTGAGACGTGCATCGTGATATGTATCATATCCCCAGACAGTTGCCAACACACACTCCTAGTCATCATACCTTTCAACAATTGATAACCACAAACACAATTGGTGCTTGTTAGCTACATTATTGCTTGAGGAAAAAAATGAAAACGAAAACAATTTGAAACATTGTGTCTCTTAAAGTTTTTCTTTTCTCACGACTGTTTTCACTCCACCTTATCCAGTCCTTCCTCTTCTCACTCTCTCTCCACAGTGACCGCCCGAGCCGTCAGCGCGCTGGTTCTGAGTGTTTCCTTCAGGAAGGAGACTCCATGTTCTGACTGCAGTCTGATACTGGGAGCCAGATAACCCCTGCAACAAGTGCTGCTCTACAATCACATCCAGCAGAATGTTAACCCTTTTTTTTCTTTTTTTTTCAGTACA
>NC_050514.1:26184681-26208679 GCF_002922805.2 Oryzias melastigma
TTTATAAATATTAAATACAAAAGAAAAAAACACATCTTAGTAAAAAAATTCTTAACTTTGCTTATAAAACATGGATGTTCACAGAAATACAAAGCTTACCATTATCTGGTACTGTTTGTTAGCGGCTAAATCAAAGCAAACCCGAATTTTAACATGCTTCATTTAGGAAACAGTGTAACATGTGTGTCTAAGCTAAGGTTATCTTGCAAACAAAGCACAGTTTGGTCAGTTTTCACAGGAGTACCATGTTGGAGGTGAGCTCCCATAGACCTTACACTTCTCTGACCTCATTACTATTCACAACTAACAGTGAGAAGACGAGTAATGCTGCGTTCCCAGTGCGGTTCATCCCCGGCGTTCAGAAGTGATGTGTGTAACAGCAGCAGTTTCCTTGAACTCCACTCTCCTGCCACTTCTGCACACACATGCGTTCACTTCCTCCAGGGAGATATGGAGGGCCTCTGCTTTCTGTCAGAGCGTCTTCAGCTGCAGAACTCCAGGGTGGGAATCTGGCCCTTTCGCTTCACAACCGCCCTGCAGATGAGAAGAAAAACACGAGCAGAGGAAGGCGCTGCGGCTCGTCCTCTGCTGCCGCCGTACATATTTCCCTTTTCATCTTAATCCTTTACCCACGTCCTCTTCCTTTCTCCTCTTTGGTCTGCGGAGGCGATCAATAGCGTTAATTGGCTCACTGAGTCACTGTTACATTGATTGCGGTCTCTAATAAAGAGGTTATTGATTGGCACTTTGTTTAACACAGGCCCATACACTGAGAGCTGCCCTCTAATGCTACCCAGACAGTAACCTTTTCCTGTTTGCCAGTTTTTTAATGCCATAAATTATGTCAGTCAATTAAGTAGATGTTTCTTCTCTCACACTTTTTGTTCCACCAGCGTATGAATAATTCACACATCCCTTAGAGCCCAAAGCAGCAACTGGACTTCTTCAGTGTTTGGTTTGTTTGTTGTCAGTCCAGGTAAAGAAAATTTCTTTGTATCCTGCAAATACAAAGATTGTATTTGCAGCAAACTAGAATCTTAAAATTCAATTTAACTTATTCAACACAAACAAAAAGTTGAAAAAAAGGGAGTTTAGTTTTAATGAAAGAAATATTTTCATTATTTACAAAGAAGTACGGATCACACCAGAGAACAGAGTTTTAGCAGTGCACTTTTATAGACAATGTTTACTGCTACAAATAATAAATGTGGATGTGCCTTCACAGAGTTGCCTTTGGGAAAGTTAGAAACACTGTATTTTTCAACATTAATGGAACAAAAAAATAATCTCAAGCGTCTTTGAAGCGCTGTAGCCAAAATAAGCAGAAATCATTGGACCTTTGCAGTGGTTTCAAAGAGTGGTTAAAAACTTTTTTTTTTTTTTAACTAACTTGGAGCTTTCAGAAATGGACTTCAGTCCCAGAGTTTTAAAATATTCAGGGGCGGAGCTACGGGGTGCAAGATGCCCCTTGAGCAAAACACTGGAGGGGCAGTTGGATGTATGGCTTGATAGATCTGATCTTGCTCGCCGCTAATGTTTGCTTGGGATTATGAGGGGCTATAAACTATCAGAAGACAATGTAAACCAGGGGTCAGCAATCTTTAACGTCTAATTTGTTCCAAACCAGAACCCAACGAGAGCCACAAAGTCCCACTTAATAAATTAAAAAAATACACAATATTTATACTTTTTTGGCAACGAAACATTTATTTATAAATGCAGCTTTTAAATATTTCAATAATTGAATTACAACAGACTCTATATGTTTATATATATAACAACTATAACTTATTTTACTTTTGATAGCAGCGTCTACTAGTTCCTTTCAAAATAAAACCCTCCTGCTCAAGCAGCTTTAATTAAATTAAAAATACATTTTAAACTGCATTTGTTCAAAAGATTTAACCACTGTAGAGTAATTCCCCCAAATAAAAAACTTGTATTTGATGAACTATAAATTAAAAACACCAATTTAAACAAAATGTCTACAACATTTCTGACAGTAAATTAAACTTTTACTGTTTGGTTGTTTGACATTTGAATAATCTTTAAAGCTAAGGAGCCACAATAAAGGGATAAAAGAGCCACTGGTTCCAGACTCCTGATGTAAACAAAAGGGATGATGGGATATCAGTGGAGGGTTACTTCAGACTCTGCAAATATTATTCCCCCAAAACAACACAGGATTTGGATTTGATTTTGGCTAAAGAAATATTCATAATTCAAAGAACATTTTTACAATAGATACAAATATAGTTAGAGTGAGACTGTAAGGATTAATTATAGCAAATCAGCTATTGATAATATTAATAAAACTGAAATACATATTTTGAATCATTTAATTTGTAATGGCCTTCACATTTGCTACCTTTTCCCATATTACAGTAAATGCAACAGTAATGTAGATTTTATCTGCAAGGTATGATTTTTTTCTCTTGCAGAATAGCAGGAAACTTGTTTCTCAATATCCTACGAGTGCAATAAAAATATGATTTCACAATTATTTAATTGCATGCAATTCTTCAGAGCGAACTTGAGTCAGTCAAAGGCAGGTCTCCTGAGTAAGAGGATGAAAACTGGAAATGGGCTGTTAGTACCTTCATGTGAGATTTAATTAGTGCTATTAAATATTCAATGATCAATGGAATTTGTTTTAGCCGATCAATAGGTGGCCAGCCCCGAGAAGGACAATGTGCATAAGTTACTTATTTGCATTTCAAAGCATCTCATGTCACGTGGCCCCATTGGAAATCCATACCTTTTTGTTGGGCTGTAATTCATATTTAGCTGCTTTATCCCCTTATCACTGACTGCTATTGATTCCCTTCCCTTTATTTACTGCCTGCAAACTGCCTTAGGTTTAAAATGTCAAAATGTTTTTAGGGAATCCGATATTCCTCCATCTGCCTTCCTCTTCTCATATCTAGGTCTCTATTTTTCTCCCTGTGTGTCTCTCACTTTAATTCCCCTGTCTCTCCACCCCCTTTCTTTCTCCTTCACTCTCAGTTCTCCTCGGTGGAGTTGGAAATTAAACCCTGTCATCTTCCCACCCTCCGCACAGATCTTTGCTCACTCGGGTGTGAATCTGCACATCATTCAAATACATAACTCATTGGTATCTGGGGAATACTCGGAGCCACTTCAAAGTAAACCCCCCACCCCTCCAATCCTTCAATTTTGCGTGTTCCCACTGGAGTTCTATTTTGTTTACCTGAGTTAACTCTAATGGCTTGTTTTTCCCGCCACTTATCAGGCGTTCAAGAGCAACGTTTAGCCAAGTTCAAGTGTGCGCCCGAGTCGGCCTCGCCGTGATTTTGATCGTTTTGCAACACCAAATGTGACGTCATTTCATTTGAGCTTAACCCCTTCAGGTATTTCAATTGAATTTTCTTTATATAGCCCAATATTACAAAACAATTGTCTCAACGGGCTTCATGCTTTGTACAAAAGCATAAAATCAGTCAAAAATATAACCAATAGCTGATTGCTAAACGAAATTAAACAAAACACACAAAGCTAAACTGGGCATCCCTGCCCTTAGACCATGTGTCAAAGTCAAGGCCCGGGGGCCGGATCTGGCCCTCCAGGTAATTATATCCGGCCCTTCAGATCATTTTATTTTATTGTTATTAATGGCCTGATGTTATCTTGTGCTTATTTTCTTGTATATAAAACATACAAATAAAGAAGTTATATTTCCCTAATTTCCTAAATCATATGCACTCAAAAGGTAAGCAAATTATATGATTAAAATATTTGTAATTTTACATTTGAGTCCACATTATAAACTGGGAATACAAGCTGTTCATTTATCTTTTGAAACAGCTAAAATACCAATGAAAATACAGAGAGAATAACGTCTCATTCGATTTGTGTCTGCGTAAAACTTGACATTTTCTTACTTGAAAAAGCCAAACATGCATTTTTAAAGCACTCAAATCTAAAGTTTCTCTATTCACATCGCACCTTGCTATCGTCTTTGCCGCAAGCTCTACCGCAAACACTGGCTCCCAGTCACAGTGTTAGCAAGCAGCGCGAAATCTTCCTTGACATCCATAGAGTGGAAAAATATGTAGTTTTCACCAAATTTTATTCACAATCTAAGTTCAAAGCGGCTGATTAGAAAACTCTGATGACCCAGTATTCTAGATTTATTCAAACGCATCACTTAAAGATGAATCGTGGAGACAAGAACAGTCTCACATCAGATTTGTTCAGAAATGCAGTTTTGTGTATGAGTATATCAGGCAATTTGTGCATACTTTTTAAATATTTGTATGTGTAGTTAGTTTTATGGTGCTGTATTATTTGTAAATTGTATGTTGTAATTTTTGTACACAATTGCAAGTACACAGTTACAGACAAAATGTATTGTATGAGTTACAAATCAAGAATCACACATACACAAATCGAATGAGACTTTCTTCTCTCCATAGAAAAGCCATCTGACCAACCAGTGTTATGAGTAAGCATGTTTGAACTACATTAATAATGCTTCATTTATTATTGGATGTGCAGTCGTTAACAAAATAAAGTGCTGTGCCCTTCCTCATTTAAAGTGAGAAAACCTCTCTCTGTGAGCAAGCTCGTGCATCTCGGTCCTCAACCACAGAGGTCAAGGAGTTAACCTTCAGAGACCCGAGGTCTGCATGAAGCACCATCAGTGCCATCAGGATACATGGCCTCTGCGCTGCAGCACAGCTGGGGAACAGAGGATCAGGCTGAAGTGTGTAGCTGTGTGTGTGTGGGCTTATGACTGCACATCTGTAGGAGCTTGTGTGAGTTCCTATATGTGAGGGTCATGTGATGCAGCCATAGACATGAGTGATGGTGGAGATGTTGTTGCTGGAGCACTCAATTGGATAGGGAGACACCAACTAAAGTAAAATGGATGAATGGATACACTAAGATGTTTTTGTAGATAAATATATCTTAATACACAAAAGAGCATAGGAGTATAGCATACTGCATTCCAAATTTAATCAAAAGTGGCAGGAATGTAAACATTTTATAATTTGATTTTATTTGAGTTGCTTGTGCCTGTGGAAACTAAATTTGACATGAGCAACATGAAATATATTATTTGTACGAAGTCTACCTTTAAATCTTTTCAAAATTATGTGTTAGTCTATAAAAGTGTTTGTCAATATGCATCAGAAACTAGGATTTCTAGTTCCAGATCATCTCAGTGTGTAGAGACGATCGGTCCAGGAATAAACTGTCCACTAAACAATTTACATATTTCTTTATTCTCTTGAATCTGATTTTGCTTATTGCTAAAATAGCTAAGGACCCATTTTTTTGTTTTGCATAAAAATGTAGACATCAATGTGATTATGCACATTGAAGAACATCCGTCATTTTCAGGTGAAGACATTTCAGCTTGCACTCCTAAATTGCTCCCTGTTGCGTCCTTAATCTTGGATGAAATCAATACAGCTTTTACTGTCACATTGAAAGGGCGGAGACCGTGTATTGATGCTCAGATGTCATTTTGAGGAGGTTTTGATGTTTCTTCTTTCTCCATGTAAAGGGAGCTCAGTGATTCTAAGGTGGGAGAAGTTTTGGTAAAAAATCTGTAAAAATGTGATTTTTTTTCTAATGATTAAGAAGTGCAAGAACAGAAGTGACATCTGCAGAGCTTTTATAGTCTACAACAGGGGTTTCAAACTCAATGCATCGCGGGTCGGTGTCCTACATGTTTTTTAACCAACCTGCCATTAAAGCTCCTAATTGGCTAAACATGCCTGATCTAGAAAATCAGTAGCAGGTAAGATAGCATTTCAGGAATACCAGCCGGAGGCCGGTCCACGAGGCCTAGAGTTTGACACCAATGGTCTGAAAGTATATATATTTTTAAAAATCAATATATTAGAGGATGGGAAACTAAAAGCAATTACCAAAAGTGACTAAAGTAGAACTACCTACACCTCATTCCTATAAGTTTCTACCCTCTTTATGGCTTTTTACATCCTATCATTTTGGATGATTTAAAATTTCTTGATAAATCTACATGGCTTCTGTTCATCAAAGTCCCTCATAGTCTTGGGACAGTCATTTACCCATAACTCTGAAGGCTTGATGATAGGACTTCACTGTAGCTTTTTAAACCTTATCGTTTTATGCTGTTCCATTTCAGTGACCTCTCAGGACCTGGGTTAACATTTAGAGACATTGAAACGTGCTCTTTTCTCCTTTTGATGTACATTTGCGGCCATCCACCACGTCTTTCACTGTTGGACTAATCCTGTCACTTTTGACAACATTGTTGTTCTTTCAGTTGCTGTGGCTACATGGACCAAATGCCCTTGATCAAATCAAAGATCGAATTGGAATAGAACTGCCTACATGGATCATGAAAAACTTTATCCGATTGTAACAAACGTCTACATACGCCACACTTCCAATCGGAATGAATTATTTTGACATGTGCAGAAGTATCTAAAATACCCGAAACGGCTGTAGAACAAGAAATTGTGAGTTCTCTTGTAAGTAAACAAGCAGCTGATGTGACATGTTAAATAATTCTTTCATCCTATTTTTTTTGTTATCGATCTATGCCTGTTTTAAACTGGCTTTAAAGTTTCATGTGTTTAATGTATTTTGCATCTGTAAATACCCATGTCATGCCCTGTTCTCCTTCAACCCAGTTCTCAAATTCACATTTGTACATTTGAATTTCCTCGTGTCAGTGTTTTTGAGTTCTGTGTCTCTCCTGTTTCTTCATGAAGAGTTTTCTGCTTTTCTGACAGCCTGTGGACTCCAGAGTCACATTTCAGGCCTGGCTGCTGCTTAAAGGCCCATAATCTACTTGGCAAATGACTACAATGTTGCGGTTTGAATGAAAGCAAATTATTCGCTTTAAGGACTCCTGCTGCTGTGGGACCCGAGGCTAGTGACTGGTGCTGTTCACACACGCACACACCCAGCGTGCAAGCCATCATTATTTATTTAGCCTGTTAAGTGTTTAAAGTAGACAGGGTCCACAGGGGCCGAGCATAGTTGATCAAATTATTCCACGCAAAAGAAAGTAAAGGAAAAGAACACAGAAGAGTAAAGGCATTGAAATGCTCAATTTGATTACATGAATACTGGGTGCTAAATGTTTGGCCTCCTATGTGGTAGAATGGAAACATCAGTCTGGAACGACAAAAGTCTGACATTGAAGGTATAAAGAACAAATAAAAAATCCAGCATTGACAATGTTGCAAAGTCAGACACTTTACTAACCTTCACAGCTTGTGTGATGTGTGCTTAAAGTTTCTGATTCCAGATTGTTTGATCTCAGTAATTGACAGAAGGGATGCATGTTTGCTTTTCAGACTTGTGGCGAATAAAAAGATGGTGACTGTTGGTCCTGACCGTCACAGGACAGGCCAACGGGACTTGCTTCTAGTATTGACTACATGACCTCACTATAGTTCATCAGTTGTGAGTATACTTCTAGGAATCCGGTTTCATTTCCATAGTACTTTGTAATACTGGCTAGATTATGTAGTGGCGGTGGGCCATCAAGGTCAGGAAGGCCTTCTGCTCTGGCAAAAAGAGAACATCTAAATGTTAAAATTAATTTCATACAAAAAAAAAAGCAATATTCGATATGATTTGTTTTCTTCATATCAATTCAACCATCATTAGGCTGAACTGCTGACTGTATTGTACATTAGGGTTTCTTTCTCACTGTATTTTAGCTAGCTTGTGATGTATGGTATTATAGCTGCCAATCCAAAGCGCAGGGTTCTGCTTGCTGGTCCTCTACCTTTCTCTTGTCCTCTTTATCTTCCTCATCACCATCATCATAATTTTCACCATCCACGATATTGGATTCAGATTTATTTAAGATTATAAAAGGTCCTAAAAAATTGTATTCAATTTGTGCGCACTGCTAAGTCTGAGGCCATGGTTTTTGACCAGAGAAAGGTCGTTTGCCCTCTCTCGGTGGGTGGAGTGCTCCTGCCTCAAGTGAAGGAGTTTAAATATCTTGGGGTCTTGTTCATAAGTGAGGGAAGATCGGAGTGTCCGTTGTGACAAGAGAGCTAAGCCAGAAAGAGAAGCTCTCATTTTACTGGTCGATCTTCGTTCTAGTACTCACCTATGATCATGAGCTCTGGGTCGTAACCAAAATAATGAGATCCAGACTACAAGCGGCTGAAATGAGTTTCCTCCGGAGGGTGGCTGGGCGCTCCTTTAGAGATAGGGTGAGAAGATCCGTCACCCGGAGAGAGGTCCAAGTAGAACCGCTTCTCCTCCACATCCAGAGGAGTCAGTTGAGGTGGCTGGAGTATCTGGTCTGGATGCCTCCCGGAACACCTACCCGGGGAGGTGTCCTGGGCATGTCCCACTGGGCGGAGGCCCTGAGGAAGACCCAGGACACGCTGGAGAGACTACGTCTCTCGGCTGGCCTGGGAACGCCTAAGGGTCCCCCCAGAGGAGCTGGAGGAGGTGGACGGGGAGAGGGAAATCTGGACAACTTTGCTTGGACTGCTGCCCCCGCGACCCATTCCAAGATGAGCGGAAGAAGATGGATGGATGGATAGATAGATAGTGTGCCCTTCATTCTTAGACGTCACCCTGAGCTCCTCTCTGTATTGCAGAAATATGTTCACCACAGCTACATGTCTTTACCTTGTTTTAGCAACCAGATAAGTATGTAAATCCTAATTAGAAATCAATAAGCATTTATTGCAGTTGCTGTGTTGTTTTATTATGTTATATTTATTTATTAAGTTATATTAAGTATGAGTTTGTCTCATGGTGCCATTCTGCTATTGTGAGGTATAATAAAGGTAGGATCAGGTATGGTATCAATAGAGCTCTCGCCATGAAATGCATACCTTAATGCTAGTGTAAAAATGTTTCTGATCAGTTGGTTAACAAACTAATTACTTTTAACCATTTACTCTATATATGTAACAGTGGTATGTTGTGATTATGAGATGCAATGCATGTGTACAGCACAATTGATAAAAACACCGCATTTTGTGTTATTTATTATCAGATTACACAGATTAAAAGCATCATTCCAATATTGGGTTATGAAGCATATGCTGATCGACAACAGACATACAGACAGACAGTTGAAAGTGGGGGAATGAACAGATTGAGCAACCAATGAAATAGGTACCTTTGGGTCTGAATAAATCCTTCGGTCTGGTGATCCCCCAGGATGCTGGCCTCCCAAGGAGATTAATGACTGCTGGGCCTTAGTATAATGAAGTAGTTTGCCTCGGAAATGTGCTCATGGATTCATCAGTGTCCACAAGTGGGCTGCAAGAGCACAACATCTTTATAAATCCTGTTCACACTCTTCTCTCCTTCTGCTTCTGATTGATGGTACCTGAAACCCCCCACAACTGGTTTGGCCCATCTTACCAAATATTTTGGCCCATCTTACAATAAACAGGCTGACCACGACTATCCTAGAAAATTCAACCTTGTAAAAAAGGTTAGTCTGTCGATCGAGAAGATACTAAAAAATGATTAAATAACATTATTTGAAATTAACTTGTAAATCAATCCTTTTTTCAATTCAATTCAATTCAATTCAATTTTATTTATATAGCCCAAAATCACAAAGAGATTTGCCTCATTGGGCTTCAAAATATAAACAATTGTTAAAAACTAAACAGACTACATAAACTGGTTATCCCTGCCCTTAGACCCTCCCTCCCGGTAAGGAAAAACTCCTAAAAAAACCTGAGTCAGGAAAAAAGAAGAAACCTTAGGGATTCCCACATGAGGGAGAGATCCCATCCCAGGACGGACAGGCGATACCAGAACAGTTAAAGAAAGATTGTTTTGGGTTGTAAATCAGCATTTGAATAAATAAAAAAAAAGCTGCAACTATGGCATTTCTGCAAAAAAAAAAATCAGCTTATCACGTGTTCTTTATTTACATTTAATACTTAATTTCTAATAAAAACATTAAAGTGTGCCATGTGGCAACAGAACTGTGACGGCAAATCTGATCAAACATCTGCCACTAACATCTGTAATGAACAATTATCTTAGCAATGGCAAAAGGGGAAGACTCCCTCTGGTCTTAATAAAGTAAACCATGCAGTGATCCTCAAATTAAAACTTTAGACAACCGCATAATTATCCGAGCTTGTAAATGTTTTATACCTCCAGTGAATAGCTGAGTTGTTAATGCATTTCCACAGAAAGCCTGACATTTGTTATAGTCTGTCTACTGAATTGTGGAGAAAATTGCAGCTTTGTTGAGGACTGATAAGCCCCAATGTGGCATGACACCATTAGACTCATAAAAAACCTGTCTACTTGATAACTGGAGCTCCATATGGAATACCAGCAAGAACATTAAAGAAGAACAATAAAGTAAATTGAGGTATATTTAGATCAAAATGTATTTAAAATGCATTTAATTCTCTCATAGCACAGCTGAGATGTGTTTTCATATGACAAATCATTTGGCGGGTGCCCTTTGCTAAAACTAAATAACGCGGCTGTCACAGAGTGTGTAACATAACCTGGTAAAGATTATTAATGAGTGCAATAAATTCAAACAGCTTAATATGAAGTTATGAAAAGAGGGATATGCGAGTTAAATCTAATGACTATTTAGTTTGTTTACCAAGAGCAATCCTTAACCTCTACAAATGTGCTTATTAATTGTCAAAGGTTCCAAATTCTCCATCTGTCATAGATCGGTTCATCCTTATCAGTGGAATCATATTTTTTGTAGAGAGCAATACATGTTATAGTATTTTCACACAAGTACGCTATATACTAGCGTCTGTCGGGAGAAGGATTTTGGGGAAAAAATAAAAAACTACCATCTAAGTAGTATGTGTTTTCTCTGAGGAGCTTCTAATGCAGATTGTCTTTTTATTCCGCCGTGCATATGGACAAAAAGGCAAACAAAACCTTAAAGTGGGTAAAACCTCCATTGCTGGTGTTTAAAGACCTACTTTTATTATATTAAGGACACAGTTTCTATAGAGCAGCAGTTGTTTATCAGAAATTTGCCTCCAATTTGTGGAATAAGCCATCATCCTATTGCATACAGTCTCTTCTGCAAGCTTAGGGCCCCTCACAACCCCAACCTAACATATCCAGTGCAAACTTTAAGTTTTCTAGAGCAGCATTCTCCAACATTTCTGTGGCCGTGGACTGGTCAGCCCCAGAGAATATTACTGTGCACCAGGGAAGGGAGCAGTAGACTTCAGTGGAATACCACTTTATTTAATGAATAATAACATCATATAGTAACACCAGTGGAACATCAAACTCTGGCAACTTCCTTTATTAATTAATATTAACTTAATGCAAACAGGCTTGGTGTGTGGGAATCACCTGCTGTGCTAAATCCATTTTTTAAGTAGGAGTTTTGGTAGCCTACTGTTTGTTTTTTTTTTTGTTTGTTTGTTGCTAAAGTCATTTCCGCCTGTTCTTTTAGCGCTCAAGTCTTCAAAACCAACAATTTTTTAGAGTAAAAGATCGTTCCGACTTCGTTATTTTGCTCACCTGACTAAACTTTACAGCTCAAGTCGATGGCGTAGCTGAGAGAATCTGGTTATTTACCAAAAATAAAGGTTGTTGAGACTTAAAAGAAAACACAATTATAATTAATTATTTCTAGTGCCAATTGATCCACAAACTAATACCGGTCCATGGCCCGATGGTTGGAGACCACTGGTCTAGACGAGGAAAACCAAGACGCACATGGATCTATCAGAATTTTTAGTGAAGCAGGGAACTCGCATATTTTCTACACAACAAATAAGCCGTTTTTCAAACTTCACTTTATCATCTGCTCCTGATTCACGACTAATTGAATAAAGAAATACTCTGAAATGCAATTTTGAGCTTAATTTTCTTGATACGCGTCTTCATCATCACAAAAATGCCACAAGAACGTGTTAAAAAAGCCAAAAATACGATTATCATCCTAAAGAACTAATACAAGCTGCAAATAGGTAAACAAAAACATGTTCTAATACGATGATGTAGAAACATTAAAAATAAAAGAGAAGTGCTCCTACATGGACTCCAGTGTCTCTACAATCTTTTTAAGTCAATTACAAGCATGACAGATTTACTTCAAACTCCTTTTGTTAAGTTATATTCACAAGCTATTGATAATGAATCATCAGCACACTATTCAACACAAATTGTTGGCAATCTAGTCTGTCGACTCTGTTCTACAAATGTATGTAATGTGTATTATCCTGATATATCAGGGATGAAATGGGGTTTAATCTAGTGGTAAAGGTCAAAGACTGCAACTGCCAAGTGAAGGTTAATCACTTCTGCTCTTTTCTGAGCGTACAGCTGCTCAGACCAGGTTATAACCTTGATTTAAAGCACCGTTCATTGTGTTTGTGCATTTTTTATGTGTGCGTTTAATACGGATAATAAGCGAGTAAAAACTGGAATTCCCCGGTTATTGTTCAGCACACGCATGCACACACAGAAGTGTAATTTATGGAAGAGGTTATGACCCCTGATTCTCATTGTCCAACCTGCCTCTCTTCGCAGTGTCAGACAGCTCGGGGAAGCCTCTTGGGGGCTCTCAGGCAGCATGGCGGCCCCCACGTCTTGCTTGTGGAAAACCATGCTTTTTGCTTGTGTTTTTATATGCCCATGTGTGCTATTGATCCCCACCTCCATTCTTATAATGAAGTGGAACTACAGCTCCATTACGAACTGCCGTGCTATTGGCTGGAGGTAATATAAAATTAGCTAGCATGCCCTGAGCCTGTCAGTATTGATTTCACTACCCAGATTACTTGTTACAGAAGAATAGAGCTGTCTGTGGCATAATTGAACAAGTTAACTCCTTGTTTCATAAAGTGTAGGTCTGTATTGATTGTTACAGCTGTGGGTTTTGTGACACACCTGAGGAAAGTTGCATCGATGTTGGCTGTGAAGAGTTGCTGATGCTTTCCTTTATTCGCGTGTGACAATTTTCTGCTGAACTAGAAAGCAAACCGTAAATGAGTTGTGTCGGAAAGCCAAAGTATTTCTATTACACCACACATCTTGTTTTCTAAGTCTTTTTTTTTCCCTTTCGTGTACATTTTTGATTTTGGACAAAAGTCCAATTTTTTAATTTATTTCCACTTTTGATAGACATCAGATGTTGCCATAATTCAGGGGTGTCAAACTCAATGCACAAGGGGCTAAAATCCAAAACACACTTTAGGCCGCGGGCCGAACAACATAAACATTTATTGAACACTCTCAAACAGAATTTTTAAAACTCCAACTTTTCAACATAATCATAAACTCGACAAATAAGATTACCTGCGAAAATGCTAGTGTGAATGCTGTGAGCTGAATTTAGCCGCTGAAGATGCTAGTGAAGATAGCAGAAGATGCTAAAATTGGTAGCTGAAGGTGCTGATAGCCAACCAAAACATTAGCTAAATGCCAAATCTGCCTAAGGAAAGCCTAAATTACCAAAACAGCTAGCATGAAAATATTATCCCCAAAACCGCCTAAAAAACTTTAAAACCTTTTTTAAAGGAGTTTAGCCAAAACCGCTACCATGTAGCTGAAATATTAGCTAAACTCCAAAACAGCCTAAAAAAAATCTTAGTCCAAAAAACTAGCAGAATGCCAATTTTTTAACGTAATTATGAATAATAAAAAAGCAGGAATATTATTACAGAATAAATCAACTTAAATATTAAATATCTTTCCAATATTTTACTCTCCATGAAAATATATTGTCAAAATTATACAAGTTAGAAATGAGGGAAAGATAACATCGGGCCATTAATAACAATAAAAAAAAATGATCTGGAGGGCCGGATCCGGCCCCCGGGCCTCGACTTTGACATGTGCCATAATTTAAATACTTTGATGCATTGAAGAAAAACTCACTTGATAAACTTGAGCATCTTTTAAACCACACATGGCAGGTCTGATGAATGAAAGGTACTGCGTTTGTCCACTAATGAAGGCTACAAGAGAGTACTGTTAAATAATTTAGTTGATCTAAAAGCAGCACATTATTGCTCATAGCTATAATGTGTGGAGAGGCGTCGCTTCTATGGGTGAAGTAAAACAGGATAGATAAATGTTCATTGCATGCATGAAAAGCCACACACTTCTCCCCAGCTGGAGTGTAATGAGCTTTTAGTCTGTTAACCTCAGCCAGCTTACTTTGAAGCTGTGTTTTATGATGCCCCTATTGAGGGGGATTGACTACGTACTTATGGTGTGTAATTAGAAAATAGCGCCCAGCCAACAATAAAAACGGATGCTGTATAGAGAGAAATGTCTTTGTTGTTCATTCTTTGGCTCCTGTAAATGTGAGGTCTTTGATCAGGTAAAGCCCAAAGTAGGGTATAATAAATTATTTGATGGGCAAATTATAGTGTTGTTCCTCAAACAGATGTGGTAGGTACATTGTTTTCATCCTCCATCAGGGTGAGGGGTTAATGAAATGCTCCTCTACGTGTGGATTTTTTGCACTCCACCGCTGCGTGATAAGTAGCTAACCAACGAAGCCTGTAATTACAATCTTACAGAAACCAGCCTGATCTGTATATAAATCTCACCATCCAATTACAAGATGTAATAATTCTGCGCTCAAGCTGGTAATGAGGTCTAATACTACTGCATGTGATAATCCCCTCTGGATGTGGGCTTGATCAGATGTTGGCTTTGTAATTAGACTGGCAGAAAATCATTATTTTGAGTTCAGAAAAAGATGAGGTTGGTGAGAAGTTAATTTTCTCTCTCAATTCTCTGAAGCGTAGACAAGAATTTAATGATTTAATCATGATTGTTAGCTATTTTGCAATCGATTTGTAATGATTGTGTCAAAACAGACGCTTTCAAGGAGAGGCCCTAGAAAGACTAAAGGTGTCATTAACATGGCAGCACTCTGTCAATAGACACAATGCAATGCTGACACCTCTAAGTGTTGAGGAGTAGATACATGGTTATGTGAGTACATCTGAGCTACATGAGTTAGACATGAACAGTATTTATTTACATCATGTCTTTGTCTTTTATATTAAGTTACACAGCAATTAGCCAAAGCAACTTCATATTTACAGTTTAAGGCAATGCAGGGTTGAGTCTTGCTCAAGGACAGTGCGTTAATGTGTGTAATGAAAAATGTTTCTTAAATATTCTGCTGTCTTATTGTCTTTGTTACAGGAAGCATTTAAAAAATATATCCAATAAACTCCAAATTTTCTTGATGCCAGAAATTTCTAAATCACAAAGGTATGAAATATCCCTAAAAATGTACAGAATACAAATATTACTGCTCGTATAGAAAGTTACTTAACTCAAAATTTGTTGAAAATTTTGCATATTTTGTTTGATTTTTCTTTTAAATGTTGTTGTTGTCACATCAGGTAGGAATCCTCCTGTTGATGCGGTTTTCTTTACCATAAAGGTTTGAAAGTCATTAGTGTGCCTTTAAAAATGTGAAATAGTACATAGAAAAAGTGGTCAGAAATCAGGGCACATGTCCGAATTTTTTCACTACTACCTTTATCGTGCGTTAAACCTACAATTCAGTGCCCTAGAAATTTCCCTGAAGTCTTTGCGAAAAAGCGGAGTGCATCAATGCTCGGTACATTGGCAAATACAGACCACAATGCATTGCGTTTGAAAATGTTTTGCAATAAAAAAAATGTGTTTAAATTGAATTTTTTAATAAGCCATTATTGTTCTCATCATCAGAGCACAGCGGGGTCATAAATGGACGTTGTTTTGTGCTTGTATTGATTAGATTTTTGTGATGCTAAACTTGCACTCTGAAAAAAAAGTAGTGGGTATGGTGTCCAAATTGCTTTTAAATCTAGGGCACTAGATAGTCTTGCACTATATAGTTTTTTAGTAGTTAGGGATTAACCTCTTAAGACCTGAGCTAACCCAATACATTTCTAGTTACGGGGTTCAAGTTTAGTAGAATTAAGTACAGTGCTAATACAACCTCATAATGTCATGTCCTCACACATAGATGCCAGGTCTCAAGAATGTTAAGGTGGGAATCTGGGCATAGCCAGGAAGTCTCTTGTTCTGACAAGATGGCTGACGCTCCAACGGGAGATTCTCGCACTAAGAACACTAACCCAGGACACGGACAATTTCCGGACACAGTTCATAGGCTTAGATTGGAACTTAGAAAAATGTGAATTCATATGAACCCTTTTCCTAGACACACGCTCACCTTTCCGTCTTTCCTAAATAATCCATGTTCAAACCAGTTCTTCTAACTTGTCGCTAGCTTCCTTTGCACCCTCTCCAAGAAATCGTTTGCTCCCTTTCTGCAGCCGTCTTCTCCATATCACCCATCAGTTTGCGCCATTCTCTGACATATAGGATCCAACCCAAATGTTGCGCAGATTCCTCACCAGAATGTTCTTTGGCGTATGCTTTCGCACAAAGTTTAAATTAGCGTTTCTTGGTCATCACTGCACTGCGCAAACACACCTGACACCTACAGGACCGTGTACCTCCTGGATGTAAGTTTGTGTGTGGGGGTGGGATTTGAAGGAACCCGGTCACCTGTTAGACCCTGTAGGTATACGACATTGTGTATAAAAATGAAACCGTTATGCCGAGAACCGCTATTAGTTTCGTGGAGAAAATGGGTGTGTTAGCCTTTGGTCAGTGCTGGCACCGCAGACTCTTCCTGGAAGGGGCTGTTCCTCACCTTGTGACATCAGCAGATGAGAATTTTTGTGGATTGAGAGGGGCTGGTGCTCGAAGCAGGTTTTTTGGAGGAATACACAGAAATGTGTGATTAGATTAAAATGCCACTTTGGGGTTGTTTATTGTGAGGAGTGAACATTTTAATATACTAAAAGCTCAAAATCTTTATTTTGCACAGCATAGGCCCCTTAAGTCTATGAAATATTATGTTTAGGGATTTATATCTGTCAGGGATGGGGTACTCTGGGCCTCAAGGGCCAGTGTGTCTGCATGAGTTCCAGATATCCAAGCTCTACTTATGACTGATTACCTGGTTCAGGTGTGTCCAGCCAATTAGAACATGCCAGAGCAAGGTATGTTGGAAAACATATATGGACCTGTATGGACTAACAATGAGTTGGATTTTTTTTTATATACTTTCCTCTCAGTTTTATATTTTACACTCATAAATAAGCTAATTCTTCTTTTTTTTTATGCCAAATTAATAAAATACAGTAAGTTGATGGATTGTGTTTTGGTAATTAGTTTTGGACTCTTCTGAAAGACTGAACATTTTTAAAGTAGATTTTTTTTCCCAGTACAGTTGATTAGAAAATAAATACCTCTGGAGTTTTGCTGGTGAGGAAAGAAGAGACACACTTTCTATTCATTACTGCAAGTTTTTATTCCTCAATCAGAAATCTAAAGTAATTTGATTAGTTTAGCCCATTTAGAGAAACTGTTTTCCAATTACCTTTTTCTTTTGTTTTATAATATTTACCATTCCCTCTCTGGCTGAAAATTCTCTGCCACACAGACGAAAGCTTAAAAAGTAAAACTTTCTTTTCCCACAGTCACAAACTGCTTCATAGTCAAAGAAGGCTTTTTGTCATAGTAGCAGCTCAAGTCCTTCAATCTGGCACAAATTTAGTTTTAGAGTGGAATCTGTTATTCATACAGGGCCTTTTAGATTTAAACAAATCTGTGATTTGTCCTCATATGACGTCATGAATTTTAAATCTAGAAAACAGTTCTTTAAAGTTAAAATGTGCATTACCGGCCTCTGCAGTGCCCTGCTGCTTTTTGATTGGCTGGAAAAACGTCCCGTTTCGATCATCTGAAGCTACAGAGTTTAAAGCAGAATTCACCATGCAGAGGGTTCGGGTTTGTTCCTGGCTCATCTCTCTCTTAATCTCCAGGCAACCGTAACTGAATGCTTTATTGAAAGGCAATTGACTTTACTCTGCTGAGTCGATTTCTATAATTGATACTGTTTGAAGTTGCTCCCAAAGGGCCACACGTTCAAAGGCTGGTTACTGTTTTGATCAATTATATTAAAGTGAAAACCTACATAAAAAAATAAATAAATGGACTGAATCAGTACTGTTATCTTTGGCAACCTAATTGGGTTAAATGTGGTTATGACGGCGTTTATGAGAATGTAAATGGAATAAGAAACCTCATTTGCATAGATTTAGGAATAGCTGTATTTTTAAATCACATTTTGCCAATTTATCATGATATAATCTAAACAACATGGTGTCTCTGGTGAGTGTTTTAATAAGTACTTCAAACTCAGGAGATAGGATTACCTTCTGCTCAAGAGGCATAGAGTTTTAGACATTTCAGAGGGAACCATTTGAAGGAATATAGATTATTACAAGGTTCTATGAAGACAAGCAACCTTAGATAATTTTAGTTTAGACCAATAAATATAAATGCCAAGGTACTATTCCCTAAAATATGTATCAGTGTTTTTCTTTCTGACTCTGGGTAGTTTTTTTGGCTGCTTTTATGGTTGCCTTTCATTGTAAGTGCTCAGCCTCCTGCCCTCAGTTTCCACTCCTTCCTGGATAAGATTTCTCAGAGGTGCTTGGATGGAGCTTTGTGCCACTGGGCCTTTGGACCTCTGAATCATCAACTTCTGGTGCATTTGATAGGGAGAGAGGCTAGCTGCTTTACGCCGCCCTGCCCATACTCTGCAAAAATACACCTCAACACCCCCCGATCTGCTGTAGAACAGCTTTCATGTGCACTTTGAAAGGGAAAAGCAAAGAGGGAAAAAAAAAATCAGAGACTGTGTTCTTCCAGGTGCTTGGTAGCATGATGGTACTAGCCTTTTGTCTCTCCCATGACACCATTCTCCTGGCCTCAACACTGCCTCTCTGTTGCAGTTTTTCCACGTCATTTATGTTTCTTTTCTTTTCATCAAGTTTTCTCTGTGGTGCAGCTTCTATTTTTGTGAGGATTTGTATCCCAAGCTTTTGCTGTATTTTTGTGTGCACTTGTGTGTGTAAGTCAGGTCAGGGTTAGTGTTGCAAGTCGTTTGTTACGGTCAGGGTTACAATTTAGAAATTCCAAGTGTCTGTGTATAACAGAGAAACAAGTATCAAAGTTTTCTCTGAAGAATTCACTAACTGTAACTCAAAACTGAACACTTCTCATTTTCATGGAGTGACTGAATGTCTAAATATCTGCAACTAATCAGGAAACACAAATGAGGTTGCAGACAGTTAGCTTCAAAAATCAAACATTAGTAACAATTTCATGTTTTTTTTAACTCACATGCATGATTCTGCACAAACAATCATTTCAATGTTTGCATGCATAAGTCACAAAAAGTTTTTGTGCTAATCTCAAACTGTATTTTGTTATTAGAAAAAATTGTTTAGAATTTAAGGGTACAAACATAAACTTTACTATTTTAAATCACAGCT
This sequence comes from Oryzias melastigma, assembly GCF_002922805.2. Classification (NCBI taxonomy): domain Eukaryota; kingdom Metazoa; phylum Chordata; class Actinopteri; order Beloniformes; family Adrianichthyidae; genus Oryzias; species Oryzias melastigma. The sequence goes on from NC_050514.1 coordinate 26,204,025, forward strand.
TATGTTAAAGCTGAGCTGGCTACTTGGTAAACATTGAACACCTATGAAAGCAGTTTTGGGGAGGATGCAGAGATGGGTTGATTATCATATGTAGCCTAGTCTAAAAATTAACTTTAACTAAGCATTCTAAAGCAATAAATCTAAAGTAAGCCCTCATTTTATAAGTGACCAATTAGTAAACATGCAATATTGTTAAAAATCATCTTAAATGGTTAAATACATTATAGTTCATTAAATAACATTAATAGTAAATAAAATATGAATATTAAATAAAAATAATATTGTATTTTTCTGGTGGGAGAATAAACTAATACCTGTATAAAAGACATGTTTTGAGACCAGGCTTGGTAGCAGACATTAAAACATTTATTAAATATACTGAAACATTACAAAACCTCATGATCAACACAAGAAATCAGACAGTCCAGATGAGCTATTAATGAACTGAACACAGACACGTCTATAGTCTGAGAACAATTAGCAGGAGTGGAAACAGCTGGGGATAATTACCAATATGAACCTGAGGTGACTGATAATGGAAAACTCAAAACATGACCAAAAACTTCACTTAAAAAAAAAAAAAAAAAACTGAAAAATGAAAATGTTTCTTTGCTCTCTTTAAGTCTCTAAGAAATATAAAATCATCAAAATTATTCCATTTTTCAGACTTCACTTAGTTATTATTGGATTATTTTTAAAAAGTATAATACCTTCCCCTATTGAGCTTCAACAGAGAGAAAAAAAGAAAATAAATGAGTATTAGAAAACAAATGATCAGATTAATCACAGATTTAAGTTTTGTCACAATAACAATGTTTTAGTAGGTACATTTTATATGACTTTATACAGTTTTTGAACAAAAACAGCCCAGAAAGAACCTTTTTCCTGCAGTTTCACCATCTTAAATTTTTTTTTATTTATATTATTTCAACTTTTAGAAGTATAATAGTGTTCACAAAACGCATCAGCAGTAAGATAAGCATAAGTTTTAAAGACTTTTAATGTCTGAAGCCATAAGAAACAAATATGTTTCTGCATTTAAATGACCTTATACCACGCATGAATACTCAATTCTGGTTGGCTGCTGGGTGTGGATGCACGTATAAAAAAGAAGTTCCGATCACATAGCCCATATCATCTTTCTCTAAAACAAACTTTTGCTTCATCATCTGGATAATACAAGCAGTAAGAGGTAAACTTTCTCTCTGAGCTGATGCTTTATTGAATTTATCGTAACAATCAGAGTATAAATTGCTTTGTGCTGCTGCAGTTGAGGTCAGCGACGCGTTGTCATGTTAACGTGACACCACATATCAAATAGTCTGCTTTTTGTGAAAAAAACGATATAAACAAAAAAAAATTAATAAATAAAATAATAAAAATACATAAAATATTTATTTTATAAGTGACCTAAGTGTGATAATGCCTGATTAAAATGTGCATTGTCACAAATTAATGCATGAACCGTCTAACTCGAAATGGAGGACAGTTGCTTCATGAAGTGTAATTTTCTTGCGTTGATAAAAATTATTGCATTATTTTTTTTTTACTAAACACATGGATTAATGCTTTAACGTTGACAGTCCTAATATATATCTATACATATATAAAACCTAAAGACACTAAAGCCACACTTGGTCATGATGTAAGTAGAAAAAAGTTTTTTTTTCTTTAACTTTGGCAGCGAAACTGAGCTAGCAGAGGTTGTTTTTAGCTTACACTGTCACTAAGTAGAGCCGTGTGCTGTTCAGGTCAAACATGACCACAGAGTAAATGAGTCCTCATTAAAAATGTGACAGCTGCAGAGATAGGAGCACTTCTGACAGCTCGTTGAACATGCAGGACAGGATTCGGAGGGACATGCTGCCATGCAACAGCACTGATGTTTGCCAGAACTAAAAATGGAAGATGCTAAATATCTGGTATATGGTTTGTCACTGTATTGTACAGGCATGAGTTTTACCCAAAAATATGACATATTTGACAGAAAATGAAGCTCCTTTTCTTAGCTTAGATTTTAGTTTTCTGTAGGTGTAGCTATCTGTTCATTTTACTTTAGTTTGTAAATGAAGAATTTCCTTTTTTAGTTTCTTTCCCATTTTAAACATGTTTGTGAGCTGTTAGACAGTGGTGGTCACTGAAATGTGCATTTATGTCACTTACTGAATATAAGCATGTCCTTTAAGATTTTTTTTTCGTATTCTTTCTATAGTTATATAACGGTTTTCATCATCTGTTTATGTCTGCAACTCTCCCCTCTCTGGAAGCCTGTATCATCTGTCTTTTCTGGGCGCTCGACAAATCCAATTAACAACACAATCACTCAAAAGGTTTCTCTGTTGCCACTTTAGATACTTTTATTTTAGGTTTACTTTTTTTTAATCGAAAAACTCTAGAACAACTCTGTGAACCTAAGCACCTGCAGATCTCTGATGCCTCCCTATGACAAAGCATTTTCAGAGAATTGTTTTTTGTTGTTCAACCATATTTTACTGCTTTAGCTGTTGTGTAATCACACCTGTGATGAGATAATAATCATGACAGCTGCTTTCCACTTGTTAATTATTCCTCAGATATGTTTAAATCCTTCACAATCCTTTGAATAACATAAAACCACTGCCCCTTTCTTTCCTACTCCCACCACCTTCACTCTTTGTTTTGTTATTCTTTTTAGTTCTGCTTTACTTAGGAGGATATACAAATGGATGCAAACATTGTGCATATAAAATGAAAGTGTTTTGCCGATTACAACTTGCTCCGTTGAGAAAGTGTGTGTTTGTGTTAGCCTGGGGGTGGTGCTGACAGTGCAGACTCTACTTGGAAGGGGCTGTTCTTCACTTATCTATGTCACAATGTTGGAACCTGCTCGTTTTCATGGACTGGGAGGGGCTGGTGCACAGAGAGCAAGGTTAGAGGAATCCTTAGAGATGTGTAAATGGATCAAAATACTGCTTTGGGGTTGTTTTTCATAACGAATTAACATCATAATACTCTTAAAAGCTAAATTTGTGTGATGTATTTTTTAGACGACAGTGCAGTGGCTCTTTATAAGGAGGACAGGGTATGAATGGAAAAAAAAAATAAGAAACACTCAATTCTGTTTCTCTATGTTTTAACCTCACAAAGCACAAAAGTCACATTCATCTTTTAGATCTGGTTTAAAAAATATTAACACAAAACTTGCAAGTGGAAATGTACAAATCTTATTCCTCAGTCTGTTGCTGATTTTCTCTTACTCAAAAACAGTCCTTGGGAAACATGAGGTTTCAGGATATAAGCTCCAGGCTCATCATTCCACTCTGCCTCTGAACTTCCCATATTCTGTGATAGAGAGGCACATTATAAAGTTACTCCTTGTAGCCCTTTTATCTCAACTTGCTGTGGAACTATCTCAGAGTGAAAGGACAAAGTTAGGTTGGGAAGTAATCTTCTTTCCATTCTTCCATGGAGCAGATGCCCACTTTGTAACAAGGGTAAAACTAATTATAGACTTGTACAGGAATGATAATACACTTGTAGTGATTGCTTTGCACCCATGCGTCTAGTGTGCACAATAATGATGACTTAATCTAGCCCCAACACTACAAAAGCCCATCAAATCCTGCAATTACGCTTGATACTCACCAAATGGCAGAAATGCATCGGGGCACAAGAGAAGAAGTCTGAAATTCTTTAGTCGAGCAGTTTCTCATCCCTACCCCAGAGATTCATCCCAAACAGCTGCTTTCACAATCTAATTGTTCCATATAATAATGCTTGAAGGATTCATAAAGATGGAGTATTTTTACATGAAACTGCTCATAACTACGAGAAGTTTCTGACCAGAGGAATCAGGCTTTGTCAGGGTGTAAGCATCAACTGAATCAGACACAAAAAACACTTCTGTTAAATATGAGGCTTTGCAAAAACACAAAGAAAATGCAAGTGTAAAAAATTAAAAAGGATTTGATAACAGCTTTAGATGGACTTTTTATGGGATTCAAAACAAAACTTTCTAAGAAAAAGCACAGAGCACATTAGAGTTTTCCTAACCTGTTTTCTCTTTTGTCTTATTTCACATCACTGCTCTTGTTTTTCTCTAGATACTAGATATGGAGAGTCAGGCAGTCAGAAGCCATTAAGTGGTGAAGAGTTGGACTGAAAACAGCAGAAGGTCAATCCGGGGCATGGACAGACAGGACGTACAGTATAGGAGCAGAGAACAGTCCCTGCATTAGGAGAACCTTGGTTTATCATGGAAGTCACATCAGGGATTTTGTGGCATATGCTGTAGCCTCTGGCAGCCCGTTGAAAAAGCACTTACCAGAAAGACAGGAGGCCAAGGCTTGGTTTGGGGCCAGCCAGAGGGAGTCTCATGAGACAGCTCTCCTGGATTCAGATGGACTTTAGTCGGTGATTGGTTTCTCAACTTATCTAATGTTTTTTTTGACTACCTGAAAAGTGTTTGAGAAAATAAGAACATTACAAAAGACCAACAGTTCCAGGAAATTTCCTCTAAATAAATATATAAATATAAATAGTTATATTTATATATACTTTTATATTTATAACAGCTGTGGGCAGGTTTAATTAAAGTATGAGATTCTGTATTAGAAGGGTCGCTTTGTTTTTGACTCGCACATGGATAGACTCAAAAACATCCTTTGTCCCGCTAT
>NC_050514.1:26209115-26215414 GCF_002922805.2 Oryzias melastigma
ACTTTAATTAACATTTGATTTTCTTGCAAGAAATACAAGGAATCTGAAAAACTTCGCCAGTAATGTTCAGCACCAGCTGTTTATCTCTGAATCACATTGGTTGAATTTTTTGATAAAGACGTTCTGGATCGGTTTCAGTGAATTGAATCCTTCAAATGAACCAAAACCGAATCGTATCAGCAGCCACAAATTATGATATGAAAATAATCTTTGAAATAAATGGTTCCACTCATTTATTTTTGGGCTTCTTGTTAAGTTTGCAACATTTTTAATGTTCCCACCTTCATTTTGATCACTCTTTCAGTGCTTATTTGAAACACAGGTTACAGGATTGCTGAGTCACTTCTTCCATATCGTCACCATGGTTAGAATGCTCATTTAGTTTCAGTTTTTGACACAGTTTGATTACTTTAGCTAAATTTATGATGGCTAAAAGCATGCAACCAAAATTTAGACTAAAGTTGCATAAAAAAAACAAAACAAACGTATGTCAAACAAATCAGTTTTTAAAATAATCCAAAAAAATTTTAATATAAATGTGATTTTTTTTCTTCTCTTTTTTGTGTGAATTCAGCCAAGTTCCCTCTCTTGACAGTCTTTTTTAATCCTCTGCAGATTGGTTTCATTATAACATACAATTATTACAATGAGTTCAGATGGGACAGAATGATTAATAGTTAGTTGAATTCTATCAACTTCTGTTAAGCCTGAGGTAAAAAATGGTCACAAATAATTACCTGTAAACATATTTTAAGTCTTCAACAGTTTTGATATATATAAAAAAAGTATATAAACTTAAAAAAAGTCACAACTCCATATGTTCTGAGACCGTCAGTATTTAGTTAGAAGCATCCCTGTCACTGCAGTGCTGCATTCTCTGCTCCTCCTCAGTTATGTTCACTCAAGAAACAATCTGTTAACTTTCTTGCATTGAAAGTCCAATCCTCCACTCTTGTTAGTGACACAGAGTGGGCAGTACGGAAGAAGGATAATAAGAAGAAGTATCTATTTTTTCTTTTTTTTTCCTATTAACTGGGTATCTCAAGACATCTTGATGTGAAGCTGTCGTCATTAGGACCCGGTTAGACCTTGTTTCACTTTCCTGCCTGACAGACTGGCTGTGAGAGGCTCCATTAGACTGCAGCATGGCTCTCTGTGGACTGCATATTTACCAGAAGGCCAGCTCTCTGTTTCTGACTCCCCTATCTGTCCGAGCAGGCTAACCCCAGGAGCCCCCTTAACCCTCAGTAGTTGATAGCCCAGTCTATCAGACACAATGATGGTAAACTCCTCTCCGATGAATAGCCTTCACCTCACTTATGATAGACTGTCTGGTGGCTGATTAAGGTCTAAACTCAAGTGGGCTCAGCTTAATTTACAGAACACCTTTCAAAAAAAAGTCTTTCTAGAGCATCATGGAACAACAACCGCAACTTTTACAAACAAGGGGATAAAACTATTTAAGACTTTAGTAAAAGTGAAATATGATAATTTCATCAAAACTGATAAATGTTAAACATACACACACTTTCTTTCTTCTTGTGTACCTGGAGAGGTTAAAGTCATACTTTAAGTGCAAATTTTGTTTTTTACTTTACATAAAAAACAAATAAGTGATGTGTTTTTGTGATTAAAAACAGCTTTAAGCATTAAACATCCTTGTACTAGGTTGACCTTTTTCCCTGCGTCTTTCTTTTGAATTTGGTAATTCGCTTATAACTTGCTAGATGTTGCATGTGAGATATAAGAAGAATTTTAAGAATTCTCCTGCTTAGTCTCAGAGCGCTCTCTTCCTTATCCTTCCTTTGGTTTTTTAATTGTAGGAGAGAGGGAGTAAGTCATAAGTAAGTCATGGTAATTCTGTATAGTAATCTGGTCACATTCTGGCCTCAGCAGAGAGCTGTAAATCAATTTTAAAGTTTGAATATATGATGTGTTTTATGTGCACTACATTGTGTTTGTTTATTTATTGTGTGTGTGTGTGGGGGGGGGGGGTCGACAGCTTTTCATATCACACATTGATTATTATCAATATCATATAACTGTTTTTTTAGACTTACCACAGACACTATAACACTGTATAGAAGATCCACTGAAGAACACAAAACACAAGTTCTTGGTAAATGCTGCAAAACCTCTTCCTGAGAAGTTTTAACAAACTTAGATTTTTAAGTTGAAATTTTCTCTCAAAAATTGCCTTCTACTTAAAAAACTAAGTCCAGCTTAACGTTTTAGAAGTTTGTTCTTTCTGCAGTGCAGCAGGAGTTCATTAGAAATGTGCTGTTGTGGGTGGAATTGTGGCAAGGAGTAAGCCTTTCCTCATTTCCCATCATCCCTTTTTTAACACTTTCTCTGGCTAGCTTACAGCTCTCTACAAACCAAACCTATCAATACCAGAAATGTTGGAGCTTTCCATCTGTACAGTACTGACTCAGATGTCTGCTTATAAAGAAAAGAAAGGCAGACATAGATCTTTTTGTCTGTAAGTAGCTATATTTGAATGGAGAGAAACAGCTTGTGGCTGTAGATCTACATTACTGAGACAGGATTTTTCCACTGGTAGTTTTTTGTTTGCTCCTATTTCACAACAATTTGACAAAATAAATACTTAGAAATGTTATTTTAAGCCTAATTTTTCTTTTTCTTTTTTTGTCCTCCATCACGAGAAAAATGTCACAAAAACATGTTAAAAATACTGAAAACACAGTTTTTATTGGACTGGGTTTTTGAGGCTTTAATTTCCTATGTTGCATATTTTACCTAAAAAAATAAAAAAGTTGAAGCTGATTTTGTGTAGTTGTCAGATATGCATGATTTTGCTTATTTAATTATATGCTGAAGTATAAAAGCAGTCAGGTGACTAAAAACTCACTGATGCACACTTCAAGCTGCATGGAAGAAGTTTAACTCTTCAGCCATAATTTTGTATAATTTACAATGACAGAGCTTAGTGCTACACAAAATATTATTTAGCTTTATGTAGCATTAATTCATCTGGATTATAGTGTTTAAAAAGTACTGTTGTTTCTATACAAAGTCTTTTCTTTCATGAAAGTTTTCTCTTTCTTTTCAATATAGTCAAACTATAAACCTACACATTTGCTTTCATTTAATTTTAAGATCATTTAAAATAGTTTCTTCATGTTGAAGTAAAAATATTGTTCAATTGAGTAGCATTTTTTGCACACTCAGAATGCTGCACTTAAAAGGAGTAGGATCAGTGGGTAAAATTGACCAGTTTTAAACACTTTTAATCAATTCTTTACTCAAAATATAAAGGATTGGGCCAAGATCAGTTTGATTTGGAGTGAGATTAGTAAGAGGGAAGTGAAGATGTTGTGTTTGCGGTTTGTGACAGTTCTGCAGCTGGATCACAGCTTAGACACACCCCATCTGGTGGTGAAGGACTCAACTGCATTTAGTTCTGTTTGTTCTAGTTTCTCATTTTCTCACAAACTGCACTATAAGTCTTGAATATGTTCTTATTTTTTATTAAATTAAATGTGATTAAATTAATTGGCAAGAATCGTACTGCTATTTTCTTTATTCTGTAGGTTAATGTAGAACACTAAAATCAAATTTCCCACTCCTTATAATAATAGTTTGCTGACAAATACACGTTTTATTTAGAAAATACACTTTTAAATATTATGTGGCACATATATATATATATATAAAAAAAATCTAAAAACATTCTGCACTGCACAATGACATTAAAGATTGTTTTTTTATTTTCTGCTATTGTAACTGGTATTGTTTTATAATCCTTATCTTATAGTCACCAACATTAGTACCTGCTATTACTTATATTAGCTATTTAAATGTTATATCTCCTTTTATTCTGATTGTACAAATTAAGAATTGAAACACTAAAATAAATGAATTATAATTGTGAAGTTTACAGTAATTATTAGCCATACACAGTTAAAACTTTTCACAATAGATCCTGTAATATTAGATAAACAGACACATTTTGATTAATTAATATTCATTACACAGAAATACTAATGTTTTCTTTACATAAAAAATGCCTTTACATAAACTATGTAGTTGCAATATCATAAAATGTTTAGCAAGTCAACTTCATGACTTGCTATTGGTTGTTATTAAACTAAAACACCAAAATCAACAGTTTGTTTTGGTTTAAGTTCTTCTGGGTTAAATATTTAGACCATATATGTCTTTATAGGTTTTCCCTTTGCCCACATTTACTATTTATTTTTATAAAAGTTTTACATTAATCTCGGAGGGAGTGCCTCATTTCAAAAAGCTTCTTTTCTAGCAGCTTTACCTGCTAGTAGGGTCAAAAACAGACCTGTTGTATATTAGAGCACTTGGTTTTGAATCCTCCGTGTCACAGGTTAAAAGGCCCGTTCAGGCACTTGCAGCATCAGGTCCAGGGCAGTAACCCAGCGGCCTTTTAGTACCATTGCCTCCATTGGGATTTCTGCCCACATTAGTATTCAGGTCCAGCACCTCGGCTCCATCTCTTTCCATTCACCCCTGGATTTATTTTCATACTATGGGGGTATGATAGCCACTTAATAATTCATATTTTGAGTGTATACCCATGCACTGAGAAATTCTGATTCATCCTGAGTAGCCCACCCTCCTGCATCTTTTAAGCCCCCAAGTTTTATCTGTGGCATATTCACTCAGTCTGCTCTTTGGTGTAAAACTTTAACAATTTCAAGCACAAGAAAGGTTTATGGGGCCACACATAAAGCTTTTTCTTTTAAGAACAGTATTTAAAGTGTAAGGAAAAGGGCCTAAGTAACGCTGCTCTTGGATCAACTTATAACAGTTGTGGGCTCATAAACTGCAGAGTGGCACTGTAAAATACACTGATCACATTGGTAAAGTGGTAGGGTCAGCATTCCAGAACCTATAGCGCTATAAATTGTCGTGGTTCCTTACTTTGTCACATGTTTTTTCCAGATTAAAACATCACAATTTCAATTTAGTTTAAATGTAGACGTAGAAACTCTTTTTGCCTTCAGGATATTTTCTTCTTTTGGCACACATACCACTTTGATCATCCATCTGGCCTTTGTTTTACATTTTTTAACATCATTTGTTGGCATTTTTTTTTTAATTCTCCACACATTCAGAAAGGAGGAGTGTACAGGCTTTACTCGTTTCATATTGTGCCCCTTTGGAATTGTTCTTGTCAATGAAGAAAAGATAAATATAGTTTGAGACAAGCCAAAATAAATGGGTGGGTTCAGAAATGTACTGAACAACAAGCCGCAGAGGACGTCGCGGTCGACGCTGGCCACATACAAACAGCTTTTATTTGCCTTGGAAACAAATTCTTATATGGGGAAAGAAAACAGCTAAGACTCTGTAACCTTATGCAGAGATGGAAATAGTTGTTGAGGAGTCTTTAAGTTGTGCATGCTTTGGTGTAATGTAATTTTAACCTTCGCTATCAACTCAAAAAGAGTCACAAATTTCCAGTTTGTTTTTGCAACTTTTACAACTCAAATATAGTTGCTAAAATTAGAAGAGCTAACTTCAGTGCAGCAGACAGTCAAGTATCGATTAATGAAGTACCTCATATTTGTTCTTATTTAGTTAAACATTTTGATATTAGAGCTACTAAAATATCTTTATGAAACATAACTCTTTAGTCCGTCTATAAATCTTATTTTCCTCTAATTCCTGATAGCTTTAGATTGAACGTGGTAGGTCTAGAAAAAAGGTGTTGAGTTCTTATGTTCATTTGTGTTTTCATAATGTGAATCTATGAGCTGATTATCACTATAGAAGACGTTTAAACAGTCAAGTTTGCATTGAGTGCTTTACAATACTGCATTGTCCTGGTTCAAATAAGCAGATATAATCGTAATTGTCAAAACTAAAGTGATTTTTTAATGCAATTATAATGAAGTTCATCAAGTTAAATTAATGTTTATCCTCATATAAGCAACCGTTTTCTTAAAGGTCTTGAAGTATTGCCCAACTAATAAGGCCACAAAGCAATCATCAGAATGGGTTTAAACAAGAAAATCTGATATGGTTTTACAAATACTTCCGGAAAAAAAAGTGTAAATTTCCAAGCAGACATTTAGTCTCAGGGTGTCTATTAGATCCCCGATATACGTCTACTGTAGATGTCTGCAGGACATTTCAAACAACTCTATTTTGTTACTCTAATAAATATCTACCAATAGTGTTCTGAAAGATATCTAAGTGTTGAGATCTACTACACACCTACTTGTAGCCATCTAATGTTTGGTATATTTTTAAATATCTATTGGAGTATTCAATTTAATTCAATTTTATTTATATAGCCC
>NC_050514.1:26215516-26240630 GCF_002922805.2 Oryzias melastigma
ATAAATAGTAAAGAGTACTTTTTTAACTAATTAAAATCAATCCATTCATTCATGGGCTGCACGGTGGCGCAGTGGTTAGCGCTCTTGCCTCACAGCGAGAAGGCCCCGGTTCAAATCCCGGCTGGGACCTTTCTGTGTGGAGTTTGCATGTTCTCCCCGTGCATGCGTGGGTTTTCACCGGGGACTCCGGCTTCCTCCCACCGTCCAAAAACATGCTTCATAGGTTTATTGATGACTCTGAATTGCCCCTAGGTGTGAATGTGAGAGTGAATGGGTGTGTGATTGAGGCCCTGCGACAGACTGGCGACCTGTCCAGGGTGTACCCCGCCTTCGCCCATCAGTAGCCGGGATAGGCTCCGGCACCCCCGCGACCCCGAAAGGGAAGAAGCGGTCGAGAAGATGGATGGATTCATTCATCTTCTGAATCCACTGAATCCCCTTTTGGGGTCACAAGTTTGATGGTTCCAACTTAGCCACTGTAGAAGGTCACCAGTTTGTCACAGAGCCACACAAACACACAGGAACAGTTTACAGACAGCAGTTAGCCTATGAAACGTGTTATTGAACTGTGAGAGGAAGCAGGAGAAAATCCACACCTGTAGAGGGAGAACATGCAAACTTCTGACACAGTAAGGTCCCTGCTGGGATTGAAATCAGGTTCGTCCTCCTGTCAGGTGAAAGAGCAAACCACCACCTAGCCTTTTTGTTGACAGATTACTAGTCGTCACAAAGTTTTACCTTCAAAGATGTAGCAAACATTTATGTTTCTGCCTAGATTTTTAAATTCTCACATAAATAAACCAATGTAGTCATGCTTATATTTGATTATAAAATGACACAAAGGATGACAGCAAACCATGTTTGATTTTTCTATTTTTTATCTAGTAAATGATGCACAAAGCTAAGGTATCTATGGATAGATGTGTAGGAGACATCTATATGTGGAACACTAATAATAGACATCTAATAGAGTTACAAAATAGAATTTTCTGAGATGTCCAGTGACATATACAATGGATCTCTACTAGTTATCAATTAGAGATTTACAATTGATGCCTATTGGTTACCTAATAGACATCATGTGTCTGTTGGGAAGAATCTACCCAAATGTTCACAACACACAAGGCATGATGGGACTGCAACACAGTTAGCTGTGGGAAAGTTTCTGTTAGAGATCTAAGCTGTGGTTTGCAATAGACATCTATGAATTCATGTCAATCAGATGCAAAATGCATATCAATACCTGTAAACTTTAAAATAGCCATGATTTAGACGATAAATAGATGTGTTCATGCTTTGTGGGTTGCAGGTCAATTCTGCATTTGATAGCATTGAAGCTTGTGGGTCCCTGATTGTAGCACCTATGCCACAACTGCAAACTTTTTTCAACTTCATATTTTTGTCTGCTCCTGATTCACAACAATTTCAATAAAGAAATACTCAGAAAAAGTAGTTTAATTTTCTTTATATAGATCCTCCATCGTGTTAAAAAAAAACTAGAACATGTTACAAACACGATTTTCATCAAAGTGGAACTTTGAAGCATTTCAAGATGATAACCCCCACACCAATACACAGCTACCAACCAAATCTATTGATAAAAAACTAAATGGACTGATGCTTTCATGTTGTTTACTTTCAATACAGACCATCCAAATGAAGCAAAAATTGATTGTGGTACATTCAAAGATGGTCTTCTTCAAATCACGATGCCGGCAGGTTATATTTTGTTTTTTTGTCATCAAATCATCCCTGCATAGAAAGTATTTTCTTCATCACAGACCTGCAGGTTTTTCAGAGAATAAATAGATTTATGGGAAAAAAAGTGCTCAGATCTGTCCAGATTTGCCATCAATTCCACATTTTTGGTTATGCATTTCAGATGTTTTATCTTTCCTAAATTATACATATTGTGTTTTACTTTTCCATTTTATTTAAGATAATCTCAGAATTAAAAAGAAAAGCCGTATACTCCAGGTTGCTAGAATAGTGACAGCATTCTGAAGAACAGCAGGGATGGAAACATTCAGTGGTTGAGACTAGTTCCCCATTTTGTAAGCTTCCTCCATCCATAGTTGTTTGTCTGCTCTGTGTAAGAAAAGACAGACTGTGAGAGAGGCGAGCAGGAAGAGGTTGAGAGGTCTCCCAGGAGAGCACTGCCCGGAGGAGGCACGATTAGGAGGTGAAGCAGTCAAACGCTCGCACCAAATGTGCTGGCACGTCATGATAACCCCAGGCTGTTCCACAGTACGGGGACTGACAGCCAGCTCTCCTTATGGCTGACTTCAGCTGGATTATTTATCATCTCCTATAGCCAGGCTTGTGATGGACCCTCATGCTGCTCACATGAAGCCTGCTCAAGTGCACAAGCCTCTATGCTGACAAACAGCCATGTGCTGAAAGTGAGAAAATCAGCCATTTTTTAAGTAACTTTGTTCTGTTCCTAACATCAGTTTGAATCTGAGATCATTTCATAAAGTCAAAAATAATCATTAATTTATTAAAAATATATATTTTTTAGAGATACAGTAATGAGTGTACTAAATAGTGCAAAATCACTCAAAAGACCAACATAGTTGCACAGGAGAACCGTTGATGAATTGCAGTCAGTTGATCCAGTCGTTATTGGCAGAGCGCTATGAATTTTTCTCCCTGCAAGTAAAAGGCACACCTGGTTGCCTGAGGTAGATACATTTCACTTTATTTACAGCATGTGTCAGCCAACAAGATAACCATCGAGACTCCACAGGTGTTACTGCTGCTCAATGAAAACATTTTCAAACCTCTATTTTGTCAATATTGTCCTGGTTTCCTTGGCTTGTAATTGCTGAAACGTTGTCTGGGTGGGGTCTGGCAGATCAGGAAAAATCCCAGGTGCAAGCTGTGCAAAAATGCTTAGAGGCAACTGAGAACATTAGAACAACCTGCAGGCAGGTGTGGTCTAAGATGGTATAAAACGCTGAAGGGTTGGGACAGAGTTCTGCAACCGTAGACACAGCTGGCCTTTTCCTCTTTTCATGTGGTTCAATAGCTTTGAAGACAAAAATATACTATGAATTAAATATGTAATGTTAATTTACTTTGTATTTATTTTTACTTAATTTATAAAAAAAAATATACATTATTTTCCCTTCACTCCAACTTCCTCCAATAGTCCAAAAACATGTTTCATGGGTCTGTAAATTGCCTCTTGGTGTACATGTGAATATGTCTGTGTGAGTGGGTGGCCTGCAACAGACTGGCGACCTCATCAGTGTACCCCGCCTTCACCCAACAGTAGCTGGGTTGGCTCCAGCAGCCCCCCGACCCCTAAAGGGATACAGTGGGCTCTAAAGTTGGATGGCTGGTATTGGGAACATGCCATCTTTTATTTTATAAAGAAACTTGCATGTACGTCACCGCTGTTATGGAATACAAGACTTTTTTTCCTCCAGTAACATTTTTATTGTAAGGCTTTATGAATTCTACTTGGTTTTATTGAGAAAGAAATTGACCCAAAATGCCCTTTTAGGGTTCATTTGACTCTTTGGCTAAACAAAAGACATCCATGACAAATTATTAGTTAAAATGAGGAATAATTTTACTGAAAATGTACATTTATCAATTCCTTATCTTAAAAACAGAAGAAACTTGAACATATCAAAAATTTCAATGACTTCAAAATAGGAAAATGATTCATTTTAACAATTATTTGATTCGATATTTGTGGTTCCTTAATCAACATTGGTTCATTTGACGATACAATTCTCTGACCTAAAATGGATCCAGGACATCTTTAGACAAAAATCCAAACAGTATGACTACAGTAAATACCAGGTACTGAACAAAGCAGACAACATTTTCCAGGTTTCTTGTATTTCTTGCAAGATAATAAAGAGTAAATTAAGTGTGTGCAAACAAATAAACAAGAATTTATGGGAAATCAAGTCACATTATAGGTACAATCTGAATTCTTCCCTTTTCCCTCCCCCTTCATTTATCCCTCCAAATGGAGAGTTATGAAAAAATAGTATCTCATATTTCGGATGTCACTTTCATCCGATGACGTCACCAATAATCGCCAGTCCGCTAGCAATAGCGTGGAGCTTTCAGCACTCAAATATACATAACATCAGTTTTATAACTTTAAAACGGTTATGCTACAACAAAAATTTAAAAATAAACTTCTGTGGTCCAGATCGCATCTACGTGAAGAAAAGCGCTTCTCAGGAGGACTTTATATCCCGTCGCTTGGAGGGTCGGATTTAAAAAAATATGTATATTCCGGACACCATTTGCACTAAAAAATCCCCCTTCAAATGGAGGGGTAGGGAGAGGGAGAAGGGGAGAATTTGGATTGGGCCTTAGTTTCGTAAAGCTCAGCCCACTGTTCTTATTTTCCACATCAAAATAATACAAACAGAACATTTTTAGAACATTATACCACACTGTATGGTCACATGTCTTAGCAAAATTCAGTGTTTCCACACATTGAACTGTTATGATTGTAAATCATTTCAATTTGCCATCACGTGTGTGTTGTCCGCTGTGATGGCACCTTGGTTGTATCGTAGAAAAATAAATCAAATTATTGATTAAATCGATCAGTCCCTACTTTCCTCGGAGGGTGAGAAGCGACAGAACCGGTAGTGGTAACTAAAACATTCCGGGTTCACTCTAATCCTGGGAGAGTGTCTCTAACAGGAAAAAACATCACATATCTGACAGAGACTAGCTTTAGAACCACAGTACTAAATTTCCAATTGGTACCTGTTGTGCCTGGAATATGCATGTAAAAATTAGTATTTTAAAGCTTGACAAAAATTAGACATATTTTTTAGCACATTTAAAGCAATAAAATGGCATTCTGTTACTGCTCGGGTTTTAATTATAATAGGGTGCAACAATTGTCTTTGCCAAAATGGAATGGTTTCAAACGATCTCTGGGAAAATAGTCATAAATGTGAGAATCACAGTATGATTGCCAGGTAAATTGAATGAGGTCTGAGGACCAGGGGCTGCCTTTGTTTTCCCAGTATCAGTGGCTACAAGCACTTGATGGATGTTAATTGAACACATATTTATTGAGCGGAGTTCAACTCAAGTGTGACAGGTGTGATGATGCCTCAATTAGGACCAATAATTGGATAATTATGCTTACCTTTCAGGAGTGGGCTGTTAATTCAACGAGTGCCAGGACTACAATCCTGCTTTTAGAGCACAAGTGCCCAGCATCCATCTGGGAAAACCAGTAAATGTTTTGACGAAAGGATGACTCGTCAGTTGTGAAAACGCGAAACAATCCTTTTAGACTTTAAAAGTGAAAATCGAGGATGTCTGAAACATCCAGACGAGTGAGAAAATTGCCCTTTGAGATATCTGTCCAAGGGCCAGTGACTTAAAGTTATCTTCACTCATGTCTTCAGGGCGAAATGGGAGCAGTCACAGGAAGCATGCTAGACTGTCAGAGCCAGTGGAACTTATCGCTTGTTTGAGGCTTATGAGAGTGTTGTGACCGTAGAGGCCTGTGTAGCAGCTGATAGGTTTGAGTGTGTCTAACCCTGTGATCTGTGTGCTAACATTGGCCTACTGGGGTAAGATCAGCTCTTCAACTCTCTGCCTTTGTCCACTGTGAGGGGAGGCTTACCCAAGGACCCCCTGTTTACTCTGGCCTGCACAAAGGCAAACTCTAAACTCCTTTTGTAGGGTGGATTTACATCAATTTGATCTAGAAGGACCCCTTTTCATCGGCCTGGAGGTCTAATACCCTTAACTGGCTTAACCTGGCTTCCCCATGAGCGAAAGGCTCTCATGCCCACAAGCTCCCTTCTCTCTGGTCCTCAAGTGCACGGCGAGTTTCTGATGCAGCAAAGATGGGACAATAGCAAAGCTTGTAAGGCCGTTGGTTGTGACACCTGAAGCTCCGGTTTCAATAACTATAATTACTATCGGACTACAAAAAGTAAAATGACACATATTTTAATCCAAGACCGAACTTGTCCATTTAGGTTCATCCTAGAAAAATAGTATCCCAGACCACGAATAGGCAAATCCAGGTCTCGAGGGCCGCAATCCTGGATGTTTTCAAGCATGCCCTGCTCTGGTATGTTCTGATTGGCTGGACACACCTGGACCAGGTGATCAGTCATGAGTAGGATATCAGGAAATCATGCAGACACTTCGGCCCTCGAATTGCCGATACCTAGTCTCTTTTGATGACTTTTCTGAATTACCGAAATGTGTCTTTTCCATTAATGAACATAAAAATATCATCAATCTCTCTGTTAGAGGAAGCTGCTCTTTCTGAGTTAGGAGTGAGAATTTTATCACTGCTGCATCCTTCATTTAAAAGGTGCTAAAGCCTCAGTATGTTGTGTCGCAGATGTCTTGTTGTACCACACGCCGCACTGACTTGGGGTGTGTTTTATCACAAATCAAACGCATGTGTAAAAGTACCATGTCATTGTCATTTTCCAGATATACACTCTTTAATTTCCAACTGATTCCGGGGTAGCTAAAATACAAATGGTATGCTGTTGTTACCATGCGCAATTTAAACCCTGCCTACCAAATTCCGTATTCATGAGAGGGAAAAAAATATATATTCTTTTCAAAAAGTTGTTTTGAATTGCAAATGTTCCAAATCAGCACCTAGCAGAGCACAGTAGTGTGGAGTAAATGCAGGGACAGTGTGGTGCTTATCCCTACCTCTGTAAGCTTTGGCACACTGACATGCTTACAGACTCTACTCTGACATATGTGCCCAAATTGTCATGGATAAATTATGTAACCCAGACCATCCAGATTATTCAAATGCAGTCTGAATGTGTCATCTTTAGTGCCGGTGAGGCTCTTGAGACCTGTCACCTACTGAATTTGAAATGGTTAAATTTTGGGATGGGTTTCTCTTTCCCTCACATTCCTCCCGCCTTTTTCTGCTCCCCCATGCTTGGCCTAATCCAGAGGCACAGCATCACTGCAGCATCAGTGTTACCTTTGATGGGCCCGGATTAAAGCAAATCTCTATTCCTTTGGTGGATTTCAAACGCTGCTTTAACAATGATGCCAGCCAGGGGCGAGCTAATGAGGCTTGCAGTGGACCGGCAACGAGTGACTTTAAAATCATCCTGATTAGTCAGTGATATATCTCTGCAGCTCCCGCCCTCACTGTCTGTCCCTTCCATCTTTCCAGGTTTTGCCACATCCCTCTGCTTAATTTTCGAAGTCGTCAAAATTTTTCTTTGCTCTTTTTTGAACTCTGCTCATCTCTCTCCCCCTCTTACTTTCTTTTTCCTCTCTCTTTCTACTCCCCAGTGGGTGAGGCCTGACTTAATTAGGGGGCTGGAGTGTGAATGTGCCTTTCACAGGGTGTTAATGAAAAGCTTTGCCTTTTTCCTTTCAGTGTATTAGTAGCCGACTCCCCTCCCTCGCCCCTCTTTACGAGTCTCCTCCTCCTCCCCCTTCATCTCCCTGCACATCTCCTCAGCCCCTCTGACCGGAGGGAGGTGTTATTACAGGGGCTGTTGACTCTGCGGCTTTAGGTTTCGGGTCTCTGTTGTACAGAGCTGATAGCTTAATTAAACATGCAAATCGGATCTATCGAACATGTCTTAACAACTATTTTCCATGTAGCTGTTATGTCTTGTCACACAGTCACTTTTTGTGCTGAAGAGTTTGTTTTTTTTCTTTTTTTCTCCTCTCTTTTCTTTTACTAATTCCAATTATATAAATCCAGCTCAAGTGAACATGCTGCTCATCTCAAGGCAAATTAATTTTAACGTATACCTGAAGGATTCTGGTGAAGCAGTGTCTTTGCAGGCTTAATTATGATATTACACAAACTAATTTATTACTTTAAAATGGCAAATTTGCAGTTTCTTAAGCAAGAAATTAAAAAAAGAATAAAGATTCATCAACACAGTTGAGTTTTAGTTTTTTTGTAGAACAATAAACACAAAATCAAGCAGGTTTTTGCATATTTTCATTTTTTTAGCCCAGTCAGTAACGTATGTTTTTGATGTCAAGACATTGGTAAATTAAGGTGATGTCTATTTTAATTAATAGTTAATGAGTTAAGAGGAAGTGTATTCTATGACTGCTTAAACAGTGAACACAAACTCTGTATAACAACTTTAAATAGTTGTATGGTTTGTTAAGTGAAGCTTCAGTTTTTGATCATGGGCTGTTTAGTTTATCAGATGATATATTGCAAAATAAATCTCGAAAAGTTATGCACAGCTTCCAGAAATGTAAAAGACTATTGCAGAAATGACCAAATACATGTTGTTTGAGCAATAAAGGATTTAAGATCATTTGTAATGTTTTTACATTATTTGGATATTCGCTCATGTACTGTTTATTTGTAGATTTTTGTGCAGTAACAGTGTTTTATTTTTCATTTTTATTCAGTAAACGGAAAAACATGCAATACAACCTTGAGTTGTAAACTCATACATAATGAAAAAAAATGAAAATGATGTTAGACAGTTGTGCAAATACATTTTACAAGGTCTGCCACAATTTGTCTGACTGTTTACAACCAAACTTAACGTTTAACTTTCCAAATTAGGGAGGTCTGAAGAAATCTTTGACCCACCTCACATCTTTTAGGCATAATGTGGAGTCTATTTATTTGTGTAGAGTATCTGCAAAAAGTCATATGCATCGCTATTAACATCTGAATATTTTATGCCAAAACGAAATTAATTTCTAGTGAATCTGTATCCATGTACATGTGTTTTTCTTTTTTCATTTATGCAGCTTTAACATTCCCTTATTACTACATTTTTTAGCATTTTGCATCATAGTAAATGTTAGCAACTGAACAAAGTATTTGCCACTGTTGATAAACTTGCTTAAAAGCTTGTTGGTTATCAAATCAAATTAGTTTTGGTACAACTCCAATAAGTGGCTTGACGTCTAAACATTAAAGATCAAACATTTCTAGCAATGTTTTTAAGGCAACAAATAGAATATTCGACATCATTATTTCAAGCAATTCATCACTTGATGTAAAATAAACGATTTCTAATCTAATAATAGAAGGAGTAAATTTTATTTATAATATTTATATTTTATTATTTTATTGTTTCCATGCACAACAAACAGATGCTTTACTGTTGGAAACAGTGATGCTGCATTGTCTTTGACTCTTAAACATTGAGGAAACCAGGGTTTTCTTGTCTGAATTACAACCGTATCTAAATGCATTCATAATTTGATTGAGTTAAGATATTTTACAGTGGGGTGTAACATTTATGTTCATGCTGTCAGATGACAGTCAGTTTTGATGAAGCTGTCTTTCCCATAGACTCTGATGAGAGCTCCCTGCCAGGGAGCAAGCTAATCCTCTGTTGCATGGATGTATAATGATATCCCAGGGCGCTATAGGATGTTCCTCTCGGTATGGTGCCAACTTCCCGGACCGCTGGCTCTTCCCTTTATGGGCTCTGGCTCAAGTCCAGCACCCAAATGCCAGTCACAGTACGGATGAGGGACAGGTTTTGTAAGGCTTTGCCTAGTCACTGCCCACTAAGGAAATTGCAAAACAATAACACAAAGCACAATATTTTGGCCATCGCTTGTCAACAAACTAATTGAGAAACAAGGGTGTGTTTGAGATCTAGGAGGGGGGCAGACAAGTACATGTGGCAGAGGGCATAGTTCTTGATTGGCAGTAGCCATGTGGGATAGAAAGTACTGCAGTGTGTGTTTGTGTGAAAGCACTCCCATGTGTGGGTTTGTGTGCAAGATAATCCTGGAGAATCTCTCTCTTTGAAGGGGAACAGATGTAGATTTACATATGTGGAGGGTCCCCAGCCTGTGATGAGATTAGCTGGTTGGGATCTTTCTTCACAACGGCTGAAAGGTGCATATTTAATAAATGCCTAGAGCTAGGTCGGGAAGTGCAGGGCTTGGCCCTTAGAGAGCCACAGGACAAAGGCAAACGAGGCCCACGGCAGGCTGGCCCATATGGGAACAGGGTTGCTTACAGATTGCAGTGGCCTTTCATTGGGTGTGGGACAAGGCTTTAAGGGTTTATGTACAGAAAGGGGAGCACTTGGTGGGCCACTTCTGCCTCCTCATCCACAACAAGAGGTAATAAAGGGATTTTCAGCTTGTAGAGCCTCATCTGTGTGCTTGTTTGCTTGCTGGATACTTGCGTGTGAGAAATCGAGGCCCTCTGCATGAGTGAGAAGGTGGGAGTGTTTGTCCATATCATCCATTTGCAAGTAAGTCTGTTTGCAGTCATTTGTATACCTCAAGCATATTATGGGAACATTTTGATTAAAAAGAAAGCATCAAACAAATAAATTGGGCAAAAAACTTATATAATTTTTATGCCCTCATTTCAAAGATGATGTCACAATTTAGAGAATTTTTGCATCACATCTCTCATGAATTAAAAAAAATGTAGTTCACCTCAAGTGGATTAAACTGCTTGCAAGGAAAACTAAGTTTTACTTTATTTCACCTTAAATTGAACTGTTGCATATAAACCATCACTAAAATCACGTTTTACGCAAACTGCTCTCCATAAAAAATCTCTGTATTTCTTCTATTCAAGAGTTCCAAATTATTTGTGTACAGCTGGTTTCAATGTTAAGTCAGTGTACACATGGTGATTGGTCCTGCACTGAAATATAAGAGGCAAGTTTTGCTGCACGGTGAAAAATCCCGGCACAGCTGATAAATCGAAACTTTGGCGAATATTTTCTCCATGTCAACCAACCAGGAACATAACTTCGATAGTGACATGTTGTTGATGTGATCAGTGGGTGGAGTCCAGAACCAACATGGAGGAGACGCTTGTCATTGCTGTTTGTCCCAGACTTTATGATGTTTATTCTTATCCTTGTTTGGAAAAGGATAAGTGAGGACATTGGGCATTCTTTGCAAGGTGTTTTACCATAGACCATCTAAATAAAACTGGACATGTCGAGCGTTGAGGTCGCCCATAGGAAATCCATTACCTTCCACCCTCGCGAAATCAGGCCAGATCCTTCACTGTCACTGCCTGGTACGTCTACTACGATTGCAACCCGTCGACAGCGATTAGTCCGAGTCGGTCTGAGTCACTGGTTTGAGCTGTCCATTGTTTTTCACGTCAATGGTTTTTACAGACCTTTCAATGCAAAAAAACCCCACCCTACTAGTGATGAGCTCGTAATCTGATGCAAATTCAAATTTTTTGGATGCACAAATAAAATAAAAAGTGGCAGTGGAAGCAAATTTGGATTGTTTTTAGTGTGAATGCAGCATCAGAACAACAAGAACATGTTTAAAAGACACCAGAAGTGAGAACATGTGTGTATTTGTGTAAAGTGGGATGTATTAAGGAAGCACTAACAATGGTTGTGTTATAATATGCTCCAAAAATCTTGTGTAAGAGTTCTCTTGGATAGAAACCAAAGTTAACAAGTTTTAGTCTTGATAAACATGGTCACAAGTGTAGTACTTTCCACAACAAGCATCCACTTATATGTGAGAACTTTACTTTATCTAGGCTCATCGTTATCTTTGTCTTTTATCCTCATGTTGTTCTATTGATTTAATTTTCAATGAGAGCATAACAAAGATGAAACATATCCCAGAAATCCTAAGTCTTGTTTTCAGGCTATCCCAATGAGCAGTTCCCTATTCACTGGGGAAGCAGAGCTTCATAGTGGAAAAGGGAGTTCTTTTGAGGAGTCTATTATTTCCCCCTCTCTCTGTTCATCTCTCTGGGTTTTTGCCTTCCATTTTGAGGAGGGACTGTGTCCAGTCTGTATGTTTTGATCATATCTGTCTCACAGGGAAAAAGGAAAGTGAGCTTGAGTAAAAGATGAGAGAGGAGAGTACAGAGAGAGACTGTAAAAAGCATTGATTCTCCCTGTGGCACATGTCTACCCTGTGTAATTCAATTGTGTTTATGAATACATTGCATTTTTACTTCTCAAAAGCAGCCACTGAGGATAAAGTGTACCACCACATCCAAGATATTTGGTCTCTGGGTTGTTTTCTGTGTGATCTAGTGTGGAGTAGCTGAATTGGGTTAGAAAACAAGCTTTTTTCCCCTGTTCTACCTTGTCTACAGTGTCCACATCTGGGCACACTTTAGAGAGAAAAAACATGCCAACTGAGCATTTGGGTTGGGAGCAGGTGAATGGAACCTTTTCTCCACGGACAGGATGGATAACATGAAAAGAATTAACAAGACGGTAAAGTGAGTTTTTGAAGGAGTTTTGGTGAATTACAGAGAGAATAAGAAGATGAGGGATAACGATGGAGAGAATGGAGAAGGAGGAGGAGAGCTACAGAGTGCATGGGAGGGCTTGATTGGAAAGGAGTATGGTTGGGGGGTAGCCTACCCACCATTCTCAGTGGATGTGGCAGCCCTCTGTGGACCTCCTTACACAGACACCCCAGCTAATGAATCAGACCTGGTTTCTATCAGTCAGAAGAACTCCATCTCAACGTCTCTGTGCTCTTCAGAACAAAGCACACCTCCATTAATATTTTAACATTCTTTTTATCTCAATGCTAACACCGCTCAACATGATATTTGTTAGTGAGATGGTAAAAAAGAAATATTGGGGAAGACGGTGAGGGAGAGAGTGAAAGATGAAGAGACAGACAAAAAGAGAAGAAGAAAGAAAGGCGTCTTCTTGGGATTTCGGCTTGTCTGCTGTAATTGTCCCGGTCGGCAGAAGAGTAGCTTTCTCTGTGCTACCCAGCAGGACATGGTAGAATAAAGCGGATATCCCAGTAAATGTACACAGTCAAACAAGCAAAAACAGACAAACCTCCATCAGTATGGGTGCTTGCCAGTTGTAATACTTGTTTGATGCTTAAACTACGGTTCTTGTCAATGCTGGTAGATATAGATTTCTTCTGTGGACCTGTCACCCTAAACTTGATTTCAAGAATTTGTTGAAAGTGTGGTTATAAACAGAATAAAATGCTATATTTGAGCTTTTAGGAACTCAACTTCTTTATCATTTTTATCTTAACTTTTTGCATCATAGATGATTGGCGGAAAAGTAGAAATAGGAGTCCAAATTTCTCTCAAACTCATACAGCACTCTGCTCTCCTGGTGTGTCACAAACGGTTGCTGTTTTAATAGGGCTTGGTTGATAAAAATGATATAAGCTTAATAGATTCATAATCTATTCATCAAAATATGAATCGATTTAACACATAAAGCTAAAGTCCATTAGCTTGATGCTAACGTTTAATGGAATTTCCAATAGGATGGCTAATGCTAAATCACGGTCAACCTAAACATACTAAATGAACATCTTTACAAACTCACAGGAATACATTTTTTAAACTCTTTTAAGAAAATATTAAGTTTGTGGTCTAAAGCAACGTCTTTTGCTATTTTTTTTCTTCTTTTTCTGGAATAAGGTGTAATGCTATGGCGCTATCGCCACCTAGTGACCAAACTGAAATGCCCTCCAGGAGAAGCAGAACAATGTTTACAATGTTAATGATCTGAACATTTTTGTTAGAGCTTCTTTTTTGAGAAACCATGTAACATTGTATACTATTAACAATCTCATTATTTCACTAATACATTTTACAGAATGTGAACTGTATTAGGTTAATATATATATTCAAAACATATAGTATATTATTAATGTAATTCTAAACAAATGTGTGTAAACTGTGAAAATTTAATTGGATCAAATTGAATTGAGTGGATCAAAAGAATCGAAAAAAATTGAATCGAATCAATCCAGGCTCTGGTGAATCAAATTGAATCGTTTCTGGAAATTATTATCGATACCCATTCCTATGTTCTAAAGTGGAATCCAGCAATCCTGAAGGAAACTACCATGCTTTTCAGAGCTATGACTCTATCAACCGTGTGCGGTTTACTTTGAATCCCTAGGGAGTGTGGGAAAATATTTGAAGCAACACAAAAACTAGAACGAAAAAAAAATTCATTGCAATTCATACATCGTATCAACATACATGATCGTAATTACCGGGCAACAAAGGAGCCAGGCTGTCTGAGTTAGCTCGACAGGGAGGTATCCACAAACACAAAGGGAAGGCCTTCCTAGACACTCTGTCTCAGACACGTAGATTAATTGCTTCTTTGTATCCAGAAATGGAGGAGCAGTGCCTTCACCTGCCTTGCTCCTACCAGGGCTGGTCAGCCCAGGGGACTCGTGCCAGAGAGGAAGTATTGGCGATTGCGGATGTGTTTTAGCGTAGAAAGAAACATCAGGGGTAAGGTTTACTGGTCTGTTTCGGGGTACGGCATTGAGCCTGCGGTGGAATAGCTACTGGGGCGATTGCGAGGGAGGGGTGAAGGCTGCTGTCAGGAGATCCCAGGGCAAGCGGCCGTGGGCATTCGGCTGTGAAAAGTCATTCAGAAGGAAAACGTCGGGCATCCTTTATTTATTTGTGCCTTAAATATTTATTTGTCACGTGGGCCGTTTTATAATGGGGCTGTCAGTCTCCTCTGCCCACTCAAGGGTGCGGACATGTTGCCCTGAGCACCTGCTGTGGATCCCCCGTGAATAATTGCTGGAATTTCACTTTTGGGAATGTTGCACTCTGACCCCGAAGGTTGTTGTTTTTCTGCATCAAGAGGAAGGTGGAATGGTTTTAAGTATTTACCTCGGCTCGGCTTTTTCATCCATCACGAACGAATATGGGCACGCAAACACACACCCGCATGCACACAAAATTTCATGTACTCTCCCACACCCATAGTCAAGTTGCAAATAAATAATTCATCCCTTTACTCCAGGATGAAAACCCAATCAAGCTGAAAATCCCTGTCTTGCCGCACCTCTGAGCTGCCTGTACTGCTGGTTAATGCGATGCTCACTGTTCTAATGCAGCAATGTTTCCACATTCAAAGTGGAGGCCTCTCCCGAAGCATTGTGCACTCAATAACGTTAATAGGAATTCTAATCTCGTGTAATCGCCTAAACAAAACTCCGCTTGTGTCTTTCAGTCTGAGTTGTAATGCTGAGTGAACGACAAGAGCCGCTACCTTTCAAATTGTTTCATCACTGTTGTCTCTTCGGGGAGACATTTGCAAGTTTGAAGCCCTGTCAAGCGGATAAAGAGACTAAGCAAACAACAACATTACAAATATGTTTTGTTGAGGGTTTGCAGCTGAAGTTGACTCTGATGAGGGGCGGGTCAGGTGGGAGTGCGTCGTGACACCCCGCATCTCATCTTTTCACTCTGAAACAGCTTAGCTAATGCAGGCTGTCTCCAGCTATTTATACATTCATATTTTTCCATCGCTCCAAACTAGTTTTAAACACGCATGTGAGCTGATCGGGAACTTAGCAGCACATTTACACTATACATACATGCATTGTGAGATGAAACACTTTCAAACAAAAGAGTAACCCTGAAGGTTTGCAATTTGTTTTCTGGCACGCGTCCATAGGTCCAGGATATGAATACTCAGAACTGGGACAAAAAAATAGAAAAAAATGAGGCACATACACACACAAGCACGTACACACACACACATAAGCACACCATAATGCGATGCCTGTAGTCTGAGCATGCATAATTAAGGTGTACCTTGTTTGGGGAAAGTGCATGTCACCTCTCAATGTGCTCACCACATCCCCAGAAAGATGCTTTGAATAATGAAAAGTGTCACCTATGCAAAATGCAGGAGATGAGTATGCCAAACGGCTCCTGTGAATGTGCATTGTGTAAGATTTGAGGGCAAACGTGTGTGTGTGTGGATATATGTCTAAATATATACACATTTTTATGTTTGTGAATTAGCCCCCCCCCCGTATAGATGTTTTGCAAAAGGTGTCGTTTCTGATTACAGTGGGAGGGCTCTGTCACTTCACATGACACTGCTAGGACAGCGAGCCATATGTGAATCCACAAAGCTGTCAGCTGAGGCCCAGAGTTCCCTTGTCCATCCTCCCACAACCTTATCCCCAGCCCCTCATCAGCCCTCCCACTCGCTGCCTCTTCTTACCGACTGATGGCGGATGTTGTCTGATGAGGCAGACACAAAAATGCAGACAAGATCCAGGGTGTTTGTCGGCGGCACGTCTTCATCACGGAGCTGATGACAAACACGGCAGAGAGGTTCACCTCGATGGGACTCATGAGTGTACATAAAGTTATTAGAACTTTCAAATTAAGAAAAAAAAAACTTTTAATGAACCTTTTCAAAATAAAATATGTATTATGTAAGGATGCAGCATTCCATAAATACACACAAATAAACATCAAAGTACCTGAAAAGGTGCATTGCATTGGTAAAAGAGTGAAATCCTAAATCAACCTCTAATCAACTTCAATTGATACCACCACAAGTGTAATGTCTATTAAGTAAAAATTTTCACCATTATTAGAAATTTTTGTTACCTGCCCTTTTTATCTGTCCTTAAGTGTGTTTTATTTTATGCTGTGATTTTTTTCCCTACAAAAATGTGTTCACTTAGTTAAAATTTGATTGTTAAAGTTTAAATTTTGGCACAAATGTAATTATTTTTCACTTTTGAAACTCTGCAAAATCAATCTCCTTAAGTTGTAATCCATTTCTTATGTGAAATTAATCAAAATTACCAACAAAGTTTCTATATTGGTCAAAATTCCGAATACTTTTGGTCATGTTTAGTGTCTCAAAGACGTTTTGAAAACAGACAAAACGTATTTCTTAAATTATTTTTTTTTAGAATGTTGCAGAGATGGCGTATATATCAGTGCCAAGCCAGAGTTCAATAAAGATACCATTAAGCTGCTTTCATAAGAACAACAAGAACTTTACTGTCATTTTTTTTTTAGAAGTTGGTGTAATTATGCTATTCAGTGTTGGTCAAGCTCAAAAATATTTGAGCAGACAAAACAAAATAAAATAAAAATCATAGCTGTTGAACTGTTGTTGGTTTTGGAGTCACTGTGAATTTTAAATATGCACTTTAGGATGGCAAAAGCCTGCAGATACCCCAACTCTCTGAAGTAAATTATTGATTCTTTTGTAAGTGAGGAAAGCCAAAAATTGGAAGAGAGCTGGATAAAGAAACAGACTTCTTTCTTCTCAAATTCTGGCAAAAATGAAGTAAAAATGTTTTTTTCCTGAAGTTTAATACCGTGCCTTTTTTCTATACAATTGTGTAATTAGAAGCACTCCTATAGAAATTGATCATATGTTTGACATGCCTTCTGCACAGCAACAAAAACAACTTCAAATTGCTTGATGCTTCCTGGTGCAACAAAGCACAGTCCTCCTCCACTTAAAACGGATACCTTCAAATCTCCTCCACTAGGCACGGACAACACATAATATCTAATTAAGTTTCAGAGCTGCATTTTCATTTGTTAATCACTTAAGTGCTTCGAGGATAACCTGATATCCAAAGGTCTGCTCCCAGAAGCCCAAAATGTCAAAATGCAATTATATGCATGATTAGCCTGACCTGTTTCTATGGCACCCTCCCTTCCTGCGCCTCGGTGTCGGAGAAGCTGACAACTCCTGGCATGTTTATTTTGATGAGATTAGGTGAGAAGGAGGCTCCAACTGTGTGCAGCAGGCATGGCACCCCCATCTGGTCATCGGCAGAACAAGCAACAATCACAGTGAAGGGGGAGAGGGGATTTAATAAGCACGAAAGAGATGGACGGAGAGAGGCAGGTAAGGTAGAGAAGATAATCTTTCAATCTATGTTTAGCCCTGAGGGGTTAAAACACATAGAAAATAAATAAATAGAAATAAAACCATTTTTGCTTCTTAGCGGATAATATGATGGCAAGTTATTAATCAAGTCATCTTGATCCGAGAGGTGGGGCACTCTGCTTTGCAGAGCAGCAATCCCCTCTAATCTGATTGTGTGGAGATAAGGCAGCTTTAGCCCCTCTTTTGTGCTACTCTGATTAAAAGTGTCAGGAGACACACGACTTTCCATGGTGGTCATGGTGAATGGAGAAGCACTCACATCCGAACAGTTAGATTTGCATGAAAATCAGAAATGAGATATCGAACCTACAACATGAAAAAAGCCCATCATCTACTTTTAAGTATTTTTTATTAAATTAAATAAGTTTTAAGAACCTATTAATGAAATATCAGTATTTTGATTTGGGATTTAGTGTGGCTATCACCACATGCAATCCACGAGTCAAAGTTGCATCGTTTACCTGTCTTTTGACGTGCATGCTGCTTAACGCCTCTCCAAAATTTTAGGAAATTTAGGATGTGAACGCTCACATCAATTCTCCATATTGGATTTGTATTCCACTCATTGATCAAGTCACTGAACATCTTACATGCCCATGATTGGTTGACGCAACGTGACGTCCTCGCCAAAGTTCAAATCTTTGAACTCTGGACGCTCCCGATGCTCAAATCGTGCAGCAGGACTTCAGATCACACCTGTATATTGACTTAAAGGTTAACCAAACAGTAAATTAACTTTTTTTGGCTGTTGACCTCTAAAAATGGGACTTTAAAAGGGCTGTCTGTTGGTCCTAGCCAACTTTTTGACAATTTTAAATAAACTTTTCAATTCCTGAAATTCTAAAACCATTTAAGTGCTGCCCCCTACAACTTGAAAGGAGGTATTACAGTTGAATTTTGTAATTGGTCAACAGATGTGTCCAACGTTATCATGCTCTGAAGCTCCAATATAAAAGCCCCGCCCATTCATGAACGCTCGATAATGAGACTTGAAGCTCACTCTTTGTCGCAGAGAGCGTTGGAGCTCATGCCGAGAACATTGAAGCTCTTCCCGCAACGCTGAGAGCACCGGAGCTAATGCGGGAGCATTGGAGCTCACCCCGCAATGCTGACGTCGAGAGCGGCAGAGCTTGGTTGCTTGCAAAACCGGCCCATGGGAAGCTGGCTGGCCGGCAGACCGAGAGCCGCTGTGGGATGGGGAAGCAGCCTGCTTGGGAAGGAAACGTTTTGATTTTTTTATTATTATTTTCATCACTACAATAGTAAAAAGATTCTTTAGTTACCTCAAGCTAGCCTTACTCTCAATCACAGATCCAGATCACACCTCCCCCGTTCAGCCCGCCTCCCCTGGCCCCGTTCCCCTTTTTAAAAACATTTCGTGTTACATTTTAACATTAAAATTAAAATGAATCACATTCAGTGTGAACACAGCTTTATACTTGACAGATTACATATGGAATATCTCTGGAAGAGTTCATTTTGACAAAAGATGTAAGTCTTGGGACATACCAGAGCTATGTACATCTAAAAATTGGTGCCGGTCCTACTGTAGCCCCAAAGTCCAATCTCCTCACTATAATCTGCGGAGCCCCTCACTTTTTTACAAGACTCCAGACATCCAATCTAAGTTAAACATCTGCCTATTTAGATACAGCAAATAAGTTAAAATTCTATTATTTGTCACACACCAACCTAGGTGTGCAAAATATGTGTTTTGAAGTGATCCTCCCTGACGGAGCAATGAGCTGCAGTTGGAGCCGGTGATTTAACACCCCAACTCTACCCCTTAATGTTCACAGAAAGAGGTGGTTCCATTTTTAGTCTGGTATGACTCGAACGCAGATTTGAACCCACTTGAACCAAGGGTGGACCCCCTACCACTAGGCCTCTGAACAGGTCTATGTATTTGAGCAACCAAGGCAAACACAACCAACCACTTTGACAAACTATAACGCATGGCCATACACATTGTGAAAGTTAGAGTGGTGCATTTGACCACTCCCCCAAAGGGGGTGATGGTGCAGTCACAGCTGTGCTTGGGAATCATTTGGTGGTTTAACCCCTCAATCTAAGCATCAAACAAAGAGACATTGAATGAGCATTTTTGGAGTCTTTAGTGATATGACTAGATTTAATTTGCAATCTCACTGTTTCATGGTGGACACCACTAGTCCCCCTATTTGGTTAAAAATGATAGTGAATCTTTGATATTAGGAAACAAGGCTAACTCTCAGCAATTTAAGTTAAATAATAGTCTGTTTTTCTGAATTTGCTTAATATTTTTCTTGAAGTGAGCTGTGTTAAGCAAGTGAGATTGAGACCAGTGTGGGAAGAATTGGACATATCAGAAAAAAAACTGTCTGAGAGTCAACTGGCACTTTACGACTTGACATTAAAAAAAAAAGTCTAAATTGACCCATTACCTCAGGGCTTCTCGTTTAAGCATGGCCCACCTGGAAAAGCAATGAGTTAATGTTGACCACCACTTATGGAACTTCTACATGTGTAAACTTAGGAGCAATTTTACTGCCACTCAACACTCAAGCACATTTCAGTGTTTGGAGAAAGTTTGTCACATGGGATATTAGCAATAATTTATGAGTAATGCATCAAAAAATACTGACCGTAACACTGCGACTACTTTTCAAACAAGTATGACTTTATATTTAGTTAAAGAATAAAAACAGAAAACCATTCCAATATCCATTTGATTGCACTATTCTCTTGCTCTCAATACTTTTTTTTCTCATCTTAAGATATTGTTATTTATCTGTATGTATTAGTCATAATGCAGCCCTGCACCATACCTTGAGTTGACTGATGTTTGCTCAAAGGCTGCTGCGAGTGCCAGGGGTTTGAGGTGCTCTGGGCTGCGACACTTTGAATGTGACCTCATGTTCCATTCTGTTTCTATGCTGCTGTGCCTCAGCTCCTTGTCCTTCTGGGTTGACACTTCTCTGTAGCTTCAACAACTGCAGTGGGACGCTGAACATCTGTAAGCCACAGCTCCCACTCACTCAGCTGCTTTTGCATTGAGCACATTCTCTTTGTGCACTTGCCACTGCTGTGTGTGTATTTCCAGCAGAGCTTACATGACTGCATGCAGCACACTTTGACACTGCCCCATATCTAGTTCAACTGAATGTTTATATGTGCAGCATGTTCTTGCAACAGAAACTTTTTTTATTTGCATCATTGATGTAAAGCAATCAAATTAGCAGTCTAAAATGCTAATTTTACCCAAACCAGGATGATTTCAGATGCCTGTGATCAGTGCTGTTTAACATAAAGTCTAGGGCATACATTGTTGGACGGATTAATAAAAGTTACCATATTGCTTTTGTGTCACCACACAAGTACGAGGGCAAACTGCAAGATAAACGCTGGATTGCTGCCTCTGTTTTTTTATCATGTGACTAAATAGTTCTTTTCATTTTGTCGTCTGAGAGAGAAAAAGAGTGAAAACCTTTTGTAGTGAGTACAGCGGAAAAAATGTTTTATTAAACGGCTTATGTTTATTGACTTCTCTTTCATGTCAGTTCTTTTGTTCTGCCTTTGTTGTGGCAAAAGATCTCTGTGCATCATCATGTGTGAGCGATCTGAGATGTCAGAGGTGTCCTTTTGATGTGCGGTGCAGACCTCATGTGAGGCACCACCTGTGCGGCTCTTGTTGTGCGCCTCTGGATGTTTCAGCTTACATATGTATGAATAATTGCATGTGGGTGTAGATCTTTGTTCGTTAAGGCAAATTAGTATTGTAGGTGTGTAATAAACCTTACCAGAGTAACTTTCTTCTCTTAATATATTGGCTTTAGTGCTTAACGCCTTTGATAATTGAGATGGTGCTTACATCATGAATATATTTCAAGTCCTCTAGTTTTAAAATGTGAGACACAAAAGCCGTGTCTGAATTCCCTCCCTACTCCTTAACTACTAAAAAAGAACTATAGTGTGGGGCTATGAAGCGCCCAGGATTTTAAAAGCAATATTATTAAAATACTATTCATGAATCAGTTGTGTTCTGATAATGTAAACGTGGGTGGTTTATAATGAAAATAAATTAAAATACTTTTCTTTTTTTCTGAAATTCTTCAAACACAATGCATTGTGGTCTATATTCGCCAATCTAATGAGCATCAATGTGAACTGGTTTTTCGCAGAGACTTCTGTGAAGTTTCTAGGACACTCAATTTTGGAATGGTAGAGACGGTTAACTAAAGTTCATGTCAGTAATGGAAAGTGGTATCTGTAACAGAAACATTGTTTGCTTTTCTCTACAAAATAACTTGAAATTATAGTCACATAACTTAACAAAATACACATTAAACATAAAGATCTGAGGGTTAAAAGTTTGAACTTACACAAAGTCACAAAAAACTCACAA
This sequence comes from Oryzias melastigma, assembly GCF_002922805.2. Classification (NCBI taxonomy): domain Eukaryota; kingdom Metazoa; phylum Chordata; class Actinopteri; order Beloniformes; family Adrianichthyidae; genus Oryzias; species Oryzias melastigma. The sequence goes on from NC_050514.1 coordinate 26,237,546, forward strand.
ACACACTGTCCACTGACTCTAAAAGGTAGCTTCAAATATCTCCCATTTTCCAACATGGTCGAACCAGGACCCCCAAGGTGTCCATCACTTTGCCTGAACAAATGACCATATAAGTCTATCAATACTGGAGGAATTTACAACACAATCAAAAAGAGTTGGTCTCTTTTTGACTGGCATAAACAGCCACCTGTTTAAAGTCACATTGAAAATATACGAAAACTTTCAAAAGAATGGGCCTAAAAAAGTACAATACATAGTAAAAATGTGTAGTTTTGAACCCTCTCTTGCATGATTTATGATAAAAATCAGTTAGGATTTTTTTTTTACTGTGTTTCTATTCATGTTTAGGGAAACAGAATAACGTTTTTTTTTTATATATATTTATCTGTCCACCAAATAGCAATGTAATTATATGGTAATTTGCAGTTATAACTGTGAATAGATTTAAATAAATCCTATTGGAATGATGGGTCCTCTATCTCTAGGTCGGTTTATTTAAAACATGGTTAAAAAAATGTTTCTGAATTGGAAAGACTGTAATAAAAGTAACAGTCACTGAACTTAACATACATCATCATAGGATCTAGCTTCCCATTAAATCCATATACCGTTGTTTCAGAACTGAAGATCTTCTCTTTGCTTATAGTATAAATCAAAAAAATCTGTTATCAAAGCTACACCGTAGTGACCTCCATTCACAAAAGGGGGAATGAAAATGAGATTTTTCTTTAATACAAAGCATTATTGTAATTTTTCTACTCTTAAAAATACATGGAACAGGGTTGTAATGTTTACATTTAAAATAGGATCTTATCTCTGAAATACATGCACTTGTTTGTCCTCTATAATGGTTTGTAATTATTATAAATAACCAACATTTGTCTATTTTTTTTTTGCTTTAGAAAAGGGAGTGCAGCAGATTTTCTTTCATTTATTAATGCTTGTTACTAATTATTTTTAACTATGTTGGAAAATCATTTATTAATAAGGACGTTCACATATTAATTTCATGTTTACGCCACTGTGTTTCCTCAAGTGCAAACAAGGACTCCAAACAGACACACATGTCATTCCATTTTAAATGAGGATCATTTGTTTGTCTTGAATATCTACAAATTATATTTTAAAAGATGCCATCGGTGCAGCTTCTCTAAAGTCATTCCAGAAAACCCCTAAAACCAGGGGACAGTTCCTCGAGAGCTCTTTACTAATACAAGAAGAGGGACTACAAGGATGTTTTCTTTCTTAATTCTCTCTGGTTTTAGCCGTTTGATATGAGAAGTATGCCGAGACCCTTTGAGCATTGAAGAAACACAGAGGGAAAAGCCATAAAAAGAACAGAACAGCTTTTGGTTTAATTTTTATCTTAAGGATACACAATAGAGTTGCACAAAATCTGCAACATGTTATTTCCTCAAAATGAATGAGTATGTGACAGTTTAATTTAGCTTTTACAAAATTAGCCAGGAATAAATCAATAAATAAAACAATGTACCGTATAATACTGTAACTCAAATATATGTAGTGATCATGTAATTTTTTTCACAATAGAGTTTCTGTCTCTAAGTAGGTGGCCTAATTTAGACTATGGTCACATATCTCAAAATGCCACAGTGCATTGACCTAAATACAAGTTTTCAAGCAAATTCAGCAGTTAGCTGTGCGGTGGCATTTGTAATTGGGAGATGGCAGTTGCATTTTTACATGCCGCGCAGTTGTCGCTGAGGTTTTAAGAAAAGGCTAACATCTTAAGGTGACCAGATACATTTTCTCTAAAAGTAGACATCATGCAACTTTTTGAGTTCTTTTGGTAGCAGTCCAGTGACAGGCGGGGACGACGTCATTATGAAATTGGGCAACAGCTGAGAGGCTACAGCCAGATTGCTGGCCGGCAGCAGCTCTGACTTGATAATGCATAAATGTCTGTCTATATCAATTCCATAAAAGTGGGAATATAATTCATTTTAGACTTTTCTATTTAGTGTTTAGATTTGGGGCTCCAGAGATTTTGGGGCCCCAGGCAATCGCCTAACTTTTCCTAATGGTAAGTCTGCCTCTGAACTTGCTAAGAAACCCTTTCATCTTTATTTTACAGGATTATATTATGTCATGGCCTATAAAACGATGCCCTTGTTGACTTTTGTATAGACTATACATACGATCTGAATATCTTCCAAACACAGATACATTGTGCTTTCCTGTCAGTCATCTTTACACACACTCTCCGCTGCCACCTCCTCAACCATAGATCCTCCAACACAAAACAAGCCTCTCACTTGGTCCCATCTATTATCATCAGCATCTGTCCCCTGCTTATTTTGCTGATCACTCAGTCTCTCAAACATGCACGCACACAAGTACAGAGGCATGATCCAACTCAGAGTGACACACGCACATGCAACATCTCAACAGTTTGGACTGATTACATTAGGATTAATTGACTATGATGTAATCACTGGCGGTAAACAAGGCTGAATGTCAGAGGAGGCTTTTGATGGACACAACTGAAAACGAGGAGATCAGGTGTGTTTCTTGGTTATTTTTTAGATACCAACAGTAAAAATAGATGTAGTGTCCTGGTGATGCTCAATAAAGTACAGAATCAGTTCCAACTCGACAGTATAGGAAAGAGAATGAGTGAAGGTGGTAAATTTGTTGGAACACACTGACAGCTTTGTTCACAAGTCCAAGCAGATGAGAGAGATTATTATATATCATAGAATGAGGATGTTTCAGGTAGACAGCCTTCAATTAACAGTAGATTTTTTTTACTTCGAGCCATTTTTTCTATCTTTCTTAAATAATTTTTCCCACAAGATAGTAGGAGGCAGTTCTTGCCATGGCAATTTCAAGCAGTTTTCCTTCAAGTAATATAAAATCACAAAACGTTACAACTCTGTTTGTTTATTACACTAATAACATTAAACTTTTGTCATTGAAAAAAAATATATTTTTGTGTGTGTGTGTATCTGTGTGTGTGTATATATATATATATACATATATGTGTGTGTGTATACTGTTATATATATATATATGTGTGTGTGTGTGTATTAATGTTTATGCATGTATATGTAGAACTGATCAA
>NC_050514.1:26240835-26245152 GCF_002922805.2 Oryzias melastigma
TAGGGCTGTGAAGTTAACGCATTAATGCACGCATTTAATCAAAAAGAAATAACGCATTGATATTTATTAACGCAAATTAATCACTCCTCACAGAGTAGCAGTCATTCACTTTGCCTAGGCAGTTCAGGCTTCCGTGACGTACGTTAAAGCACTTTTCCGGTTTATCGCACTTATACCATGGCTATTTACAAAAGAAGAAAATATTTAATAGGTTTTTAGGAGTTTAATCTTGTTATGTTTTTAGTTTAGATCGCTTTTTCACAAAAAGCGGACTATTTGATCCATGGTCCGGCATGTTGTCACAACATCGCGTTGTCTAGCGTTGATTTTCTTAGAGTAAAACTGCAGACATAACAGTCCTTACAGTTCTGCTTATCTTACTGTTGTTGTGTTTTGGTCACAAATTACATTTCTGGGTTAACACTTAATAAATTACAACATTTACGACAATAAAAATGAAAGAAACTTTTTCTCTGTTTTTGTTCCAAAGTCGCATATTGTTATATAAAATTTAACTAGGAAAACATTGTGATTAATCATGATTAATCACAACACAAAAGTTTGATTAATCTGAATATATATTTTTATTGATTGACAGCACTAATTAAAAATAAATGTTCTAAATGTGTTGTGTGGATTAATGTTATTGTGTCATTGTGATGTGATTATTTGCAGATAAGTGGTTGCCAAATAATGTAACAAAAATTGTGATTAATCGCGATTAATTTTTCTTATGCAATTAATTTTTACATTTTTTAATCAATTCCCAGCCTTAATATATATTAATAATGATCATTTCAATTATGCAACTTCAAAAGTTTCTTTTTGCCTGTGTTTGACATTTTGTTTCATTCCAGTACATGCTTGTAGGATGTGTGCATAACGTCCTAACACAATGCAGCACCAAGCTAATTATGTTGCTGTCAATTATTCAGTGGTGACTCAGGTTTGCAAGCTCACAGACACCTACAGTTTCCTCTTTTCTTGGTGCGTCTTAAAGGCTTGCTCGCGGGAACCACAGAAGAAGTTATAGACATCAATATTTCATTGTTAATTATAACAGCAAAGCCGCTGACTTTAATATTCCTGGAGAGAAGCTTGTGGTGGCTTTATTCACAGCTCATTGTTGTTTCTGACACACCAGGCTGGAGGAATGCCAAATGAATTAATGGGAATGGAGGGTGGATGGAGAGGCAAAGTAATCCTCAAGTCTGGTCAAATCTACTGTGGAAAAACAAATATATATATATATATATATATATATACGTATTGCATATTATATATATTTGTATATATATATATATATATATATATATATATATATATATATATATATATATATATATATATATATATATAATATTGTTTGTTCCTATAAATCATTATAGAGTAAGCACCTATTTACAACACACTTTAGCTGAGCTCCTTGAGATTTACCACGTGGATGTCATGTAAAACAGTCAGAACACTAATGTTTATGACTGATTGCTAAAAAAGATAACTGATTCAATGTAATTTAAAAAATGTTGATGTCATTTTTTTTCATTTTAATGCTTGGTTGCCACTGCTTTGTTGTTGATCTAGAGTAATATACAAAATAAGTTTGGTCCAAGTTTATGCTACTCATTGGAAAAAAAATAAATACAATTAAACAATATAAACATCTTTAAGGGGTTAAAATAATAATACAAATGTTGTGTGTTTGGCATCCCCTCAACCTCCACACGAACCCCTGGGGGCAAAGCTAGATATATGGAAGTGGGCATTGTTGGTTTAGTCCCGCCTTTGGGACTAATCACCTAATGAGGGCATTAGAGTAGTGTATGGGTCACACCGATTTGTATCAGAGTGTGTGTGTATGTGTGTGTCTGGTGCAGGTGGTGTCCTCTGACACTGAGGGACCCTTGGGAGATATTCATGGGACCAGAGCAGGCTCGAGGGCCTACGCTGTGCCCAGTCAAAGGCTACTTGGACGGTGATGGATACCTTGCCCCAGGGAGAATAGCCACAAGAGCGGTTAACCGTAAACACACACAAGCGCAGGCGATCACAAATGCTTCGCACACTGAGCAAGATCCAAGCCCCAGACACAGAGCAGACACAACACACAGTGAGGTGGAAATGAGATGTTTAGCCTGATGATGCGTGACATCTGTAATGCATTCTAATTCTCCCCATCGGAGCACTAGTCTTTAGGAATGATTGATGATGTTGCTTCATTGTCTCTGTAAACACATCTGAACAAATGATGGCTATGTCTGATCACCCACAGCTTCAGTAATTTAAACTGATTTGTTAAAAAAAAAGAAAATAACAGTGTCTAAAACAGTGAATCTTTGTTTTTCCTCCGTTAATGGAAAACTCTGGAGTTTCCATGTGTTAAAGTATAGGAATTGTATAGTGTGTCTCTGCTTGTGTGATGGGTGCCACTTTGTGATCAGGCAGCTTTACAGTAAAACTGCTTGTTTGACTGTTCAGTAAATGGTACAAAAGCAGCAATTTTACAATCTTCCCATCATGCTCTGCAGACATCATCATTACATGTGTGGTAAGTTTAACTCTACAATTATCTTTATTCTACTCCCATGGAGCTGCCCTAAATATGAGTCCGCCATTTTCGCAGAATGGTAATCAGTCATGCCACAGATGCAGGTCTGAGTGAACTGCAATAATTCACTTTACAATATTCTCAACAAAATGGACAGCTCATTAGCTTCCTGTAGAAATCATTTGAAAACAAAATACACAATCAACTTAAACTTTGGTTTCTACATAAGTTGACTGATATACAGTATGTGTATATATATCACACATATATATATATTTACATATATCTATTTACTGTTACAGTTTAAGTGCAAAAGTGTCTGGGAAATACATTTTTAAAATCCAACCCTCCAAGCGGAGGGATATAAAGTCCTCTGTTGCGAGGGTAAACCGTGTTGTGTTGAGAAGCACTTTTCTTCACGTGGGTGCGCTCTGAAGCACAGGTGTTTACATTTAAATGCAAGTATTGACTTTTTGTCGTAGCAAGACCTTTTTTAAAGTTGCAAAACTGCTGTTATTTATATTGGAGGGTTGGTGACGTCATCGAACAAAAGTGACGTCCGAAATATGAGACTCTATTTTTTCATAAATGAAGGGGAAGGGAAAAGGGAATGATTTGGATTGGGCCTACGTGTCACTTGGACCCTCTAAGTCAGGGGTGGGCAAACTTTATGACTTGTGGGCTACAAAGGGTTCAAAAACTTGACAGATGGGCCGGACCAGATGCTTGAAGTCTGGACCCCAGGAAGTATAGTTGTAACTGCTTGGTTGCAACTATGGGGATCTATTATGAAAAAAAAAAATGGGGTTTTGGTAAGCAACCTTGTGTGAGAAAGGAGCAACATGGAATCTGGACAAAAACACATTTTTTTGTTTAAAAACTGAGGTTTTTGTGGCTTTTGTAATGCCAACTGCACCAATTGGTTGATGTATTTCAAGGAAAAACACAGAAAAACGCTATGTTGTTGTGTTGGAATTATCGGACAATAACTTTGAAAAACACACATGTACATGAGAAAACAACAAATCTTCCAACACAGCATGAATGCAAAATAACTTTTAACCTCAATAAAAGTCGCTTTATTTGTGAAGACCCACAAATTACAGGAAAATACAAAACATTAATTACAATAAAATTTAATTTACAATAAAATCCCTCCTTTTTAGACAGAGAGAAAAGCGTAGTACTTTCTAAAGTCTGGCTGCATATTTTTTGTTGTAACCCCCATAGTGAGCAAGTGAAAGGCAACAACAGAGGAAAAATTCACTCCAGCAGAAGCCGACTCAGTAAGGGCAACCATCTGTCGTGACAGTCTGAGAGGACAGGAGCAAGACAAACACAAAAAATACTGTAACATCTGTGGTAAGATGAACAGGCAGGTCAGTTACTCCAGCAATGAGATAAGAGAAAGCAGATGGACGAACACAGAATCCCTGGAACATCTGTAAGTTTCTGCAGCAGTAAAGGACCATGAAGCAGATGAGTGCAAACTCCCCATACATCTGTGGAGTCAAAAGGGATATTTTTGCAACTTGCATGGAAAAAGAACATGATGAAGATGGAAAAATTCAAAATCCATGGAACATCTGTTGAATAAATGAGAAAAATAAGTTAGACATTGCAACAATAAAATTAGTAACACAGCAAGAAGAAAAACAGAATGGAAAAAAAGTCTAAAAAATATAAACTAAAAACTTTCTTAAGAAAAAGTTTAGCGTCTATGAACATGAAACAGTAGATCTCTGAAAAATTACCATTTGCAAATGAAA
>NC_050514.1:26245240-26245901 GCF_002922805.2 Oryzias melastigma
CTCTGAGTTCCAACAAAACCTGCTTCTTGAAACGGGCCCCAGGATAAAAATGTAACTTTATTTTTCTAGGAATTAGTACAAGTCGCAGGAGCCAAATAATACATAATGAAGAAGAAAAAAAACATATATAAGTCACTCCGGTATATAAGTCGCACTTTTAAGAGAAATGTCCAACATTTTTTAACAAATTCAACAAGCCTGTTGTAAGGTTGCATTTGACACCAAACGTGATTCATGCGTCAAATTTGAGTCCGCCGCCTCTATTGACGTGCGTCAGATTTAATGCTCAATGCTTGTCCAAAAATGTGTTCATAAAGTAGATGCTCTCATTGCGTGTGGAGAAGCTATCTTTGAGCCTCATCACTACACAATAGAAGTTTTGACTGTATTCCTCATAATCATGTCTCCATGTCTGGGTTCGGGACAGCAGTTTTTTTACTTTTTCTTATGGCGATCGTTACCTTCTAGCCTGCAGGAGCTGCATCTGAATGACGGTGTTGTTAGCTGCTCTTCTGTCTACTGTAACCCAGTTTGATGGCTTGTTGTCCCGCATTAGTCCGAGGAGACAAAAATAAAAACAATAATAATAATGTCTTGATGCAAATAAGAAAACCATTAACAGATAACGTCAAACCAATAACGTCCATGAGGAGAATGGTTA
>NC_050514.1:26246979-26250017 GCF_002922805.2 Oryzias melastigma
AACCGAAAACTCAGAGTTTTGCCGAATTTGGAGTTCACGAACTCAGAGTTCCAACAAAACCTGCTTCTTGAAACGGGCCCCTGGAAATACTGATATACAAACCTAAATTGCCCTCTAGTGGTTGTTAGGGGGATACAACCGCTAAAAGGCAACCGGTTGCTAGTGGAGAAAATAACAAATATGAGCCTATTGATGTCTAAAAAAATCACAATTAAGTCGCTCCTGAGTATAAGTCGCACCCCCAACCAATCTATGAAAAAGAAAACGCGACTTATAGTCTGGAAAATACGATTATCATTTATTTACTAATCAGAATCAGTATTTGTCACCCTACAGTCAGAACCATGAGATCTAGAAAGAAGCTGTACTTTCTCAAATCAGGACATTAAAAGGTGACAAAGATGTATCAGTGGCTTGTTGCTAACTGCATTAAAATAAGACATAAAATAATAAAGGAAAAATGTGGTGTGACTTTTTGATCCCTTATATTCACTTTCCAATGAGTCACAAGCTGAAATACTATGTTGTATCCAGACCAAAAATAAAAGGAACGCTCCTCTAGGGAAAAACGACAGACGTTTCTTGCTCTTTAGCTTGCTTTATTATCACACACACGGATCAACAACGCGGTACTCTTTCTACCGTTTCAGAACTGACTTTTCCTCTCTTTTACAACACACAAGCGCCCTCTAGTGGACAGGCGGGGAACATCCAGGCATGCTTTTCAAACAATGGTTAGGACACCACATACTACTTTATCATTTTGTATTGCTTTTTCTTGCTGAAAAGTTTTGCTTCACTCTAGTTAAATGTCTAGATTTGTAGGTTGTAAGCACAAAAAAGAAACACTACCACACCAATAAAAATACACATCCAAATCTTTATATACAGATAAAATAACATTTCTGCCATCTCCGGGGACATTCGTGACATTCTGTGCAACAAGGATTACAGACTAACAAATTAAAGGAGTAAAAAAATAGCAGTGTGATTACATGTGCTTGCCTTTAGTGTCAGTTTCTTGGCCCAAAGCCCAAATTGAAGAAACCAAGGAAAATGCATGACATGAAAGTTCAGGTTTCATAGAACAGTAGGTAGCTTATTAAATCCTCTTTGATCCCAATGTCTTTGATATCTGCACTCTCATAAAGAATTCACTTTCAGTGGTAAATATATGTAGTTCAGAGAGACATGATGACACACACTCCTCATACCGTTACAGTCTCCTTAAATTATACAAAACAACCTGGGAAAAATATGCAGGTCTAAAAAAAAAGAAAAAAAAGTGTGTAGATTCAGATCTTTGGAGTAGATACATTTGGGATTTGGAGGAGTTCCAGACTGAAAGGCTACTTTGGTCTTTGGATAAGTTTAAAACACATTTAGACAAGATTCTGGAATATGTGTTTCTTGTCATTATCAAAAAAACTTTGTTATGTTATTCACATTTCTTTTTGTTGCAACAACACATTTCATGGAGTTAAATTGGCTAAAGATTTGAAGGTTTTATGAAGAACAGCAAACAAAAAGTTTGACTCAATAATGTGATCATAATTGTGCACAGAAGTTGGTTGATCTATGACCCGGTAAACATGGCATCTGTACCTCAGTGCATGAATGTGTGTTTCTTTGTGGATAGCTTGACAAATGCGGTTGTGTTGAGCGGGACTGAAAAACTTTGTGTCTTTGACCCCATACCCCAGTTGCCATGGCATCTCTCTGTTTGTAGATGTCCCAGTTTTCTGGGGAAAATAATGAGCAACATCTATCAGAGCCCTGCCATCAAATTGTGTCCTGTCCCAGGCTTTACCCCGACCTGGCGATGCCATCCTGCTGAGCCCGCATGGCCCAGGGGCCAGGCGTGTTTGTTTGCTTCACCCAAAGGATGACACAGTGCCAGGAGATGAAAAGGTCATGGCTGCCCCTGACCTGACCTCTCACCCCTCCTTCTGTTTAATGCCAGGGCACTTGGGCTATGATGACTGGAAAGCACACATTTTATTCATAGTTGGGTGAAGCACACAGAGTTTAGCACAGGAACTTAAACACACAGGCATACATGGGGAAATTACATCAACTCATCTTAATTTATTTCGGTTGCTCTGTTGCATTTTTGAGTTTCTTGACAAATATTGGCATTGTAGTTTTTACAGTTGTTAAAAATGGAGAAGTTAATGTACTTGACAACTCTGTACATTTATATTTGAAGCTGTGATTCCATTTTAAGAAGAACACACATTTTCTATCTATCTATCTATCTATCTATCTATCTATCTATCTATCTATCTATCTATCTATCTATCTATCTATCTATCTATCTATCTAGGCAACTCATGAACAATTTATTCTCTGGCTTCTGATGGTGTTTCATAGGGCTCAGTGGGATATCTTTTATACATCAATAAGGGCAATTATCAGCTTAAACTGAAAAAGCAATGTAGCCAGCTCTGCCTGGCTGTACAGTGGTGTATACTTTTCCAAAAAAAAATAGGTAATGATAAAAGAAAAACAGAAGAAAAGAAAAATAAATTCAACTCTCAGAGAAGAATCTATTTGTGTGTATGTATATATATATATACTGTACCAAAGGTAGACTATGATCAAGTATCAAATCATTGACATCGGAATTTTTTCCATCTACGGAAAAAAAATATATATATATTTTTTTTCATGTTAATGCTATATGAAGATAAATTTCGATGTGGTTTGATGCATATTTGCATCAAAAGGTATTACCGGGTTAAAATTAAAATAATTTACTAAACATTTACTTAGGGATGTATTCTTCAGTCTAGTATATATATATGTTTTTTTAAGCTTCAAAAGTCAGAATGTTATGCTAATAGTTCACATTCTTAGCACCAGGGGGCGCTGTTTTCTCATATTCCTCCTGGGAATGCAGCCCTCCTTATCATTGTTTTGAAGATACTGGCCCAGTGCAGCCACACACAGCTGGTGGCATTTTTGGCTTAACTCGTGATGCTAATGCTAATATAGGATTGGGCATGGATTAGCCGTTTTAAACCTCGCAGTCAGTG
>NC_050514.1:26250557-26264966 GCF_002922805.2 Oryzias melastigma
GCAGCCCTCCTCATCATTGTTTTGAAGATACTGGCCCAGTGCAGCCACACACAGCTGGTGGCATTTTTGGCTTAACTCGTGATGCTAACGCTAATATAGGATTGGGCATGGATTAGCCGTTTTAAACCTCGCAGTCAGTGATATATATATAGTTGTCAAATTGGTTCAGTGTTTGATTATTTTGTAAAATGCCAGTTGTAGTTCCATTACTGGCCTTTGGGTTTAACTGCAACTTGATAAATGTTACATGTTTTAAAGGTTTAATGTTCAAACTCCACTTGCATGTCTTCAGGCTTTGATTACTTCTCTTGAAACTGCCCCCTTTGGTTCCCGTTTGTGTCCTCAATCCAACAATTCTTTTTTTGCCATCCTCACTCCCAATGCCAACTGCTCCTTTGATTGTTCTTGTTTCCAGTCCCCCCAGTCTCTGCCCAGCTGTCCTCAACTGGTGTAACAACAGCTGGTGTGACCAACCTGAGATAATACAGTAGCAGCGGAGATAAGTTACTCCCAGAAGCCTTTGTGCTTTGTTCCCACAGCAGATCTGAACCTGTGGTTAAGAACAAGAGGGTCACACCAGAGCTCATATTTATAACCACACCACCATGACCACTGCTGCACCATTACAGGAATCACCAATGTGCAGTGAGCCTGAGGGGAGTAGACACTTGGCTTGCTCCAGATGGGCACCGGCCAGCTTGGCCCCACAGCCCGACAGCTCCGAACTGAAATCATAGACGAGTTTGGCCCCTGCCAGCTCTAAACTGGCAAACCAGTTGTTCAGATCTCAGGGAGGAAAAAAAACAGAGAACATGATGATAATGTTTCAGCTTAATCATTTGAAAGGTCAACCCTGCTTTGTTCCCTCTTTTGCTTTGTACGGTGATTTGTGGGTGCGTGGCTTCAAATTACTGGACTAATGTTCTCATGGGGTGATTGTGTCATATGTTTTGGCAGTGTCTATTATTTTATTTTAGACTGATGTATTTCAGTTACTGCCAAAAATGCTATTTACATTTCTAAACTAAAAATATTAAAATGATTAGCGCTCATCAGCTGTTTTTAAATGTATCCCTTGAAACCACTGACCTCTTTCTTTGTCTTCTAATTATGGCTTACGTTGTCCACCCAAAAGATATTTGTTTAGGCTTTAGAAGTCATTTTCTTGGTGTTTTAAAAGTAAATATTTATGAATATTATATTTTTTATGTGATATCCTTTCATGCAATAACGCCTGAGAATGTACTCGACTGATGTTATGTTAGTAAGAGGAGAATTAGACTTTACTGCAACAAACTGAACATTTCTGCTGATTTCCAGACTGCATGTAAAACCACATGATGTTGGTTTGGCAAATGTGTATCAATCATGGGATATTCTTACGAATGAAAGTTTCAAGTAATTACCTAAAAGTCTAAATCTAAATTTAATCAAGTGTCAAACCTCTAGGAGTGGAAAACTGTTAATTATTTAACTAATTCTAAGAAATTCAGTCAATTCCAATCTGTATTTCTATCAAATTTCTAAATAAATTACATGCTTATTCTTCCTAATATAACTCAGCAGGGAGGTTAACGAAACTTTTGTTTCTTAAAATCCAAATGTACTATTTGTTCTATTGTGAAAAGTAGACATTTATTTTGATGAGATTGGAAGTTCCTGTGTGGAAGAAAACTTCTTAAGCATTTAACTAAATTTTTTGACTCACAAAGTATCTCTCTTTTCCAAAAAAAAAGTTTGAAAGTATGAAATTTGTATTCTAGAGAGCTAAAACTTCTATTTTGATCAACTTATTCAAATTCTGTAAAATATCTGTCTGGAACTTGAATGAGCAGCAGAAGCAAAGTTAAAGTGGACCCCCAACAATCCATCTGTAACTGGTATGCTACCTCTCACTCATGACCAATGATTGTGGATTGCATACCATGCTATGTTGATGGAAATGGCGAAAATTACTTAAAATAGGTATTTTGCACATTTATATGTAAAGATTGTTAATGTTTCAATGTGATCTTTATTTGAGTAGAAATTGTGCTTCCTATGTTTTATGTGTACTTTTTGTTTATTCAACGTATTCTGATATTATCATTTTATTTTCAGTTTAGAATTACCCAGTAACTTTACTGTTCATTGATGGATTGCTTCTTTATAGAATACTTCTAGATAAGTCTAGATCAGGAATAGGTAACTCCAGGCATCGAGTGCCGCATCCCTGCATGTTTTCCAACATACTCTGCTCTGGCATGTTTTAATTAGCTGGACACACCTGAACCAGGTAATCAGTCATGAGTGGGGCTTGGATACCTGGAAATCATGCAGATACTGCTGCACTCGAGGTCTGGAGTTGCCTATCCCTGATCTAAATCATACTAATTATGAATGAATTGGAGACCAGAGCCAAGACTTTAAACCTGTTGTCAATGCAGGTCAACTTTTTCTGATTGACTGGAGAATCCAGAAGATTCCATCCCTCATTTTCAAGAATGCTGGTTTGTGATTTGTCTGATGGCAACCCACTCAGCTTGAACCAAGAATGTCCACATCACCGTCCTGCAGACCTCTAATCTGTGGTCAATGTGATTGAGCCCGTCATTTTCACATCACAGTGAGTACACAATGGAAGGGATGAATCCTCACTGACTTCTGACTTTTTTCCACTCACTTATGGCTTTCTTTTAACTGGTAATATTGTATGTCATGTTCTATATATGGATGTTGTTGAAGTTCACTTTAATTTCAAGTGTCTGCATTTTTGGCAGATTGAACTACATATCAGCTTCTACAAATCTTTCAAGTTTGTTCACAATCCTCACTCATGATTTTATATTTAAAAGAAGAAAATACTGTACTTTTAGCATTCCTTTGTTTACACTCTCTCCTCAGAGCCTCACAGACCCAAGCTAACATTAGCTTAGCAAAAACCGGCTAGGATATCAGAACTATCCAGCCGTACATTTTAGAGCCAGATGGCATTTTAGACGAGTAAAATGAAGACATTATACTAGATTTATTTATATTTGAGTGGAGGATTTAGAATTGAAGTGGAGCAGAGAAACTTTGCTTCACCTGTATCAGTTGCCACATCACAAACCTGAACTTTTTCAAACCTCAGGTTTTCATCTTTTCCTGATTCATCACAATTTGAATGAAGAAATACTCCGAAACTAATTTTTGATTTAAATTATCTATTTGTGTAAACACATCCCATTTTGTTTATCAGTTTTTTTTTTCTGGAATCTCTTTATATACATTTGCATTTGTGTTTTTCTTTGTTAATGAAGTTTGTTTTGAGAATATGGTTTGATCATTTAAGGTGTTTGTTAATTAGAGTTATGGAGCATTTCAAATGACATTTAAGTGATTTTCAATGTGATTTATTGACATTAAGATGCACTACAAGTGTTTTGACTGGTGTTGAGCCAACATTGTTATTTGAATCAGATTTGTACTAAATTGAAAACAACTATTTAAAATTTGGTTTGAGTCTTAATATATTCAATATAAATCTCTTATTGAGTATGAGGTCAACTCCTGATGTTTTCTGTTATAGAGTCGCTTAAAGTTAAGCGACTCTATAACAGAAAACATTTTTTTTTAAGGAAAAAAATAAAGAAAGATAGAAAGTTAAAGTTATTATTTCCAAAAAGTCGTTCATAAATGTCCTTAACTTTCTGAATTTACATCTCTATGCATCAAAAAACTTTTATTTGTAGCCCAAGTCCTTTTATTTCCACTCTAGTCAACACTGAATGCTTGTAAGTCTGTGCTTCCTTTTAGTCTTTCTGAGAATAGCAAAGTAACGAACATGAGCACAGCCCAAGGCCCGGTTGTCTTGTCATCTGTTCAGTGTGTTTGCGTGTGCACATGTGTGTGAGGTTTTGTAAACCCTGCAGCTCTTCAGTGTGTGAACGTGTGTCTCGTGGAATTGAGGAGAATGAGATCAAGTTACACAGTGGATAATCCTACCAAAGCCATTTTTCAGGCCTAAATCACTGGATATTATCCGGCCCACAAGTGATTTTAATTGGTTGTCTCATGTAACACACACCCCTGCCTAACACTAATGCTGCTCTGACGGCTGCTGCCTGTTAAGTTCATGGGACAGTAATGGTTTAGGAGGAAAAGTTGCTCTGGATCAAAGGATTAGACTTTAGGTCACTTTACTGCCAATGTCTGACTTTGTTCTTGGTTAGCTGTGCATTTGTGTGTTGAAATGCACTGTGCAGTATAAAAGGTATAAATATTTGTATGGGAAAACTTTTGTGTCCATAAACTAATTATATCTTCTCCTTTTCTGGAAATGGTAGAATATTGAGCCTCTCTAAGCAATAATAACTGAACACTGTCTGGATATACAGTATCTGTTATTTAATCATTTTAACTTTGATGGAAGCAACATGGGGAGAAGTAGGGCGGGTGACCTCTGATCTCAAGATTGGCAGGTTTGAATCCCTCCTTGCCCGCCTATGTGTCAAAGTGTCCTTGGGCAAGACACTGGACCCCACTTTGCCTCTGGTGGTTATAGGTCGGCGCCAGTGTTTGGGACCAGAGTTGCCATCAGTGTGTGAATGGGACTGAGACTGTAAGGGCCTTCGAGGAAGGTAGTAAAATGATATTCAAGTATCCGGCATTTACCATATTGAGTATAGCCAGTCTTGGCTGTGACAACAGTCTATGCCTTGTGCTATCTTATGGGGTCCAGATGATCCTAGCCTTCCATTGACGTGTTCTCCGTCCCATGATAAATGTGGAAGACGGTGGACAGGATTTAATGTACCACCAGTGAAATTCAAAAATAATTGAAAAAAAAAAGTCCAGCGCACTGTCTTGTGGGGTCCAGACGACCCTACTCCCAACATACCTAGGATAGCACAAGGGTTAAACTGTACATCCACCTTGGTTTTTGTCTGGTGAAGAGAATTCTGGAGGTTGGAAGCTGAAGGAATGTGAAACCTTCCACTTTTATCTTAAATTATGCTTGATGTAAGGATTCCAGTTTAGTGTGTGTGATATTATAAGCAGTCTCATCCATTTTAAAAACTGAGTCTGAAAATGCAGTTAGTGGCTAATAGTTTAAAACTGAAAATGAAAAGCTACCTTATAAAGAACCTCAAATCCCATCTGAAATACTGGATTATGTAGATTCATTTTTATCAGCATTAGATGAATGAAAAATCAACAAATATGTAATCTTTAGTAAAATGTGCCTTATTTTAACCTAAGACGAAAGCATATGCTTCAAACATTGTATGCAAAGAATGTGATGCATAATAAAACAGCTGGTGTTTCAGTGGGCAGCAGATGTGTTGCTCATGTGTTCATCCTGCTATTTTTATTTATTTTATCAGCTTGGATGTTTTTGCCATTAATATTGCAAATTGTCTTGACATCCAATATGTTGAATGAAGTCTTACAGTTCAAGACACTTAACTTCAGTTTTATCGTGAAACGTGTCATTTTCTGTACCTCTTGTTTCTTACTCTTGAACCCTATCTTGTCACGGACAGATTACATAAAATATATACTGTACATTCCATACACTTATAAAAACATGTTTTAGACTTTATTTACAATATTAAAAGCAATACACTAAAATCCCCACATTATTCATGAAAACTGAGATGAAAGTGGAAGGTTTTTGATTCTTTGAAACTAACAAGCTCCAGATTCTCTTCACTGAACAGAAACCAGGATGAATTGTTCAAAGAATTCTTTGTTGGAACTGTGGACACATTTTTGTTAACCCCTGCTGGAACCAAGTCAGTTCCAGTGTCCAGATAAAACATTAGTACATTGTAAACATGAAAGTGGTCAGTAGCAAACCGTTGCTTATTTAGGACTTGTGCACCAGCAGCTCAAATCAAACTTTATTTGTATAGCACTTTTCCAAAACTCATGTCACTCAGAGTGCTTTATATAAAAACAAAATCAAATTTTAAAAACAAAGGAGCAAGACATTGCGCAAGAAAGCCAAGAGCCAGACCTCGGAGATCCCTCTACAGCGACCTCATTCACTGAGAAGGGTCATTCACTGATGTGGAGGATTCCTCGTATTAACACACTAGAGTAAACAATGAATGTAAAGGGAATAAATTAGATTTTCAGTTTCTTAAGTAATCAATCCACTGTAAAGGAGTCTGGGCAATCTCTTTCTTTCATATTACCCATGCATTCTCTTACTTGGGCCCTATATTTGATTTGAAGTTGTGCAATTGTTGGGTATTTGCTTGTTCTTACAAAGACCGTTTCTCTTTATTTTGTATTTTTATTTTTTAAACATGGAGGTCAAAGATTTCCAACCAATTCTGAGTTTTTTGATACTCACTCTAAACACGCTTCATACATTTTGCAACCACATACCTTTAACCACAATAAATTACAATATAGGAGTCTTTTCAAAAACAGTTTAAAAGATAATTACTTATTGTGTAAAATTGTATGTCCAGGAGACCATTCACTAGAACACCTTCTATGGACAAAAAGGTGGACGGTTTGTGTGTCATACACTGAACCGCACACACTTGCCTCCCCATCCACCCACCCACTCACCAAACTACCACCACTGTCAGACAGGTGCACGTGTGCATGCCCTGACCTTGGGTGCAATGCAGAGCTTGTCTTTATGAGGCCTTGAGACATGGCATTTGTGGCATTTAACCCCCTCATCACTCTGTGACCCCAAGTCACCCCCTCCCTCTGCTCTGTACTGTCATTCTCTTTCCGCCCCTTATCTTCTTATTCTAGTTTCCCTGCATATTCATCCACTCCCACCTACCTTGGTTCTTTTTAAAATCTCTTTCTGTCACCAAATTCAGCCCTTTAACCTCCAAAGCAAACAGTTTGCATGTGTGTGTGCTTGAGGAGTAACCAAAGAGCTTAATGTGCCCCCACCTCTGAAGCACTTGCTGTAGATAACTTGAGAGTAGCAGAAAGATCTTGACAAGGTCAGTGAGCTTTGTAGCTCATAATTACAGGGGCTGGGTCTACAGTAGAAGTGTCAAAGCAGCTGGAGCATGCAGAGTTCAATACATGAAATGAACCTTTAAGCCAAAAGTGGATAAAATAGATTTGCTTTGTTCTGGTCTTTCCCAGTGAAAACAAAATGCATAATAACCCAATGTCTGCAGGTATGTACATTTCACAGATTTAATTCACACACAGATTTCTGGAGGTCTTGATCAATGTTTGAAGTGTTTTTAATAACACTTACATTTGTGATTACATCCAGATCTTGACTTAAATTACAAAAAAAGTGGGATTTTAGATCAGATCTGACTGTTATTTAATGTATTTTCTAAAATGTTTATTCCTGTTTCCATATTCTATAGCTAATTAATGAAATGTGCAAATATATCTGAAAACTGCAAAATGCCTTAAATAATGCTGACTAATCCAAAATTTGTTTTGTGAGGACATAAACTAAAGACTGCGAAGTGATTAAAGAGCCACTCAAAAGGAATGTTTTTTTGTGTGTTTTTAACGTTCTTGTAGATTTTCTTCTCGTGATGGAGGACATTTGCAAAAGATGAAAAGATTAAATTTTCCTTTTTCAGTATTTCTTTATTCAAATTGTGATGGACCAGGTGCAGAAAAAAAGTGGGATATAATAGCTCTGGTTTGTGATGCAACTCCAATTCTAAATCATCCACTTGCAAAAAAATGGATCCAGTAATACTGTATCTTCATTCTACTCATCTGAGCTGGTACCTGGCTCAAAACTGTACGGCTGCACAGCTCTGATATTGTCCGCTGTTTTTGCTACGCTAATGTTAGCTTGTTGTTGTGAGGAGCAATAAGCTAACTGGAGAGAGTGTAAACAAAGGGATGTTGACAAATTCACTTTATTTGCCTGGACTTGCTATTGTTAACTTTTTATAGCTAATCAGATTCCCTTTAGAACAAACTTTTATCAGTTTGGCAACTTATTAAAAATGACTTTACTGTTCATTGAGAAGTTGGGTAACTAATCACATGAATGAAGTTTTTTTTCTCAGTGATTAGCATCAAAAGGAAAAAAAACTGATGTTCATCCGTCTTCCATGCCTTTAGGATGACCGGGCAAAATATTTTTTACTGGCACTTTGTCAGTGAACCCTCAATGACATTTGAAGATAACATTAAGTCAAATTTTACTTTAGGAAAAAGGTAAAGGTAAATTAAATAAAAACTAGTAAATACCCATACTGTAGTAGGGTTTTGTACCTCTACAGGGCAATTTTGACATTGCCCCGTGGCAGTTACAGTAGTGCAATAAATATTTAATCACAGAAAAAAGTGTCAAACTGAATTATACGCGGTCAAATTTTAAGCTTTTTAACCTAAATTATGTCATTTCAAGATTGTGTCAAATATGACTTCATGTGTGAGTTTCTTTGAAAATAGTTGGACAACAAATTCCTCCAGAGAAAATACTGGAGTTTTCTGCACTCTGGTACAGGTTAATATCTCTGCAGAAGTGTTGCTGCTTTTAGGAGCTGATTTACTGATTGTTTTGTGCAAAATCCAAAGCTGAAGCCCTTTGTGGATTCCCAGCTCTCACCTGATGATTAGCTGGGTTTCAGATGGATGAAACCACTTGGGGCCTCATTACCTGCATAAATACATATTCCAGTGCCCTCCATCCCCCACCCTCTATACACACAACTCCCTAATTTTCCAAAAAAAAAGAAAATCATGGTGGGAGGGGAGAGGGTGAGGGAGAAACACAAGAAGATGTAGGAGAGGAATTTAGTGTTTTGGGAAAGCAGCTACACCTTCCCTCCTCTCTTAGGAAGTGTAAACTGAAGATATGATCTTTCTCAGTTTGGTTACATCCTTTGGGCCTAATGATGACTCGATGGTCCCTTATTTCCCACCTGCTAAACTAGTTCTCCATATGTGTTGGAAACAGTATTATAAAGAATAAAGAACTATTTTGAAGCGGAAATAGCTCAAATATTGAATTACTGGAATATAGTGAGAATTAAAGAAGCAGATTCTTTTCTTTTTTCAGTTTGAGGTTACCACTTTTTTCTGAACACAGCAACTTCTTTAAACAATCAAATGTCATGCATGGGTTGAATGATGACTAATAACGCTGGCACGCCTGCCACCTTCTGATCACATGCCACTGTCTTGTAAGTATAACAGCACAACAGGGAACGGTTTGAAAAGCTGCCATGAAAAGGTCTGCCACCAGATGGCTGAAACAATAGAAACTGAACAATGTGAGATGCATAGTCTCTTGACTTCTCCTGTGATTTCACAAAATGTCACTTCTTTGCTTTTCAAAGGGAATACTCAAAACTGTTATATCA
This sequence comes from Oryzias melastigma, assembly GCF_002922805.2. NCBI lineage: Eukaryota > Metazoa > Chordata > Actinopteri > Beloniformes > Adrianichthyidae > Oryzias > Oryzias melastigma. Next base: position 26,259,854 of record NC_050514.1, read on the forward strand.
GGATGAATCAAGACAAAGCTACGACATGACTCCTGTATCCAGTATATCACTTTCATAGACATTCCCTATGTTTTTGATCTTTGCTTCTATCAAAGTGTGAAAAAATGGTAAATGATTCATTTTAGTGTAGCTGATGGGTTCGACAGACAACAGTCATTAGACTAGGTCTTTGAGTTGCAGGTCTCACTAAAGTTATGCATCATTTCTATGTGAGAAAACTTTTATGAGTATTTCTTAACTTTGCCTCTGTCGAATTTTTCTCAACTTTTTTTTTAATAATGGTACTATTTATAAGTTTACATCTTTGACATAGCCATGTTGTCATTTTCTAAACACACTGAGCTGAACGTAGGTTCTTGAACGTGCGTTTATAATGTTGTGTTCACACTGGACTGTTGCTACATGATACTAGCACATGTACTCACAGTTGGGAGAGTTAAAATGTCAAATCTCATGACTTTTACTCCAAGCTTTTTTCTTTCACAGCTCTATTATGATAAATAAGTCTTTGTGACATATATTATGGCTGCCATTTTGAATTCTCCTCCTTGATCTATTTTCAGACAGTTGTCACTTCCACTGATTAAAAAGGATACAATCCATACACTCTTACCAAATCCTTATATCTGATTAACTATTTAACTTTCAATGTGCAAACTTGAACATATTACATGAAATGTGCATTTACACACGTTTACATAGTTTTTTAGATTTTTTTTTCCAATTCTGTTGTAAACGTAGCATCACACTGGCACTGATTACATACAAGTCAAATTTTTTTTTAAGAACATACTTTTCAATGACAAAGTTTTCGTGTTTGTCATTTTAACCTCCATGTACTTTAGTGAAAGAAAGTGACAAATCATAAAATGCTCCCTTTTGCTCGTACCGGTACAGAGCAAACACTCCCACTGGGGGATGGGGAGCCTCTGCATCTTGTTTTGGCAGATGTAAAGATAGCAGTGCCTCTTCTGTGGCCCTGCTGGCACCTAGCCTTCTGGGGAAAGGCGAGGTGGGGGAAAGCTAGGGGACAGGTGGGGACCGAATGGCCCATGCCATCTGACCTGTCATCTTCAGACCCCTTTGTGTGGGGAAGTAGCAAAAAGAAAGGGGGAGGAATTTTGGTGAGGATATGGGCTGGGTATGCGTGCAGCGTCTGTTGTGTGTTTGTGTATGCATGTGTGCAGGAGAGAGAAAGCCAGCAGAAAAGAGATGGAGGAACAGAGGATGACAAGTGGGAGACAGAACAGGATGGTACTGCTGATGGAGATGGGATGTGACAGTTTTCCCTGGGATTGTGTGATTAATTGGGATCAGGTCACCTCTTCAATGTCTGGACAGTAATGCTATGCAGTCTCATATGGCTATTTACATACAGTGGGGTCCCTGGGCTCTCCACACAGACACACACACACAGACACGTGCACCGGGGAAAACAAAACTCACAGCGTCTATGTGGAATACTGTCATTATTTTTAGCTCAGATACAAGTCCAAGTTGTTGTAGTAGCAGCAGTGGAGCTTGTTGGGTTCCATGTTGTATTCAGATACAACTTTTTTCTTGTTCTTTTTTTCATATTTTCCTTGTGCTGGAACAAATATATGTACTTGACAAGAGCTCCTGCTAAGAAAGTGGTTGTCGATGCTGAAGTTCTTGTGTTACCTTTTGCAAACTCTGTCTCAAAGCACCAGCCCCTCTTTCAGAAGAAGGGATAAGATAGCAACCCAATGGAAAGCACAGATAGTAAGAAGACACATGGCACTGAATAATTTATGGCCCAGCAAAATAGAGACAGCCACTTGAAGTCCTTAGTAAGTAGGAGACATAGACAGTGGTGACATATCAAGCCACAATAAAGACACAGGGAACAGTGGGGAAGGCAGAGGGAAAACGCTCTGTGAATTTCCTGAGTTAAGAGTTTGTTTTGGTTTCCCTGAAAAAGCTGCCTCTTTCTGTTTGAAAGTTGCATTGCTCTGCCTTGTTTACCAAGTCCTCTTGCTGCTTGCTCTGTCACACCAGGGATATTACCCAGGTGAGCACTGCCGAACACAAGGAAAAGAGAAGCCAGTGGCCCTTTGATTCCAGGCTGCTGGTTCACTCAGATTAGTCATTCTCTATATACCCTGATGAACACACTGGCAGAAAAGCTAGTGCAAAGAATGGAGACAGCTCCATCCCAAATGGGTTGCTTAGGAATGAAAGCTTGCCGTCTGGCTGACTAGCAATCTTGCAGGCTGGTGGACCGGCTGCCAGGTTGGGTGCTGGCAACCTGCAGAGAAGGTGGATGTGACATGTAAGACCAGCTCCCTGTTGGACACTAAGACAGACACCCAAGACGGTCCTCAAAGCCTCTAAGCTCATCCAGTCTCTTCTCATTACACCTCAGCGGCACTGATGATGGCAGGTCATGGCGGAGAAACTATCCTCATGCCGCCCGTCACATCTCCACCACTTTCATCCCCTTGCTCACTTCAAAAGTGACATCTGTCATCACTAAGAAGCTCGGAAGCGCTGTGTTCCGGCAATGTGGTGCTTTGATGGTGATTTGGCCCCAGGCATTTGTCATACATAACTTAGGTGGAGAACAATGTGAAATCAAACTTGGATTTTAAAGTAGAAAAAGAATACGTATAATACAGTCGGGCAAAATCAAAACCGATCTAACCACTGGAGGGAGCGAATCAAAGCGCAGTGCGAGCTGGAAGAGGCATCATTTTTCGTTCATATCACAGTCTTGTCAGATTTCTTCTTGTTCGCCTGGTTACCGTGTCCCCATCTGCAGAGAGAAGCAGTTGCAACTTATCCAGCGGATAGCGCAACTACTTGGAGAACTTTTTGATCCAGTTATTCTGGACACAACTGCATTCAACAACAAAATAATGACAACAAAGGCGGCAGCTTATTTTGTCCATAAGGTCACTGGTTGTTTGACAAAGAAGTATTGGGCACTTGTGCAAGCTTTTGCACAGTCCGTGTGCCCTGTGCTTACGAAAAGCTCTGCAAATTTTTTGTGCGGTTTTGTGCTCTTGCATGGCTGTTTGTGTAGATGTTCAGCAGAGGGAGTTTTATGGTTATTTGTAAAGCTGAGATGTGATGCCTCTGACAATTGTCCTCACCCAAGCTGTCAGAAACGGGCTCCTGTAACTGACATTGTGTCAGTGTCAGGAATACTTGACCCCACCATCTTTAGCAATGTCCTGATCAACTCTGTAGACTTCATACCTGTCTTTTCTAACCCTTGGACCTCTCCTCTGTCATTGTCTTCGTTAACCTCTATCTCACATTGTCGTCTTGTTTCTTGTCTCTCTTTTTGCTTCTTGCTGTCTTTTTATTACCTCCTTTTTCCGGTCTGGGGTTAACTTAGGATTCAGCCATCCCTCTCTTTTTACCTCTCTGACTGACAGGCGCGTCTTCCAGATGGTTGCCAGATTGCCGGGCTCCTTGTCGGTTCGTATCAAGCTTTGTTTGATTAATGCATAATTTAAAGGCCTGTTAAGTTCTTCTGCACAAATGTATGTGTGTGCAATTAGTTCTCTTAGGTTGCGTGAAATGACTGTTATTTTATTAGTATTGGTATTGATACCCTTTTTTTTTCCCTTCAGGCCTCGCAGCATGAATGTCTTCTCTTACTCTGCTGGCATTGGCTGTTTAGCAAGCCTGCATGGGAAGCAGTAATTAAAGCTGTTTACCTATCATTTTTTGGAGACATACATACACCTTTGTGCTAGACTAAACATTTTGTGCACACGTGTCCAAGTATTTATGTGTAGCTGCGTGTGAGTTTGTGCCAAACCATAAGGAATTTGAATAACACGGGGGTCAAACTTTGGGCTTGATCATAGGCTTTTCTTTGATTTTTGTCCATCTGAGTTAGCCCTTAGGGCTATCTACATAGCGCATATGCACATGCCATAGTCACATACACACCGCTCATGCGATAGACATTATGTAAACCTTATTACCTTTTTTCCTTTGCCAACAACAAGATCCCTCGTGTAATGTAGACATTATGTAAAACTGTAAGAGCCGAATTTTCCAATAAAGAATTTATTTTCTCTATAAACTATATGATAGGTAATCTGTTATTAGTCGGATAAACTCATTTTATTCAACATTTGGATTTCTCTTCATTCCAAAACACATACACATTTGCTTTAGACAAAAACTAGAGAGCATACCTGACTGAACTTGATGGATTCATTAAAGTTCATCCATGATTTCCCTGTTTAAATGAATTAGAACAGTTTCAGACCAGATGCTAGCTTCCTCTCTGTGTTTTTTTGGTATACACCTTATAGGTTTGCTGTGTCGGCTAAATTCTGCTGAATTTTCATCTTTGTATTCAGAAGGCATATGGAGTTGTTTCATAGTCGTATCTCTGGTTCAACTTTCCATCTCATTTGCTTTACATTCTGTTCTCATTGAGCACCACTGTGTTAAGTCTGATTTCTTTGCAAGGTGAATAAAAGTGAAAAACTGATGAAGAGTTAGTCAAGTGAGAAATGCAGTAAGGTGGGCTTACGTTTTCTTCCTTTTGCAAGATATTTGTCATTATAAAAGAGGCAAAATTCAAGTGCATTAAGTAAGCTTAGTTACTGCAAAATAGAATACGTTTACAAAGTACTTCAGAAATAGTGATTATGGCATTTTTAACTCAGAAACTTTCAATATCTTTGTTAGATTTCGCTACTTTTTTTAACCCTTTCAGGCATGAAGGTCGCTAAAGTTTACAGCTTTAATAGCAAATATATGATATATCCCATAAGATACTAAGCAAAGACGAGAGTTCAGAAATAACAGTTCCGATTTGAGGGTAAGCTAGATCTGATTAATGTTGAGTTCATGACTGTTACTTTTGTTACACTGTTTTAAGTTCAGAGACATTGTCTCTAACCATGAACAAATCGAGCTATAGAGATAGAGGAACCGATATTACAACATGATGCCATATATTTTAAATTATTTAAAATGAAACCCTACAAGTTACCATTAAAATAGTTTTTTATTGTACGACAAGTAATTCTATCTTTGTAGAACTCAAAGATGTAACTTTTTTTTCTAAAACAAAAAAATGTTGTATGCCTAAAGATAAATAAAAAACCCTACCTGATTT
>NC_050514.1:26265042-26290151 GCF_002922805.2 Oryzias melastigma
ATAAAAGTGAAAAACTGATGAAGAGTTAGTCAAGTGAGAAATGCAGTAAGTTGGGCTTACATTTACCACGTTTTCTTCCTTTCACAAGATATTTGTCATTATAAAAGAGGCAAAATTCAAAATAGCATACGTTTACAAAGTACTTTAGAAATGGTGATTAATTTGCAAATGGCATATTTAACTCAGAAACTTTCAATATCTTTGTTAGATTTCGCTGCTTTTTTAACCCAAAAAAAGTTTTGGTGATCCTACACATCTGATTTAAACACTTTTTAAAAAAAATATATTTTGATGGAGAACTTGAATAGAAGATATCTTATAATCACAGCTCATTGAAACAGCTTACATTACTAAAGGTTGTGATGTAATCTTTGACATATCTGTTTATACAAATCTTTGCTGCTGAAAATCTACAACAACATTGTACTTTTTGTTGTGGCTGAATGTAAACATCACACTCACAATTGCCAGCTCAATTGGTTCTGAGGCCTAACTTCAAACCTAGCTTTGAAACTCTTGTAATGCTGCATCTGCAAATTTCATTTGTTTAATAGGGGCAGTTCTGTCAGTCATAAAAATTCAAAAGAAAGTTCTAGAAGAAAAAAAGAACAGGCAAGAAATAAAAGCGAGCATGAAAAGGAAACCAAGACCTACAGACAATTACGGGAATGCGTGTGGACGTTTACTCTTCATCCAAACTCGTTTGCTTGTCATTGCTGGAATGTGTCAGTGTTGCATTGAATCATGGTTGAGCTGTAGCTGTCATTATGACGAGTGAGCGTATGTGTTTTTGTGTAACTTGCAGCAAAGGCCAGATTGTAATTGCTATAGGATAGTCATAGCGAGCACAAAGCAACATCTTTTCTGCACTAATCACGAGCATCAGTTTGATCTGCTCTGTGCTTTTATCTTGGACAGAACAATGCCTGTAGTTGAGCATGCAGAGCATTGTTGTAGGTGCATCCCAGCCCTCTTAGTTGCAGACAAGTTTACACTGATTGTTTCATGTATCTAGGCTTGGACTCCTGATGCCTGCGATGCTTTTGAACCTGGCCTTTTGTGTCCTCCATCGGAGCTTTTGTTCTAGATGAAACAGACTATGTATGGTCAGCACTGAGCTCCTGCACAAGCAAGTGTCAGCCCCCACTACACACACTTGTGCATTTGTGGAGATGAAGGCGTGCAGGCAAACAAAAAAACATTCCAGATATACTGTGGGTGTAGTGGAATATAGAACCGCAAAAGTGTGCAGCGACATGTAAACCATGCACACGCTTTTTTATACAAAGGGTGAGTGTGTAGGAGAGGACGGGGGCATCTGTTTTTTTTTTTTTTCTCAGCAAAATCACATTCTGCAAAAGCAGCGTCTGCTACAAGGGAGACTTGAGAATTAAAGTTTCATCTCCCTGTAAAACCAGGACTTCCCCAGGCAGATGGGAGCACCACTTTCTTTCAAACCATACCACTGCTTTGGCACTCTAGAAGAAAATAACTACATACAAAGGAAATTAATAGTAGTATTGAACGTGTTGAACGTAAGTAAAGTGCTGGGAAAATATGCAGATGCAACAACAATTCCTCTAAATCAGGGGTCTGCAACCTGCAGCTCCAGAACTACAACTGGCTCTTCTACTCATCCATAGTGACTCTCTGGTTAAATGAAAAATACAAAGCTTTAAGTTTAAAGAAGTAACTGTAAAGTTTAAAAAAAAAGTAGAATAACTTATCATTCTGCGAGCCTCCAAAGAACAGTAGCCAAAGTGGTTCGATAATCGAGAACTAGTGTTTTAAGTGTGTCTCATGGATCAAAAAATACTGTTACTTAGCTGTGTTCTAATTTTAGAAAGTTAGATTTATGAATTTCTGGCTACAAACGTTTACAAATTAAATGTTTTTTTTTTTTTCTCTCATTGCTGACTTTACACTACCTACACTCCAACAAAATGATTCTATGTGACACAGGAAGTCTTTTATTTTGAAAGGAAGTCTTGTGAACCTCTGCTAAAAGATATAAACTGTTTGATATTTGTAAAAAAAATATTTTCTCCTAAAGTTTTTTTTTTTTTTTTAATGCCAAGAAATAATAGTTTATTTACATTTCTCATAAACAATGACATGAATAAAGTATTTTTCTAAAGGATGTGTGACTCTTACTGGGTTGTGGTCAGTGAGAAATCGACCCAAATGACTCTTTGAGTGTTAAAGGTTGCAGACCCCTGCTCTAAATGATGGTGTTGGGCTCTCAATGCAACTTTATTTAAACACAAATGATTTACAATTTCTATTAGCATTCAAACACGTGATGCTGAATTTGTAGGATTCCTTTTACAGTGACTCCAGTTTCTTTTAATAATATTATGATTTTAGCATATCTAATATACAAACTCAATGAAAAAATATTTTTTTACAACTATGATGTAAAACAAACTATTTTTAATTTTATTTTTAACTGTTTGTCTAGTGAGCAAAAGGAAAAACTCTTCAAGCAACATTTGATTTAAAAGTTATGTACAATAAATCCTATAAAAAAAAGTCCCATTGATGTTGTTATGCTACAAAGTAAAATAAAGGAAAAACTCTAGTGGAGTTGGTGCAGCTGCATTGTAGACCTCTGGCAGTTTTCTTTTTAGATGTATCAAAATCTAATTTGCACTTGTTGCGATAGTAATGTAACAAAAGTCTATACCAGAACTCCTTGTGCTTGCATGTGTTACTGAAAAATGTAAAAAAAAAAGAAAAGAAAAAGTAGGAAAGACTGTGAAATTCAGGGGGTGGCACATGAAAAAGTAAATGAGCATCATAATATTGAGGTCTTTTAATTTTTCAGCAGATGTGATGAATTGAGCTTCGACTGATGTTTCCTGAAAGTGGCAACACGTGTCCCTCTTATTTGGCTGGTGCTGCCGTCTCGTCTACAGATGTGTCGCTTGATGTACCCTTCGAATGGCACACTGCCACTTAATAAAATATCACTCCTGCTTTGACAGGGAAGCTTTAATTGAGTCCCTTGTCAGTTTTATCAAACTGTGTGTTATCATCATTTGAAACTTTTTTTTTTTCCTTCCCAATCTCACTTGCTCTGACGGAATAACCAATAACATCCTGAAAAAAAAAGGAGGACAAGCTTAAGGAAATGAAATACGACGAGAGAAATATGAACCAAAGAACACGAGTAAAAGTACGAGGGAGGCCAAAGGAGAGCAGGAGAGAGAAGGGAAAACAGCTTCAGTCTTCAGAAACCCTCTTGTCATTGGATTCATAATTCAGCTTTGTGATTTTAATTTCCCTCTGTTCTTATCAAAGGCCAGCAGAGCAGAAGAGAGAACGCTGGTAGTTTGTGGGATCAGTGCATAGAAGATGAGCTGCAGCACAATGTCTGAAGATGGAAATGTTGCATGAGCCCCCTACTCCGTGACACTATAATGCCTTATAGAGGAAACGTGTAGAAATGGGAGTTGTTTACACAAACTTTGTTTTTAAAAAAAGCCTTTTTCAGCCACTTCAAGGGCAACCGTCTGCCTGTTTCAAAGAATACACAAAATTCCACTCTGCTTTCACTAAATATTTTTTTAATTGGGATATGAGACTGTTTTATTTTATGAAATAGGCCAAAAACAACAAAAAATATATAATTATTTGTTTTTATCAGTGTTTAAACAAAATGTGCATGCAAATCTATTCTATCTTTTTTATATTTTGATTTTAAGCTTTTACATGTGGTAAGGTTGCAAATATCTCTGGGCATCTTTTTAAAAAATACCATTTGATATTGGCTTTAGTTTCTCCTGTCTGCCTCTTCATTTTTCATCCTGCCATTTCCTCCACTTTTTATCTTTATCTCCTGTCAGAGTTTTATTCTTTCTCGTGAATGAGGTGCACATTTATTGGCACGAGACTGACACAAGAGAAACTTGAAGCATTGATTGGCCAGCGATCTTTCTCTCTGCAGAGAAAACAAAATCAAGAGAAAAACACTTGCACTTGTCTTTTACGAGTTTTATTATAAATCCACAAGGAAATAAAATGTTTGACTAACATTTACACCCAAAAATACATATTACAATTATATTAAAACTAAATAGCTGAGCGGACTGATATGTATGAGCCTGAAACATTGACATTAATCAGTGATAGTTGTGAGTCTCTGAACTGAACCTTCTGTTCTTGTCCTTCAGCATGGAGATGGCTGCAGATGTTTACATGTTTTTTTTTGTTTTTGTTTGTTTTTTTTTTTTGTTTTTTTGACGGATTGAGGCAAGAAACGGGTTACCAGAACACAACTGAATACTATTGACCTAAATCTGTGGGTTTGCCGTGTTACGGACAGGAGGACACATATATATATATATATATATTTGCCATTTCGTGCAGCAAAATACACATTTTTCAATCATTTTGCACAAGGGGATGTTTGTCGAGCTCATAGTGAGTGATTCACCAAAGTTTCTGACAGTATGTACAATTTATGCCAAATACGGGTTGTTCGATGCATGGAAAACTTGCAATGTGCAATATTAGTAAACATTATTACGATGACGATATGCCTTCTGATACATGAACAAACAAATAACTACTAATATATAATTTCCATTTCACTGCAACAGTCTTATTTAAATAAAAGTCAACATAAGTTATACCATAAGTTTTCTCCATAGGAGATGTGTTAGAACTTATCGAAGAATAGTAATGGGAAAAACTAAAGTGGACAACAGTTACAATGTAGGAAGTGTGCGCTTGGGAATTTTTAAAAACGTGATGATTTCTCTGTCTAAACACGTGTGTAAATATTTAAGGTAACCAAACCAATCTACGTATTGCACAAGTTGATACTGCAATGTTGATAAATTCTCAATATATTGTGAAGGCTTATTACCCAGTGTTAATTTTTTTTTCTTTTTACAAATTTTGCCTAAGAAAAAATGGTAAAGATTAAGAAAGATTGGATGTCCAAAGATCTAAATAAAGAAAAAGTATTTTCAGAATTTCTTCCTGACGTTTGTGTTCTCCCTGAGTTTAATTCAAATAGATTTTTTTTTCCACATTGTTATTACCATTTAACCATCTCAAGTACTCAGGTTTTGGCTGTAAATACAATGACATGTTCAAAACCAATAGTTTAGCCTTAAAGCAGGAAGAACTTTGTCCTTTGACGAAGTTCTTCCTGCTTTTAGAACTTGAAACAGTTTCCAGGACACAGTGCCCATACTGGTGGATCTGTCCAACTGTCACAAATGACTGAGAAATATCAGTTTAGAAATATTCAATCACATGTTCAAGTAAAGGATCTGAGCTGGTAGTTATTCTTTGCAGACAAAAAAAATCTGATTAAACGTCGTCTTTCTTATACTTTTCATTTTATTGACTGTAGATTTTTGAACACAAACATGTTTGTTTGCTATTTTGTATATTGTTGCCATTTTCCAGGGTCCACAATCAAATAAAACTTTAAATTAAATTTATATAACTACTTTTTTTAAATGTATTTTTATCTACAAAGTGCATAGGTGATGTTCTGAAACTCTTACAAGTCAAAGTATCAGAAACCGTTGTTCTGATGTAACATTTCTTTTCATCTGCTCACCAAATGTTAGATTCTGAACCTAAGAATTATTCATTTTTTAAAAAATATGAAAGATATTTCTGCAGTATTAAACAATGAAACAGAAAAAAAAGAAAATCTATATATTTTCCCCCCAGTAACACTCATGCTTCGCTGGGCTTTCTCTCCTTCCAACTACTTTCGTTTTTCCCCTCCCTCTATCCCTGAAATCAAGGTCTGCTGGGCATTTTTAAGACAGAGGCTTCCTGGACTATTTCAGTATCAAAGCTTTGAAGCAGCAAGAGGCATGCCGTCTGAAGTTGACATGTAAGAAGAGGAGGGCGATCCTCTCTGACTGGTTTATGTGGGCAGTGAAGGCAGGAGGCGCAGTCAGTAGCCCTTCCAGGAGCAACCTCCACTGGGGATAGGAGCCCTCAAATGCTCCTCTTCAAACCCAGACCCTCCCCAGCCATTGGGGGAGGCCTTTATGTTTCATATGTTTGGTGTCCGCTTCACTAGATTTATAGATGTATGGAGCATGTATGTATATACCGGTGGACTGTCACTGCTTCATGGAATACGGTTTTAATGCTGTAAGAAATGTTTTATTTATCTGAGATAAAGCATTTTTATAGACATGTAGAATGTAGTAAGGTGATATTAATGGTTTATTAACAGTTTATAAGGTGTTATTTCAAGTGTAGCTGATCCTGATTTCTCTCATATTAGATTGCAAACTTGTTTTTGGTTTCAAATCCCAGATTTACAATTTTTACTTGTATCTATTTTTTTTATACTGAACCTCTTGTGTTAAAAAGATTTTACTGTCCCAACAGGGGTTTATTGATCTTCTGACACGCAAAGTGTATATTTGTATAAACTTTTTTATTTATATTGATCATGTTTGTACCTTTTTTTATGTAATTTGATTCTGGTTTCATAGAAAAGACACAAAAATTGTAAAAATCTCTTTTCGATTGGTGAATATAGTCAAATAAAAGTTGTCTTACAGCGTAAAATCCTCCCTGCAGCTTTGATGTGAATCAACTCCAGCCCCACATAGCTCTGTGGACTGTTGTCCAGATGACCTCTTTTTTTCCCCTCTTTCCACACTGAGGAAGTGCAGTTTATGGTGGATCTGACTGACCTGGCTAGTCTCCCTGCAGATACTGCTCCCTGATTCATCTCCTGCCAACCCCTTCAAGTTATTCATCTGGAAGAAATATGCATTCATCATTGTATTTTTAATCACACCAAATAGATAGACAAAGAGAAAGCCTAAGGGAGAGGGGGGAGCAATCCACAACTCCCAGAGCTCAGATGGTATTCCTCCCCTGCATCACCAAACATTCCCAAATTGACTTTGAATGGATTTATTTTTAATGTGTGGAAGATGCTTCACCACAGAGAATTGTTCTGGTGTGTGTACATGTTTGTTTGTTTTTTTCTTGTCTATCTCCTCGGCTAAGACATCTTTCTGTGTGTGTTTGAATTTGCATACTCGTAATCTGCATCACTTCCAAACGTTTTACTACATAGATATAACAGGCTCTGTTGCATAACCCCACTCTGAGAGGTCTCCTTTCACATGAATGCCTGCTATTGTAGTAAAACCATTTTGGCCCATCTAGCCTAGTACAAATGAGCTAGCTTATCCCTTCATTTTCCATTCTAGTGTATTCATTAATACATTAATTTATCAGCTTGTCTTGGTTCCAGCTTAATTGAGTCCCATTGCAACTTTCTAAGTAGGCCACATAGAGATCTGACAAATCAAATGGTATCTGGCTTTTGTTCCTTTGGGCTAGACTTGTAGCCTCTAAAGCAGTATTTGTACGCACAGATTGATATAGATAATAATACCTATGTGTTGATTACTGTGATTCAGTGTGCTCATAATCTGTGTTTAACCGGGAAAAACAAAAGACTCTTCCTGTGTCTCTGAATATCCATTTGTGCACACACACGAGCTTGCAAACAGATGTGGGCACTGAGATGGGGGGGTGTTCTATATCTTAATGCCATTACATTAAATTTTAAATAATGTTATGCAAATCAGAAATGACAGAAGATTATCTCCTTGGGACCCTGAAAGGGATTCGTCAGTTCTTATTCCAATAGCCCTGGAAAATAGCCCAGACGTATGGCAGGGCGTGACAAAGCCTGCTGGTGGTGAAAGAAGAGACCGTGAGAAAAGGCCCCGAGTGTTGGCTATTAAAATCAATTTGCCCAAGAAGTCAATGACAAGAAATCTCTTAGCATATGCGACCTCTCATAGGGAAGAGAAGTCGTAAAGGACGAGCTATCACACATCAAGGTCAAAAGTGGAGGAAAAGAATGTGTTTATGTAGACTTACAGATATAGGTGTGTTTGTTTTGCTATTTTTTAACTTGACAGCCTGGATAAGAATTGTTTTATAGATCTCGGCGTGAGTGCTTCCTGCCTCTGCGTTAAGCCAACAATGTTTTTGCTTTGAAATTCAAACTTGGATGAGAGACAGTCAATTTAGACCACTGTAAGGGGGACAGTGGAAGTCCTGTGGTTTTCTTTGCCCCTTTACCAACACATTATACTGGGAAGTGTAATGGATTTTCGGTGTTTATCACATGACTTCACCGTTTACCTCCCTCCCTCTTCCACTCTCACTGCAGGCAACGAGTGCGGCAGCCATGCACAAAAGCCAGTCTCAATATTGTGTAAGGGACATAGCCATCCATTACTGAGCAAACAATGTTTTGTCTGTCTTCAGTGCTTTGGGCCAACAATTAAAGACATCACGCCAGCACAGAGGCACTAAAGGGGGGGAGCTACCAGACCTTATCAGAGCCATTCCATCAAATATTGATGAACCTAATTGAGGTTTTTAGGCACTACAAAGCTTCTAGAGGATCAGATCTGTTTTTTATAGGATAGCACACTTAATGGTCTTTAGGATTACACTAGGAAAAACTTCAGTCTTGTGTGTAAATTGTGTGTTATGTAGACCAGGGGTCCCCAAACTTCATCTTGTGAGGGCCACAATTGTTTTCTTCTCTGATGTGGGGCCGGGGTCGGTTTGGAGGCTAAACGAAAAAGTGTAACAATCACAGCCTGAACATAAACATTTATGGTTTTCCAGAAAGCCAAACAAAGCCAAATTGAATATAATTAATTTCTGTAATCTTCATAGAAAAAAAAACAATACCAAAACATTTAAAAACTAGATATATAGCATTACCTGCGATAATGTATACTGTGAAAGCTATAAGCTGAATGTGGCTGCTGCTAATAACTGAAGACGCTGAAGTTGATAGCTGAAATGGCTGAAGCTAATGAATAAAAGTGCTGAAGCTAGCTAAAATATTAGCGAAATGCCAAAGTAGCCTAAAAAACTGAACAAAAATTCTTATTTAGCCAAAACGGGAACGTGACTGAAATGTTAGCTTAGCTCCAAAATGGCCTAAAAGCAGAAAAAAGCCCTAATTAGCCAAAACAGCTAGCATGTAGCTGAAATATTAGCTAAATCCCAAATTAGCCAAAAACATTGTAAAATGTCTAATTTAGCTGAAACAGCTCGCATAGGGCTAAAATATCAGCTAAACTCTAAATTAGCCTAAAAAAACTGAAAAAATCCCAAATTAGCCAAAACAGCTAGCATGTAGCTGAAGTATTAGCTAAACCCAGAAATAGCCTAGAAATCCTTAGTAACTGCCAAAGTAGACGACAAAACTAGCATAAAAAGAGCTGAATATTTTAATAGCTGAATGAGTTATATAACCGATAGAGCTAAAGAGCTATGGATGTCCAAAAAAAAACTTCCAGAAGAAAAATAATAATAAAGAAAAACTGAATCACTATTAAACCAATAAATAGTCTATCCTCTCCCATCATAGTTCAGACTGCAGAAGGATTGAATAAAAAGTCACGTTTTATGTCGGTCTTGATCAGTGTTTCTGATAGTGTGTGGGGAGCCGGGCCAAATCTGGACCCGGACCTGATCCGTCCCGCGGGCCGTAGTTTGGGGACCCCTGATGTAGACTAACGACAGGCAAGTTACAGATTGAGGAGGCGAAAACAATCCCACAGATGAAACGTGTCATCAATTCGATTTAAGGATAGAAAATATTCAGTGTTTTAAGTCAAATCAAAATATAGGGCAAACATTTCTCTTATTTTCTTATTTTTTATTATTATTTTTATGTTTTGTGTATCTGTCTGAGAACAGAAAAGGCATTTATTGTACATCACATTCCTCTTTTCTCTCCAACATTCATTTTCAGTAAAATCAGCACTACATGTTGAACTTTTCTTGCTCAAAGTTTAAAACTGCTGCTGCAGTTTTCAGACCTTTTCAGCGTTGGTCCTCTGTGACACCAGTCTCACAGTAACAGCTTTAATTTGCAGAAAAACAAGTTGAAAATATTGATTTCAAAAGTTCTCTTTCTTTTTCTTTCAAAAAAAAAACCTGAGCTTTTCTGTTCGTTGAAAAAGCTGTAGCCTTTAATTAAATCGAGCTCGTAGGTGTGTGTGTTTTCATTTGGCCACTGTGTTCACGTAAAATGATACATTAAAGGCTGTGTTTTACTTCAGTCAGACTGTAAAAATATACACACAGACCTAAGTGTCTCTCTCAGAGCTTTAGTGCTGGCATGCAGAAATCAACACCAAGCAGTGCCAGGAGGATGGATGTTATTTGTTTTTAGGGCAAAAAAAAAATCCTGTTCTGTCTCAAAACAGCAAAACCCTGCTTTTCCCGCTTTAAAGATGACACATTCTGGAATTTAAGTTCATTTATGTTCTCAAATCCCAAACCTCACTTCTTCTTCTTGGATTTTTTTTTTTTGTAAAGTTAGTCTTACACAACCGGTTTTCAACTTATAATAGAACCCTGAACTTTTATTTTTGGCTTTACCAATATGCCGGACTGTCAAACTGTTGCGCTGCATCGTATTTTGACTCTCAATAAACCTAAAGTGATTAATTTGATCTTATTTGGTGAGCGGTCTGTGCCTGTGGCAGGATTTATCCCCTCTAAAGCAAGGCCTGATCCGGAGCTCAGGGCTCCGGGCATCAACGGCGGGACTAACTGAAAATAGTGGTTGTAACACCCCATCCCAGAGGCTTTAGAAGTCATCCTGCTAATGCAGACATGACTAAAGCTCCCTATCATCCCCCACAGAATGACACGGCAAGGCTCCAAGACTTAACTCTTACAAAAAGCTTAAATATCTTAGAAGTGTAATGCATAATGGAGGTGTGTTCTCTACTTTGGAGTACAGAGTATTCCCATTGCAATAGCCGGTTTTATAACAATAGCATTCTGTTTCTTCCATCAACTAACAGAGCTGTGTCGGCTGTGAGAGGAAATTGTGAATGGCTTATGACAAAGAAGGAACAAACAAATCACTGTGTATCCACTAATAGGACAGAGTTACCCAAACTAATATTGCATTATTTTAGGCTTTGGTTCTTTCTCTTTCTCTGAATTTTCGTATACTTAACATGTCTCTAAAAACTCTTTGGAGCCAAGGTTGCTCCAAAGGATGTTGGAAGCACCCCTTGTGGTTCCTCCAGAGAGTTACTACAGAGAGTTCTGCCCTGCTCAGCAGCAAAACTTATTAGTGCCAAGAAAAAATAGCAAGCAAGTATTTTTTTTTTTCTTTCCTTGTCAGCAGTCCAAGTGTGCTTTCTATTTTTGTTAGCTTACATATGTATATGAGGAGAAAGGCTTGTTTGTGAAGCTGTGTTAAGTGTTAAAAGTGTGTTTGTATTTAGTATTCACAATGCAAGAACTATGTTTTCATCATACTACTAAATAAAATACAAGTGTTAAGGGAGAATTATTTACTGTAATACATGGATCCCATCTTGCAAGATGTATTTTACCTCTAGTACGCATCAAAACAGCATGAAAGAGTGTTTTATTAACAAAGTGAGCTGAAGAGTGATGCTTATAGAGCTTAAAATCGCTTTAAACACTACATCTTCCTTATCTTAGCTTTACTTTATGTTGTTAGAGTTTTTCATGTTACAGATTTTTTTAATTTTAAGTAGTTTTAAGGAAACTTGCATAGTATTTCAGAGAGTATCACACAATAATGTATATTTGAAAAGTATTGGACAAGAAAAACGACAATATTTCCTAAACTAATGGGATTAGGGAATTTAAAAAAAGCAAAAATAGAAGAAAAGATGGGGGAAACTATAACAAATTGTGAAATGTATAGGTTAAACTTATAATTATAGGAAAACTAAAACAGAAAATTTGATTTTTAGTCATGAAAGTACTCGAGAACTAACGTGAAGACGTGAGCTACACGTTTGCATGTGTTCAAAAAAACTGTGGGCAAATAATGTTTACATGGATTTTGCCCTGTACTATATGTAACTTATTTTACCTGTGCTAATGATAGCCTAACTGTCCAGCTTTGTGGATGACAAAAAATCCCTTAGTTTTTTTGTTTGTTTTTATTTACATCAAATTATATAGCGCCAGTTTATAATAAAGTCTGAGATCTTTTTATGAAGGAAGCAAGCAATCAAAGCTGTCTAATAAGTAAGTCCAGATAAAACACAAAATCATGTAACTGAATAAGAAATTATAATTTCAGTTGGTATTTTTGAACTTAAATCATGTCACAAACAGGCAGACAGCTGGTTCCACGTGATTAGTTCAGACAGGAACCAAGTACAGCTAAAAGTCCACAAAGCTAAATCGGAGTCGGACAGGTAGAGTTGTGTCAAGAGTGCGGGATCATCCAAGAAAAGACTAGAGAGGTCAGAGTGCAGGCGAGGGTCAGGGCTCGTGGCAGGCAAATGGAGAATAAGCCGGGTCAGAAACAGAGGATCAGGTCCAGATAGAAACGCTCGGGTGGCACAACAATACTTCGCACTTCGGCTCTGTGCACTGCTTAAGTGTCCTGTGGGGGATTGGGATTGAGAGACAGCTGGGGAGTGTGCGTTGGGGTTTCTGGGAGATGTTGTGTGTTCAATACTCTGGAATTGGCTCCCACCGGTGACTAGAGTGGGAGACAGAGCGCTGACTCCAGGCAAGTTATGTGTGTAGGGGGTCTGAAAGCTCATTCAACGTCAGAGATGACAAAAAAGCTCTAAATAACCACTGGTGATCAGAAGCTCCTGTCGATCGTCGCAGGTAAATACGTGTCTGGTGTCAACTGGAGGATACCCTGCGCACTCCTCCCGCCATTTGCTTTGCAGCACTTCCGTGTCCAGTGTAAACCAGACATTCGCTTCTCGGCATAATTCAAGGCAAGGTTGATGTCGTCCATGCTTAAAGAAGTTTTAGATGTGGGTCTAGTTTTAAATGTAAACCAATGCAGGTTCTCCTCATCATAATGACCAAAAGCTCTGCCTCCAATGTTGGGAAAACTAATTACCACAAATAAGTACACAATTTTTTAAACACTTTAATAAAAATTTTAAAAAGAGAAAGAAATAGATGAGCATTACTTCTTTTGAATATGTAGTTTGACATAATTGAACATAAAACGTATTTTAGTAACAATGCACATTTTCAGACATTTAAAATTATCTAAAGAGAGTTCCTAGAGATACCCTAAACTGTCAGTAGGCAATGATCTAGATAAGTCCGAAGTAATAGTAGATAAAGTGGGATAATATCCTCATAAAGTTGCACTAAAAGTGGGAGTTCAGCAGAAACACTGTAAACTCCCCTTTGAATAATGCAGTGAAGGGTTATTTAATTTAGCGTTTTTTTTTTTTGCATACAACTTTTTTCCATGTAAAAAAGCTAAAAATACTGCCCACATATATATATATCATGTGCAAATGTGGTTGCACGTGTGTATGCCCGTATGTGTAAGTATGTGTGTACATGGGCTGTAAGTGGACCTAATATATTGTCTGAGTAAGAAGACAGGAATATAACTGTGAACCGAATTAGATCCTCGTAAGTCCATTTTAAACAAATTACTTGCTTATTTTCTTTGTGTCCGTTCCGTCTTCCTCTTTGCATGATCTGTGCTGCTGGCTGACTGATTGTATCAGGAAGCAGTCAGCAGGCCAAATTATTTCAGTTTCATTGGATTTGAAGAGGACTTGCAGGAGGTGTGCACATTAGCGGCTCAATACAATCGCATTTGTCAGCGTGATCCTTTTTAACTGCAATTCAATTAGGCTGTGATTTTTTTCTTTTTTATTGTATTATGCCCTAGCCATGCAGTTAAAATTTTCACTGCTGGTTGAACAAGACTGTGTCTAATGTACACAATTTAATTTTCTTAATGAGTTAACATGCTTTTCATAGTCTAATTTCTAGAATAATCTTTGAATTTGCTACCTGCAGGGTTTTATTGAAAGAGGGCACTCCAGAAAAACATTTGTTAGACCAGAGATTGAATCAACAAAAGCATTTATGAGGAAGCTCAGATAATACGAGACATTGAATCTTTTTTTTGTTTGCAATTATTGTTTTAATGCAATAATATCCCAATAAAGATGTGACTGTGTGGCCTCTTCTTTACTGACTGCTTTTGCTTTGCTTTATTTCTCGACGGAGTTCTGGATTTTTAGACACTGGTTTACTGATTATAATGCTATGACAAACAGAAGTGGAAAATACTTTATTATTTTAACTTTGAAAAGCAGGTGTTTGTCCAGAATTCATGAAAGAAGGAACAATGTTTAATGGAATTTTTTTTCTTAGAATTTGGATAAGAAATAAATTATGTTGTTAACCCTAATGGCAGAGTTCATCATCTTTGGAGTGTCAGCAGAGCTGCTAAAATGTGGGAAAAGAGTAACTCTTCTTTTCAATTTACTTACATCTACATTAAGCTAGAATCTCACAGAATGTCGTCTTCCTCACAGAATGTGGTCTTCCTCACTGCATCCTCTTGGAGCTCTAGTCATCAGTCCATTAACAGGAGTTGTGAGTTGGTCACCGGCCATTTGGCCTCGTCATTCTATGGTCTGGATCCAGGTCTGGATCAAGTGACTGGATTAACTTTCTACTAGCTCTTAATTTCCTCGCACTAAAAACAAACACAGATCAATCAATATAAATCCCACCAAATGATCAGTGATGGCTTATGGCATTTGACCTGTGCAGGAGCTGCGGGTTTTTTGGCTTATTCAAGCTCGTAGAATGTTGCAAATGTGGCTGAAGAGGAGCGCAGGTGTTATTCAGCTCCCTTGAAGCTTGTACAGCCACCTCGAAGAATGTCTAGAATTGTTATGTACAACTTTTGTGTGCTTGGAAAATGTATTTGACGAATGGAGGGGTGCCACCACATGACCTCGAAATGTAATCATGTACCGATGTAAGTAGCCACAGAAGTTATTTAGTAATGTAATGAAACATGAATGTTTTTGCTTAAGTTTATGTTTTTTGTGTGTGTTTACCTTTAGAAATCTTATGAGTTGTGAAAGAAGAACCACACTCATGTTCTTACAAGAGAACAAAGTATCCTGTGTCTATTGTAATCTGAGCCTCTTTGTTGTGTGTTTTAGGAGCCAATGATGTTAGCACATGCAAGTCCTTAAACATCTTCATTTCCCCTCTACAAATAAACCACAGTATTTGAATGAAACCATCAGAGAAAGAATGATGAAACAAAAGCACCACTGATATTTACTGTGGGATTGTGCAGCTCTTACTGCATAGTTTTCACAAAAAAACAATTTGTTATATTTGGTGGTGCTGAATCCAAAAAAATCCACTTATGTTTCATCCATTCACAGAATCTTATTGCTAAATTCCTGTTTGTTAAGAAAGAGTTCCCAGCATCTCAGTTGGAGTTTGGAGAAGGTTTTAGACAAGTATGCTTTCTCTTTGTAATACTCCAAAACAGGGTAGTTTTCTGGTGTTTGGAATGTTGAAAATATATGTATATTTCTGTTTTGTGGTTATGAACAGTGTTTCCCCAACAACATCCAAAGAAAATGTGGATTGTGGCTGATTTCAATTATTTTGTGGCTGTTGTGTCAGTAAATGTGGTCTACTTGTGGTTGGTATTTGGTGGAATTGTTTCTATAGAAACAGTGGCTTGTCATGATCAGTGTTGGATCCCCAGTTTTGGTGTTGTGTATATATAGACCATATTACCAAAAGTATTTCCTCACCCATCCCCATGATCAGAATCTGGTGTCCTAATCATTTGGCCTGCGTATAAAATCAAGCACTAAGGCATGCAGAATTTTTTTTTCAAACATCTGTGAAAGAATGGGCCGCTCAATGAATTCCAGACTGGAACTGTCATAGGATGCCACCCGTGCAACAAATCCAGTCCTAAAATGTCCCTGCAACTGTCAGCTCTATCATGACCAAGTAGAAGAGTTTGGGAACAACAGCAACTTGGCCACCAAGTGGTACGCCATGTAAACTAACAGAGGGGTCAGGGGTAGTGGGTAAAGCACACCTCCAATGGACTCTAATGCAGTGCAGATGCCTTCTCTGGAGGTTGCCAGAAGAATGGTACATTTCAAACAGGATTGTGCCGAGTGTGAAATTCAGTGGATGAAGGGATTGTGGTATGGGCTTGTTTTTCAAGATTTGGGCTTGGGCCCTTAGTCCCAGTTAAAATAACTTTGAATGCTTCAGGATACCAAACATTTTGGACAGTTCCATGCTCTTGTAGGATCCCCTTCTTCTTCCAACATGAAGCAAAGTCCATAAAGACATAGATGACAGAATCTGGTGTGGACGAACTAGACTGGCCTGCACAGAGTCCTGACCTGAACACCTTTAGGATGAAGTAGAGCAGAGACTGAGAGCCAGGCAACATCAGTGTGTGGCCTGACCAATGCCAGTAGAAGAAGAATGGTTCAAAATTCCTATCAACACACTCCTAAACCTTGTGGACAGCCTTTCCAGAAGAGTTAAGGCTGTAATAGCTGTAAAAGGTGGAACGACATCATATTGAACTTTTTGAGTTAGGAATGGGATGGCACTTCAGTTCATATGAGAGTCAAGGCAGGAGAGCCAATACTTTTGGTAATATAGTGTATACATATACATATTTTAGCATTATGTACGTTGAATAATTTCTTATTAAATGATATGACTGTTAACAATTATCAAGTCAACTTTGCAGCCTCCAGCACTGTTAAATACTGTGTGTTACTCACAGCAACACCCATGAAAACTTTTTTATTTGATAAAAATGTATTGTGAAATTCTTCTTCCAGTGCTGTTATTTCATCTTTCTTCCTAAGCTCTCCCCATAGACAAATCTGAGCCAATTTGTGTGGAAGGATTGCAAATCCTTGACCTGCCCTTTTCCTGTGACCTTTCCTGTGGGACAGAGTGCCGTAATCTGACCAGTTTGCTCCTCACAGACAGTGTCAGGTCCCCTCTGTTGTGCCATTATCAACTGAGTGTTATTACCCCTCTTTGCGCAAGAAAATATGCCTTGATTTCCATCGACCGGTTAGTGAATCAATGCTTTTAAAAATCTTAGACACCTTTTACTTAAGAGCAAAAGCATGCATTTTATGTTTTGACATGGTCATATTGATTGGTGAGATGGGTGGAGTGTGGCGTAAACGGGGTGTTTTGGTGGCGGGGGATGTGTGTTGACCTCTTCTTAACGTTCTCCGCCTCACTACTTCTCTTTTTCAATCTTTGCACTTCTTTCTTTTGCACTCTCGGTTGCTGCCAGTATCTGGTAACAGAGCCATCCTTAATGGCTTTTCTGTGCTCAATGTACATCCCTTCCTCTTCTTCCATAACCCCCTTTCTCTGCCTTTTTTTTCTAGGATTCCCTCCTACTCCTTTCTTTTCTCTGAAGCATATTCTATGCACCCCTCCACTAATCAATACTCCGTGCTCCCCCCCGTCCACACTCCACGTCACTCACATTTGGCTCGCTAATAAATTATGGATGTAGGTCTCTCACATCGCATCTAAAATTTCTATTGTGTTTGTCAATGGATGATCGATACTTCACATTGAAAAATCCTCAAAGCTTCCCGTGCCTCTGCTATCCGTCCACTTTCATTGCCTGGTTCGTCTGCCATTTTTGTTTGTTTATGATTTCGGGTTGCCTGAAGTGCAGCGGGTGCTTTGGTCTCTGGGGCCTCTAGGATGACAAAGAGGTAATCATCAAATAAATGCATCCACCCCCTCTCTTTCATCACCTTCCCACTCTGTCACTTTTCATCCCCGACCGTGCCCTTTCTGCCACTTTTTTCTTCCCAAAATGTCGTTAACATGTGTCAACAGTGGGAACAGACGCAAAACCAGGATTTGAAATCTGCAGTTTGATGGCATTTTGTGGATGAGCCCTTGATATGGAGAAAACCACATAGGATTTTATCCTCCATTTCCATTGGCAGCTTTTATCCACCCCCACATCCTGAGGTTTTGTGAATGACTAAAGTGAAAGAGATTTCTGGAAGGAGGAGGAATATAAAAGATACTGGACTGTATTTTTGTGCACTTCGCTCACAAACATATATTGATAAACTTCTCGATTCAGAAAAAGGAAGCCCCATACATGCATGTATTTGCATGCACTCTCCTCATCCCCACATCTCAGTTTTTACTTCTCACACTCGTGCCCTCAACTCTCACTTTCCCTCGTCGCAGCATACAAACCATGCAGGGTCAGTGCGGCGTTCAGGGTGTAATTTAAGTGGCGTTGGGCTTATCGCAGCCTTACTTTCAGCTGGGATCTTTAGCCTTAAGCAGCACCTGCTCGTCACACCAGATCTCACCTCCCACCTGCTGACGAGAGAAACTATGCTGCTTAATAACTTCAGCAGCAGCTCTTTGGCTCCTTTTCCATGACCACTTAACCCTTGACACAGTCTTTTAAGTGAAGGTTTGGTATGTGTCTGCCAGCCACAGCTTGGCAGCCTCGCCTTTTGTACCATTACCTTAGGTGACATGCAGTCTCCTGTCAGCAGCAAGGGAATGAAAGCGCCCTTAAGAAGCCTCATTTTTTGCATTTTTGTCCTCATTGATGGTTGTTGAAGTGGCTGTCTTTGTTCAGCTCGATTATTGTTTTTTTTTTTGTTATTATTTAAAAAAATAATAGTCTATGTGAAATATTTATGTAAGAGATAATATGGTTGCTTAAAGGTTGTAAAGAGTTAATTTCGTACTCACAGCCACAGAGACGATAGTTTGGCCTTTGCCTCTCAGAAAGTGATCTGCTTCCTGTCTTTCTGCACTTCAGCAACCTCTGCATCAGCTGCAATGCAACACCCCCCCCCACTCTGGCTGCTTCCAAATGTCCACCCACCCAGTCCCAAGGTGAAAATCTTTACATCGCCAGACTGGCTCACGGAGATTCTACAGGCTTACACCGGGGACACGAGTGACCCTTGCTACATAGATAGACCTTTGCAGACACATTAGATATCCTCCTTAGACCAGTAAGTACCCCACAAACACACACACATGCAAGCAACCTACTGACAGACAAATCACAGAGGACTGAAACATGGCAGGCAGGAAGAAAGAAATCTTTTAAGCGGTGGTTTTAGCTTTAGTACATTTGACCCAAACACAAGTCGTTTTCATTTTAGGATCTCATGTGAGAAGTTGTAAGTAATGTTGAATCATGCATCTCCATTCTTGGCTGTGAAAATTGTGCTTGCACAGATTATTTGTAACATGATAAAAAGGCGTTAGGCTGAGTGCGAATTAAAAGTATCACTGTATAGCAAGTATATTTAGGGTGTTTAACCCACCAAAACTGACAGCTCAATTGTCGACACAATATCTGCCTTAATATGAGCTTGAGTATGAGAGTGAACCCCTGCTGGTTACTGATGTAAGTCCATCCATTCATTTAGCACCACTCGCTGTGGAAGCCAAAGGAGAAGAGTCTACATATTTCTTCTTTCATAAACACAATCCAGATCTTCAACTGTAATATCCTCACTGTAAACCTTAAATTAATTTAATTCACTTAATTTCATAGACGCTTTCTGTTTATGCAACTTTTGCCTTCTGTGGTGCCATAACAAATGAATTTATCCTTGTGATATGAATAAAGTTCAATGCAATTCAATTCAAATGTTCAATTCACCTCACCTAGAAGCTTTCAGATGTCATCCTGATCAGATGTCACTTTCAAATCACAAAAGTAAATATTGTACTTCGGTTCTGATATCGCTTCATTATAGTGGCCAAGACCAGCCATTGCAGCAAAAAAAGTAACTGTGCAATCGAGAAAAAAAAAAGAAACTGCAAACACAAATAAACACTGGAACGGAAGTTTTTAACTTTTTTTTTTTTATAATATATATAATTTTAATTAAAACCCATTTCTGTTTGTCTGACTTTTTACCATAAGTCCTTTGACTGACGTGAAATAGAACTTCTGTGCAAAACTTGCACTGTAGAAGGACGGACTTCAGTATCAGACATAATGGAGGCGATGTAAACATTCCGATTTATTAATGAACGTTCTATTTTCTGTGATAACGCAAAGGAGTAGAGACATTAAAGATGGAGGCTTTAGTGTTACATGTAACTAAAATTTCATCCTGATAATCCAGATCCGGTGTGATTTATTTTATTTTATTTTTATTTATTTTTGTTTTTTATTTGCAGCTTTTATTTTATATGCAAGTGTTTTTGTTTTTTTCTTTGTTTTTTTTTTTTTAATTTGCAGCATAATTTCTTGTTATTGGTAGTGTTTTTTTCTGTATTATGTTATATTTTGGGCAGTTACTTTGCTAGCTGTGATGGCCGGTCTAGGCCACCATGCTACAACCCCATTTCATCTTTTTTTTCTTTTTTTTTTCTTTTTTTTACATTTATTTAGGAGGCTGTCAGGTTTCCTTACTATTTTTTGTAAGATTAAAAACAGACTTTTATTTTTTTTTTAACCAATCGAGGACATTTGTTTTTTAAATAATTTTTGGGAGTGAGAGGGTTTACAGGTTGAGGTCAAAAGATTGACAGGAAAGCCTAACAAAATTCCGATCTTTGTGCAACAAAGACCAAAGCTAGAAGCTTAAATCGCAGATGAACCACAGCATCAGTTTGTGCTTGAGTATGGCGCCATGTGACAACTAAAGATGAGTAACTGGGATACTTCAGTTTAACTGAATTGAATCTTCCCTTTAATCTGCACCAATATGTTTTAAGAAACTTGATAAAGGATGGGTTCCAACAGTCCATCATTTGGACAGATGAAACATTCAAAAAAGTATTTTCCCACAGCAATTTGGTAAATATTTATATTTGACTTGGTGATTTATTTTTAACTAATAAAATCTAAAACCTCTATTTTTTTAATGTTTTCACATTAATTGTCGTTCCACATCAGCACACATGCTCCCTTTCATGTTTTTTGGGACCTGAACTCAGCGGCAGTGTTGTCATCCTCCTTTCTCCACCTTCAGCTCACATCTGCCTCAAGGTGCATTAAGACTTCCTGATTTGTGTGACAAACACAAATGTCTTCAAAATCCCAGAGCGCTGTCTCCTTACCAGCCTCATACCTTGTAATATATTATTCACATCTTCACTTGCCTTCCCCACACAAACCCGCCTGCTCCAGGAGACGGACAGTCACATGTGACTGCTCTGGCAGAAAATCCATAAGGTCGTGACATTTTTGCTTCAAGTGGGCAATTAGCAGAAATCTAATCCTGGTCTATTTTATTTCATATTTGTATTTACAGGTGATGACTCCGTGCAGTGATGCTGTTATAGTGTTTTGTGGGAATGCATTTATTTATTGTGTTAAAAGTGTGACAATAAATGTGAATGTAAGTGTTGTGCTGTCATTTAATTGAGAGATTGCCCTACTTTAATTGTTTCTCCAAATAGTTATGAAGGCAGAATAGATCATAAAACCAAGAAAAAAATGTCTTTGTTTCTGTTTTCCAGGGCAATGGTGAATGTAAGTTTCTCTACAACCTGAAGGAGAGATTCAGTAACTAGAACTTAAGATATCCTTGAGGATGGAAAATGTACACTTAAACTGGGGAAAGCCAATAATAAATCCAAAAGAGGGATCCTGCTCCAACAAAACAATCCAGAGATATCTGACGAGTGAGGTGGAGACGAGGTCAGCACCAGGTCTAAAGTGTGGTCGTAGGTGGAACAAAGACAAGTATTTGAACTTGTCTTACCCATGGTGATGGACAGGCAAGGTTGGCAACTTGGGTCTTACCTGTGCCTCGTTTCCAATTAGTGGTCCAGACCGGACTGAGCCAGGCTGGACTGGACTTTTCAGTATTTTCTTTTTAAAATGGACCCATTAGGCAGGATCTACTGGTACCATTTCTGGTCATCTGTTGGTCATAGGTCCATAGAAAAACACCCATTAGG
This sequence comes from Oryzias melastigma, assembly GCF_002922805.2. Taxonomy (NCBI): domain Eukaryota; kingdom Metazoa; phylum Chordata; class Actinopteri; order Beloniformes; family Adrianichthyidae; genus Oryzias; species Oryzias melastigma. The sequence continues at coordinate 26,286,841 of NC_050514.1, forward strand.
GCAGAGCTTCTGTCATCATTGTTGGAAAGGCTTTACAACAACAGTAAGCGTCTGACCAGCGCTTTTCCCAACTCAAGATCCAAACCGAAAGTTTTGTCCTCTGTATTATTCTGTATTAAGTTGGCTGTATTCTTCTTCCCCCCCACAATCTTCTTGCAAAGAATAATACATTCTTTACAAATGTTATTCACCCTTACTTAAAGGGGTTGGGAGGCTGGAGACACACCAAATCCACACACACAGCGCGTTACTGATCCATGCTCATCAAAAACTCTCCGATCATGCTTTGTAAAACATGTATTTAAGATCATTGGAGTATTGCTCAACATAAAGAGGTTATTTTTTTTCTTTTTAATTCAGAACAATGGACTTTTCTGCAGTGTAGAGGTCTTCCTCCATAAGAAACACCTGCTCTAGATTAAAATGATCCTTTGCGGCTATCTTTTTATTTTTCCATGCGTTTCTGAGTCAGCTGATGCTGCTTCTCTTTTGCTGTAGTCGCACCGTTTTGACGCTCGGTCTACACCCAACATGAGCTTTGATGGTCCAACGCTCAATGAAAACGCTCACTTGAATTGCCCGGACCACTCTAAACCGGCCAAGGGGGTACTGCTCTGGTTTGTACCGCTCACTGGAAACAGGTATAGGACATCTGTAAACAGAACAAGGTTGGCAACTTGGGCTTGACCTGATCGGATAAAAGTAAAATCTTATAAAGACCAGTAAACAGAAAAGCCTTGTTTCCACTGAGCAGTCTGAATTGGTACGGTCATGTCCGGTCCGGTATTTTGAGCGTTTCCATTGTAAAATGGACCCATTAAACAGTACCTTAACCATGTCTCTTGGTGGCCCCCAAGTGGAAAAGAACAGTTGGGGTGGAACAGTTGTAGCCACACGGTGATTGGCGGAAAGTGATGGTGACGTTAGAAAGCACCAATATAGCGTTCATTTAAGTGTCCCTAAATAAATCAATGTAACAATCAATTCTATACCCCCTTTTTTTAAACTTGTGTTTTTTTAGATTTACTTGTGGAAACAATATCTTACAGACATTAACATCCATGTGACCAACATTGGACTCAAAAAGGAGCTTAGTTTTTATACTGGAACAACCTTACTGGACACATTTCAGCAAATGTCCTACATGTTTTCCTATTTTTGGAAAGTCTGGAATTAGATGACATCATACCCAGCCGAGGTGATGACCGACACAAAAACCACCAACTGAAAAGCTGCATTCAGATTGGCCCAGTACAAACCAGCGGGTGACGTCACCTTATGCTCCTAAATCCAGTCAATGTCTTTTGTGCTGCCACACCTGTCTGTGATTGTCCCTCTGTGTTCCCTCTTCCTGGTTTTCTTCGTATCCTGTTAACCTTTATCTCATATTCTCTCATAATCATCTGGTTCACGTTTTTTTTTTTCTTCAGTTTTGGTTTAATTTTTCATTTTAATTTAATTTAATTAAAAAATCCAGTTCTAAGATTACTTTGTTAATACACTAAAGACTTGATTTGTTTTTGTAACTTTTTTGGTAGTATACTTTTGAGTCGCATAACAACTTTTATTATGTACATGAGGCTAGTTTGAGCATTTTTAAATCATTTCAAGATGGAAGTTTTCTTACCACGCTGCACCGTGCCAACACTTGAGCAAAGCTAAGCACCCCATGCTGTGGCCACAGCCTTCTCAGTGTGACTTGTCTCCGTACCAACTCGCTTCCCTGTGCTGACACCCTGCTGCAGCTGAGCACGGCCTGTCTGCCTCTTAATGGTGAAAAACGAGAGCTGTCATGTCGTAATCGTGTAATAACCATGCATGGTGTCACTTTCAGCAATTAATGGAGACGCTGTGACTGGGTTGTGTAAATCCTGACTAAGTCAGCTGCAGCAGTGGAGAAGTGTTATGGAGACATAGTGCGCTGGTTTGTTTGCCCATGGATGCAAGTTTGAGTTAGAAATAGTAAATTTTGCATATGTCGGCGCAGTTTATAGTTTTGTTTGACTAACAATGGTCTAGAAAGAAAAAGATGGAAGCTGAAGTTTTTCTGGTGGACAAGTTGAAGTGTGAGTGTCTAAAAAAATAAATGTTTATTTATGATGTCAGTAAGTTGATTTTTTTTAATATACATTTTTTTTGAATATGTGTATTTCTACAGACAAACTGTTGCATTTTTCATTGGTTTTTCTTTTTTTTCAGATCTCTTCAAGTTGAAACCAAAATTTTACCTAAAAAATTGTTTTAAAATCGTAAAATGTAATACCAGGAAAAACATTTTTACTTTAAATATTTTAGGATATATGAGTTTTTATTTGTATTTTCTCATGTAAAAACACATCACTTGTTTAGATGGACCTCCACATTTAATTAAGCTTTTTTTTCTTTACAAAAATTAAAACAATTTACGAGTGGGGTTTTTTAATGAAATTAAAGAACAAAAAAATCTTCCCTTTAAATCTAAATTAGTTATTATATTTTGCTTAGATTAGTCTGTGGACAGAAGTGTATTAAGGAGTTTGTGAAAAAAGATCAATGAGTCGAGGGTTGGGAGGGGCTTTTAGTCTGCCCATAAGGCTGGTCCTTATAGAGATTAGACGTATGAGGTGAACAGAACAAGCTGTCATTGAGACCCGAGTATTAACTACGGCAGTCTGGTCCTGCCAAACCTTCTGATTGTTTTAAATTTGTTAGGGTATGGGCGATCTCTGACTTTACGAGGTGTTGGAATAGCATGGAGTATGTGTGTGCAAGGCAGGGTATTTATGTGTCTTTTACCCTTCTCCTTTCAAAGGCAGTTCAAAGATTGGTTCGAAGCCAGTGATTTATCTCAAAACAGTCCTTTACATCTTAAAAGTAAAAAAAAAACAGCTCTGAGCCATGAAAAACAACTTCTTACATTGGGAGGAGGGGAGATTACTGTGATCAGCAAGGACAGGTAAAATCTTGTGACTGCCATGTTGGCAAAATAAAAAAAAGAAAAGAAGATGAAAAACATGTGGTCTAAATGAAGTTAAGTAAGAAGTAGAAAATGTTGTCAGTGTGAAGTTAGAATAGCAACGCAGTCAGTCAGATCTGTAGATTCTAATTTGCAAATTATTTTTTAAATGTATATTTTGTTATTACTTGAAAAGAAACAAAATCCAAAAAACACAAGGTTAAAATAAATGGATAACATTTTTTTTTTTAAATGGCCTCTTAGTCCGTCCGTCCATCCATCCATCCATCCATTCATTCATACATCCACCCATCTTCTTACCTCATTGAATCTCTTGTGGGGTAATGTGGTTGATTGAGCCTGACCCGGCTACTGT
>NC_050514.1:26290425-26316001 GCF_002922805.2 Oryzias melastigma
GAAAATGTTGTCAGTGTGAAGTTATAATAGCAACGCAGTCAGTCAGATCTGTAGATTCTAATTTGCAAATTATTTTTTAAATGTATATTTTGTTATTACTTGAAACAAAATCCAAAAAACACAAGATTAAAAAAATGGATAACATTTTTTTTTTAAATGGCCTCTTAGTCCGTCCGTCCATCCATCCATTCATTCATACATCCACCCATCTTCTTACCTCATTGAATCTCTTTTGGGGTCATGTGGTTGACTGAGCCTGACCCGGCTACTGTTGGGTGAGGGCGGGGTAGAACCAGGACAGGTCACCAATCTGTTGCAGGCCACACAGTCACATTATCAACTGATGGAAATCTAGAATTTTCAATAAACCTATGAAGCATTTTTTTTTCCTCACCTTGGAATCTTGCTCTGCATATTGAACTGAGTTTGTTCCAACACTTTCTAAAACTTTTTTTTTTTTAGCTACTAAATGAAGCCTCATAAACTCTGAAGTGTCCTTTTGCTGTTCGGCCTTTTGCAGGTTTTCAGGGTCTGGCTATAGCATGAACTTTCCCAGTATGTTACCTTTTTCATTCTCAACAAACACAATCTTCAAATCAAGTTTGCTTTGGACATCTCTTGTTCAAAAATTTCTTCATAAATATGACTCTGCAGACGCATGTGGAAGGAGATACTGTCTCGCATTAGTCAGAGGAGGGAAAAATAAAAATACAATTTGAGGATTTTTCTGCATGTTGGTTTTGGACTCCACCCTCTGATCACGTCATGATAGGCTGAAACTTATCGGTACAGTAAAAATTGATACATGGCATTAGTACTAAATGGTACTGGTTTCAGTAATGGTTTCGGCACTGCATCCCTACTGATCAGGTCTGTACATGAATATTTAAACTGGAGGGGCCTGACGTGCAAACGGTTAATGCAGCCTTTGATAGAGAGAAAAAATGTTTCAATAATTTCCATTCTGAGCAATATTTTTGACTATTCGCTAAGTATGAGTTTAGTTGGTGACATCCTATCAAAATGTAATTTCTGAACTTGAAAGAGAGTGATAAGAACGTACTTTCTACAAAATGTTTTTGCATTCCAGCCTTGTGAAATAATCACATTGTATTGTTATGTTGTAAAGACGTGTAAAATCTAAAAAAAAGAAAAACAGCCATTAATTGTTCTACAAATGAAAACATCAAAAGGTGTACTAAAGCATGAACTGGTCTGAGGTTTTTGTAACTGGCTTTCAAAGCTCAATCCATAAAAAAGTTTGTATTAAAATAGAATAATGCATTTCCCCTTCTGTTTGTGCAACAGACATCTGTCATATCTCTCCACGGTCCATGTCCTACCCTTCTAGAAACTCATCACAATTTCTCTTTCTTCTCTTCATTCATCAGTTTACTAACAAAATAGATTTTGTCAGAGCTATTGATGTATAATTCATTGTCATCCATGAGCTTTTTTTCCTCACTATGATAATACCCAAAACTTTTTTCCAACATTAAGTGATTTTACATTGATCTTTGTGACAGAATGAAAGTGGTACACCGACGATCACAAACCGCCTTGTTTCAGGTCACATCTCCTCTGTCTCTCTGTCAGAGCCACTCCAGAGAGGGTGAAGGAGTGACTGAATACTTGACTGGGGGGAATTTTCCCCAAAACAAATCCAAATCACTCAGTTTTTCTGCTCCACCCATCAGCTGTGTAGATGTCATTTTATCCCTAGGCAGCCTCAAGATCCAACATTGACTTGCAGCCTCTTGTCTCGTCACCTGCTATCTCTGTACCATGTCTGGAGCTCTGCTCTGGATCACGCAAAGTTTTCTTAAAAAAAGAAAAAAAAATGCAGGTTATTAGATATACAAAATTAAAAGTGACTTGACATCCAAACAAAACAGGACTTTGATTATTTTACCAGTGACTTACTCAGAAATCTATGAACAGATCAAAATACCACTTTGGGGTTCTTTATAGTGAGGATTGAACAATAGATTACACTTAAAAGCTCAAAAAGTTGGGTTTTTTTTCTTCATGGGATAGACCCTTTAAAGTCTTGACTTTCATTTCTGGAGTAAGACTGCCCCAAGAATTGGAAAATTGATTTAAACAAATCAACTCATGTGTGTGTGATTCTTGTTCTTTAAATTAAGGAAATATGGTCAAAATGTCTTATTGCAAGAACAAAGGGAGAACGTACAAAGTCACATGCTGTAGAAAACAATACATGAGCCTGACGTCAACAACAAAACGGATATCCTGTACTTCTTGACACAACATATCCCAATACAAAGAGATATGTTTGGATGTAACACATACTTATGTGATTACCATGGAACTTAATTTCCCTTTAGAGGATTGTTTAGGCATTAGTGCATTACAAGCACAAATTAATAAGTCAGATATCAATAAGATTTAATTTTAAGAAAAACAAAATGGTTTTTGGGTGGCGGCAAACTCGTTCAAAATGTCTCATTTTCTAATCAAACTTTGATATATACGGTACATTGTCTGTGAAAGGCTACTGCAAGAAAAAAATAAAATTTTTTGAGAAGTTCAATTACTTTTTGCTTATTTTTTAATCTATAAGAACTTTATACATTCAAACTTGACGTCTTCCACTGATGTTCAAGCATAGCTACAAAAAATATGGCAATCATAAAAATAATTTAATGCAAAATGAATAATAGTTGTCTATGACTACCCTGTGCGTTTCCCTTTTTGGCATCTTTTCTGACAGGCAGATTAGCCCCCAAAAAAATCATTACAGGTACAAGCATCAGTATGTACTTTGGATTAAGGGGGAGTGATATATGTGTAAAGAGCAGTGTACTCTCTAAACCCTCAGAAGGCCTGTGGTGAGACGCTCACTGTAGGGATTAGCAGACATCTGTGACAACACAAAATCTCCTACAGGTGTTCTGTCATTGAGTTCTGTGTGGCTTTCTGACATTTAAGCATTATAAATTGCTGTAAGCAAGAATAATCAGGATATGATGTGCTTTTCAAACTATTTACCAAGAGTACCGCTTGTTTTGTGTTAAAAAATGAAGTCCTGATATTGTAGAATAAATTCAGAGATATAAAGTGAAAAGCGTTATTTTGAGCTTGGGTATCATAAATGCTTCCTCTGAGATATTACACATCTCTAAAGAATGAAAATAAAATGTCTGCTGAGTGACACGATGGTTTCTTTGTTTGCGTCTTTGTCTTCTTTGTTTTTCTTCCTTGCTTGCTTTTCTTTATTTTCCACTTCCTTTTGTCAGTTTTTTTTCTGCAGATTCCCCTGCTGTCGGCTCTCGTCACATTACCCAGTCTGTTAGCCCTCTGATACCGGGGCCAGACTTGAAAGAAAGTCTTAGGGACGAGAGCTTATACACAGTGCCAGATTTTGTTAAATAACTATGAGATGTTGGTGCCAATTCATCGGTAATTGTCCCTTCTGGCGCAGTCTGTTGAAAGTCCTGGAGAAGCCTAAGCTCAAGATCACTGCAAGTGTTAATCTTCTTATACTTAAGGTATCAGGTTTTCTTTTGATGTTTCTAAACATGTTGACTCCTATCTCAGCCCAGAAGGCAATCCAGACACAGCTATGAGCAAGATGGGGGTTTGTCTGCCGTCGTCTTCCAAGAATCTCGTGGTTTGTGTTCTTCTCCCGGTTTGTATCCATTATGCTGCTAAAATAAATCAGCAACAAAAAGAGACCAGGAGAAATGAACTGATGTGTGCTTATTGTCCTTTCTTGAACCCGGGTTGACTTGCTGTAAGATGGCCAGATTTAATTTTAATGAGGCAAATTCCTTTTGCTCAGACTGGTTGGAATAATAGCCCAAGGTTAGGCTCATAAGAACGCTCTATTTAAGATCAACAGAAATGTCACTTGTCTCGAAGCATAAATGATTTAATGTGTAATTAATTTATACAACTGCCAGGTGCACTTTGTCTCAGTCTGGTATGATGCACTTCTGAAGCAGAATGTGTCAACACATAGCTGTGGTGATGACCACACAGATCCTTATGCTGGAGAATCCGCCCCAGGAAGACAGTTGGACATGCCCTGAAAAAGTTCCCTCTCCTGGGACCCACACTCTTTGGCACACTGGTCACCCCCCTAAGGTACTCAGGTGAGCCTCAGTGATCAGTCACTGATGTTTTTTGTCAGATGAGATTCTCCCATCAGTCAGTCAGTTACTCATTCAGGCAGGGCCTCAGGTGGTGGCTGATGGTGCAGAGGCTGTGGGATCAGGGCGAGCTCCCACATGCACAGCTACACTGATCCCACACACAGGTGGAGATTTGTCATGGGCTGGTAAAGGCTCATCTGTGATTGAAAACTGTCTTTGAATGTGACAGCACAAAGTGGGTATTCCAGAAGCCTGTTGAATTTCTTGCAAATGAGCCTTTTCCTTCTGTGCCTTTGGGTGTTCACATGGACTGTTCACATATATCCTTTAATATGTGTAAAACATAAAACTCCAAACGAGACACAAAGTTCTTTCTTTATCCCTCATGTAAAAACATCCAGGTTTTCCAGGGGGCATTATTTGACAGGAGTTGATTTATGGCAGTGTTAAGACTTAATTGTGCAAATTTGTTATTGGAAAGGGTGGAAACCTAAGCCAAGACACGCAAGCTGTTTGCTTGTGTGTCTCCAAGCAGATCTTAAGTTATAGATGTAGTACAACCAGCCTTTAGCTGTAATTGAAGTTTTGATTTAGAGGTGTCTGCCTCTGGTATGCTGTGTGGTATCTGTTATGGAGAAAGGAGGGATTGGGCGTTCCTCAGTACTGTTGGGAATCTTCTGTCGAAGCAGACACGTCACCAAACAGTCAACAAGTTCATCGAGTAGAGAAAGAGATTTAGTTCAATGTGGATTCTTTAAGATTAGACGACTCTTGTTCCATAGTATCCGTTTGTCCTGAAACTACTCTGAAGAGTTTTGACAATAGATTTCATACAGAACGTTCAGTAGATGCTACTATTCAAGGGCACATTGATGTTTTCTTTAAATTGACACCAAAGCGGGGTTAAGTGTCCTGCCAAAAAGCACAATGACTGACCAGATTGGAAGTTGACCTCTTGACCAATCCATTTGTAGATTGTTGACCAAAACAATGAGATACAGACACTTCAAGGCTGCACGGTGGTGCAGTGGTTAGCACTCTTGCCTCACAGGAAGAAGGCCACTAGTTCAATACCCAGCTAGGGGACCTCAAACAGAATCACCAATCGGGTTGGGCACTGAAATTCGGCTTCCAGTACCAACCACCATGATTTACGTGGTTTTACCAAAACCGAAAGAAGCTGCGGCAAATGGTTCAGCATTTTAGTGCTTAGTTTGAGTGAAGATCTATTTGTGTTAGAGCGTGTCAATCACTTCTACTCTGTTTAGTACGTTGAAGTTCTAGCCTTTCCTGGGATAGTGGGCGGGCTCATATGACTGCTGACGGGGCGAGCACGCGCAGCGCTCAAAAGTCTGCCTGGATTTTACAGCAGGTCAGAGAAGGTTGATAGATCGCTGCGTCGCATCAGCCATTGGCCGTTTTCAGTGACCTGATCAGCAGGTAAAATACCAATCCGACACAAGCGTTTTTGCCTTGTCGCAGGGCAGCCAGCCTCCCAGAATTTAGCAGAACTCGCTCACTCAATACGCCGGCAGACAGACAGCTGCTGCGGGGAGCGGGGCAGCCTGCTCAGGTCTTCTGAACTGTAATTTTTTTACTCATTTTTGTCGAGACAAACACACACAAAAAAAGGTCCCCTATTTTTTCCTCCTCTCTGGGTAACCTTCATTCTCAGTCAAAGAGACACAGAAACACCGTGGAAGCGGCTGTCATCCAGACACACCCCCTGAGTGAGAGTCAAAGCCCCGGTAACCCCTCAGACAATGCTGCCCCTCAGCCGCACCGTCCAGCTCAGAATCACATGTTTGGCAGGCGGCAAGCAGCGAATTTGTCTGGCGGTGAAAAAGGAGCGAGCCACAGATTTGCAGCTCGGAGGCTGGGGAGCTCTGATGTAAAGGAAACAGCCAGCAAGTCAAAAAAATGACAATTTTTGACGCGGAGATCTTAGCCGTGCGTGAATACATGACGACTTGGGAATGAAAGTGTGTTGATTTAGGAAGATGAAAGCATTATTTTTTTATTACTGAAGTACCAAATTTCGCACAGATTAGGAACCGAAACCAAAGAACCGCTTTGGCACCAGAATCTAATAAAACCCAATTGGTGCCCAACCCTACTGGTGACCCGTCCAGGGTGTCCCCTACCTTCACCCATGAGTTGTCCTGTGACCCTGAAAGGGAAAAAAAAAACTAGTTTAAAAATAGATTGATGAATGGATACGCTTCGAGCAGATTCTACATTTTATATTCTTTGTTCATTAAACAGGATTAACTTTTAGTGAGCTGGCAAGCAGGACTAGAGACCACTGGATTTGAACGTGGGACCTTATACATGAAAAGCACAATCTTCTCTCCCATTTTAGTTTCTCCTCAATGGCTATCTTTTAAAACAAGAAAGAAGGAACATTCATTTATTTGCACATAATTCTTTAAAATCATACTATCCATCATGCATCATAGATCTAATGGATCCAAATTTTATAAGCAAAACTTGTTCCGAGAATTTTCACTACTAGAAGATGAAGCAAAGACCTTTAATTTGAGCTTATTTTCTCTTTAAGAATAGAATTTCTGCTTCAACTTAGGAGGAAAAACACCATCTTTTTTTAAGGTTACACGGAAAACTTTCCTTTTTTTTAACTTGTTATCGAGGTTTACCTGGTTGACCCTGGTTCGTGCCTTAATTTATGACCCAAAAATACTTTTCTTAAATGCACTAGGTGGCACTCTATGCCTTTTCTCCTTCTACTTTCTTTTATCTTCATAAAGATATGCCATTCTAATTAGTATTATTGATTTTTCTTTTTGTATTGCGTAAGAGGTTTTATTGTTTGTACTGAAGGGAGTCATCCAAAATGCAGTCAGTTTGGGGGCCCAAAAATTTTTTCTTCTCGTCCACTGGTATTTTACAAAGACCAAAGTGGAAAAAAATTAAAATAATATAAAACTTTTTATAAGATTTAACCTAATTTGAAAGACCTGGACTCATTTGATTTTTATTTATTTATTTATTATTATCATTATTTTCACTTTCCCCAGAGGCTTCTCTTTTTTTTGTTTTTATATTTTTAATTTGCGTTTTTTTAAATAAACTAAATAAATTCCAAAACTAACACAAACCAAATGTCAGTTTCCAAAAGTTCAGATGTTTTCATGGTTTTCGATGCATGATAGGTGGTTTTAGTGAAACCACATACAGAAAAACCCATAGCTGTGATCAAATTACACCTGACGGGGAGACTGGCATCAGTCAAACCCACAAACTGCCCCGGGGTCAAAGCAAAGCTGGCATTTAGAGTTTAACACACAGACAGCACACACATTATCTAGCTAATGACAGAATTACAGCCCTGACTCACAGCGTAGCTACATGTAAGAGACGGGGGGGGGCGGCAATACATTAGCGTCTTAGAAAAGAAGCCCTTTCTACCAAAAGAAGCTGCCAGTGAAAAAGATAAAGGGATGAAGAAGAAAGGTGAGCGTGGACATAAACTCCCTAGAATGGACGTGTAGATGATTGTAATTATGACTCAATAAATCACACGATGCTGTTATTATCATTGAGTCATGTGTCCATGCAAGAGAAAGGGGTGTTTAAATGGATGTGTCATGGTTTTCTAAGGGTTGAGATGAGTAAAGAGCAGTTTACATTGGCCGGGGAAGAAATACACACAGTTTTTTCTTAGTTGGCACCCTAAGTGAACAAGGATTACGGTAACTGTGTTGGTGTATTTTTGCACAAGTTTATGCTTTTAAGTAAAAATGTCCTTGTATTTCCCAGTAACAGCTATGAGTTTATTTTATTTTTTTATTTGTGCATTGATCAGAGGGTGGATGTTTATATGGGTGTGTATGTTTTAAGTAACCAGTCTTTAATGCCCAGAAGCACAGGGACCAGAAGCCTCAGTGTTGTGGCAAATCTAAATAAACTCTGTGGTTGCCCAGTTTTCTTACTTTGGTCTTGGAGTGAAGTTTTGAAAAGTTCATATTTATAATGGCAACTCTGTTAGAACCATAAGTTCACAGTTTGCTATATTTTTATCCCCTTCGCATAATGAAAGTTCCAGAGAACAAAATAGAGCCTGTGAGGGTGGGGCAGGTTGTGAGAAAGCGGTGTGAAGGACACAGGGCATATTGTGGTTTTAGGGGGTAAGTAGGAGAAGGGCGCAACTGCTCTGCACGTTTAGTCGTTTGGGAAAAGGCGACTCTGGGTTCCTCAACCTTTGAGCAAACGGTGTACGGGATGTCTGTCGGCTTTTCCAAGTGAAATCCTATCGAGCCAGGTCTGAACATTCTCAAGCAAAATGGCTCCAAGTTCAATTACACATTACAAGCCACATGACAGTTTCCATTGTGCAATGCTCAGTCTAACAAGACTGTGCTAAATCGTCCAGGCATCCTCGTTCACACTGGAGTCAGTGTGCTGAGACAGGAGGGAAGGGCCCTCAACAAGAGGCCCTCTTAACTGCTCTATTATGGTAACACATATCTGTAGAAAAGCAGACACCTGAAACCAAGAGCCAAGAAGCCAGAGGCGAATAACTTACACTGCTTTCTTCAGGTTGCACCCTCTTGTACTTGACCGTTGTCAAACTGTTGTGGTTTTAATGCTTTTGTGTTTATTGTGGGACTCGTCAGTCACGAGTTCATCAGGTGACCATGCAAGCTTGACCTGCATTGTAGTAGTAAGTACAAAAGAGTCTTTTTGATTTTTTTTTTTCCCAAAGTTCACTGTTCAATATAAAATGTGACTGTAATACAATGGCTGCCCTGATAACACAGTTCAATTACCAGCGACACTTCACAGGTTCCAGGGTTTCAAGCTGCTTCACAGGGATTTCCCCGGCTGTAAGTTTGCTCACTTAACCTCATTTTCCATTCACTGTAAAAAAAAAAAAAAACCAAGAATAGAGACAACCCACCTTCATAATTTCATCACTGGGGTGGGAAGGCTGGAACCAACCCTGTTAAAACTCCAAACATTCCCTTTTTAAACCACCATGACCAAGCAGATTAGGCCCCCATCCTTTGGAAAACAGTCTTATTTCCTGAAGCGTTTAACTCAAAAACAATGTGGAATGGTACAGTGAGCCACTGTATTGAAACCATTCAAAACATTATAAAAAAAATAGTGAAACATTTGCAATCCAACTAAACGCTTTGGTGTCAGGCTTAATTAATTCCCAAATGAGAGATTTTTATTTGTCTTCATTCACTGAAGTCAGGGGAATTGAGGCAGAGAAACAGGTTTCTGTGTTGCAGTCTTTGTTGAACCCATGTCATTGATGACACACTGTTATATACATATTTCATTGGGGACATGCATATTTTAGAGTGTAATCCTTGGCACAGCACAGCTTTGTTTGCAGCATGTGCAAAAGGTCTGAAGAGCAGAAGGTTTTCTTTGAGAGGGGCGTGTTGGATCGGTTACAAACAAGAAACAAAAGTCCTAATGTATTCTGACAGCCAGTCTTTTACTTTCAAGCCTGAATAGAAAAGTACATTGTTTCTCACCCTTTGTTTGTATTTTTTTAACAGTTTACTGTGAAATGTAAGGAGAGATGATCAGTTCGCTCAGGTGTAATTATCCTTAAAGTCGCCACAGTTGACAATTAAGACAAATGTGGTCCGAAGGAGCACTTACAGCTTGCATAACTCGACTCAACGCTGCATGGTGGCTGCAGCCGGCTACACAGAAGCTGAACAAAGCCAAATGTGCTCGTGCAGCAAACATGACTGCTTGTGGTAATTTCCTGTGCTCTCTCTGCACGCCGTTGTGGTTGAAGAAGTGATTATACTGTGCCAGAGAAATGCTAATGTATGTGTTCACAAGAGACATAACATCCAGACACAATTAAAAGCACAAACAAGTGTCAGCCAGTGTTTGTGTTAATAAGCGGGTTCACTGGAGAGGGAGAGAGATGGAGTACAGACAGGCGGGGAGAGAAAGGGAGTGTGGTCACAAACACGTGTTGCCTGCGCTCACAGGAAGAAAGAATGGCAGCACTTAAAAGTGGAATCTTGTGGAAACAAAGACTGGAGTTGTGTGGCCATTGGGATCTTAACTGTTTGACCAAATATCCACCCCCAAAGCACATCCAAACTCAAGTGGTCCAATACACGAACAATACCGCCCCCCACATCACCTCCCTCATTGAAACCGCCCCAACAGAACCGAGCATCAAGTCACAGCAAAGTTCACAGGAGTAACTTCAACCGTATCACTCACAACTAATAGCCCTGTGTATGGTGGCTACTCATGCTTGCAGCACTTGGTAATTGTGTAGTGTTCCTTCTCTGGAGCTGAGTCCTATTGTATTTACCCACAAAGACATTTAAGACCCAATCCAGTGAAGGTTTTCTCCAGTTTTTGGTAAAATAACTCCTTCATCAGATTTGGTTGGGGAGAAAGCCTGAGATCCTTACATGATTAAAGTCTTTAACTGTCTGAAAACCAATGTAAAAGTGTGTTTTTTTAACCATTACATTTGTAGTGAGCCACAAAGATTAGCTGCTTTTTTTTTTACACTTGGATATTTTTGGAAAGGAAAAAGGTCATGAGGTCATCTCTGTAACCAATGCCATGCACGTGAACAGAGAGAATAACTTCAGTGTTACTAAGATTTCTAAAGTGTTAGATGATTGATCTTCTTACTATGCATCAATTTGTTTTACTTTATAAAAACTCAACATCAGTGTTGTTAATAAAGCAGGAAACCCTTTAAAAACATCTCAATTATGAAAGTTACTACCTTGATCTGTGAGGATCATTTTCAGGACAAACAAAAGGGGACATCCAGGCATGATAGATTGTGTGAATATATCAAAGCGTCATGGAAAGACAAAAGCAAAAGTAGTTTTGAAATGTATATGAATCATTTTTAAACCTAGACACAACAGATCAGGGGCTCATCTCATACTGTTTCCAATATTTAAAAGAAACACCTTCATTGCAAGACTTACAAAAGGGTTGTTGGAGATAAATACATAAGAATACATCCTTACTTGACACACTTTTTTCTCTTCATGAATTTCTCACTGCTTTGACACCAGGTAGCAGTTCATTGACCTGTTGAGAGGCAAAAATAATGTTGGCAATGGAGCCAAAATGCATAAAATCCTGTCTTGAAAGTTTCTCTGGTAAATACCAAACCACAAATTTGGTGTTACAAATGAACAATACTCACATGGAGATGGTTAACTTTGGCCAAATAAATGTAAACACTCTTGGGATCACATGGTTTTGTCTGATTCAGTATATTAGATTGTGATTCAATCATACAGTGTAGGTTTCAGTGGTTTTGCAATTGAGTTAAAATGTGTGTGTTGCAATGCAGACATGGAAAAATCAATTATTCAATCACAAGAAACGAGATAAGATCGTGTGCACAGGCTGTGCACACTCGTCCAGACACCGGGTGTTTATGGTATTTGTGTTGTAAGCCTGTGTAGCGATAGCCAACAAACACTCATTCAACTTAGCATTTAAATATCATGCAGTGGCATACGGCAAAGGACATTCTGGTGAGGAATCTGCACAACATTTCGGGATAAATCCTATATTTGAGATTGGTAAAGAAAGTGAGTGATAAATTAGAAGAAGTGGGTTATTAAGCGAAGACGGAAAGGTCCGCGTGTCTCCAGGAACATGATTCGCATAAAAGCGAACAGGATTTTTTAGGAGATTGATGATGCTTCAAAGAGAAAAGAAACATTCACAGTTAGTGCTAATCAGAACAAAATACAATGCTCTCATAATTTCAATAAATCCTGAAATATTCAAAGACCGAATTTCACTGCAAAGTTAACTCCTTAGCCATCACAATTCTGTCTGTGATGGAATAAAAGTCTGTCAACAACAGACACCTGTCTGTAGTAAATGCCGGGTCAGCTGCCAAAATTTTGTATTAAATGCCAAAACTACCTTTGAGAGATATATTGTAAATCTAAACAATGTGTTGGTTGACAGTATTAATAATTAGCTGTACATAAATGTTTAAAAGTGTCACAGAACTGCTAGCAAAACACTCAAAAACCCGCATCACTTAAAGTCTCACTCATCATCTTTTTGATCAATTGTAAAAGAGTTCCCAGTGGTCTTTTTATTATGTCATTTTTAGATTAAGTCAAAATCCTTTTCTTGGACATAGTTTCTGCAGAGCGCCAGTAAGTCATTAAAAAATTCACACCCGCAGAAGGAGCTTTTTCACAAGCTTTTTTTTTTGCCTTTTCTGTCCACTCATGATTTATATTGATTTGAATGAACAAATACTCAGAAATGCAGTTTTAGTTACATACCGTATGTCCTCCATCATGAGAAAAATGCTTCAAGAACAAGTGAAAAAGACCATTTTCCTTGGAGTTGGTCTTTAAGGTTTTAGTTATGGTTGGGCGGTTGTTGTCATAATCAAATACATCCGTCTGTCCAATCTTCCAAACCCTCTTAATCTCTTTCAGGGGGTCTGCCGGTGCCTTTCCCAGCTACTATTGGACCAGTCCATCACAAAGCCATACAACCACACACCCTGACATTCTCACTGAGGGACAACTTAGAATCATGAAATAACCTCTAAGGTTTGTTTTTTACTCCAGAAGGAAGCTGGGGTGCCCATAGAAAACCCATATACGTAAGGGGAACACATACAAACCTCACAAAGAATTTGGACCAGAGCCTTCTCACTGTTGGCTGGTTAACCACTACTCCTCCATTCAGACCATCATTAACTAAAACTCTTTTTAAAAAGATTCTCTTTCGACAACTGTTTCTTGACCATTGATTAATATTATTTTTTACTTTCTATGCAAGGGACAGCTTGACGATACACAAAACATCGTCTTTTCTTAGTGTTGGAGTTCTGATTGATTCACTAGTTAGTTTGGTCCAAACAAACAAGAAGTAACTGTTATTAGTGGGTACTATGTGTCTTCATGCTTTCTAATGCATAGTTTATTTTGTATTCAGATCTATGATGATTAGCTATGGTCTCAATCAGAGAAGGTCCATGACCCACTGAACTGAAATGGGTACGAGTTATTAATCTTCTTAACTTTTGACAAGTTTGAAATTTTAAGTCTTGTATTATCTTACTGTGTCATTTTTGTTCAAAATGAGGGGGATCATGCCAGATGTTGGTTTCAGATTCCCCACAGTTAAAACATGACACAACACGAATCAAAGAGCTAATCCGTCTCACTTTAAACACTATTGCTCATTTATTCAGTGGAAGATCGCATGTCATGTTCATCTGTTGCCAAAACACAAAGTTTCTCAAGCTATTCCAAGATTACAGCCAGAGATATCTCTACTTATCCGTCTGTCACCAAGCAAAGAGTTCTCTTTTCTTGTTAAAGCCACTCAAGCTCAGGGTCTAAGCTGAAGCATGTGCTTCAAAATGTATGCTAGTTGTCTGCATAGAGAAGCACGCAAGTCAGATACTGTTGGATAAAGATATGCTCACAGGAAGTGTGGTCTACATTTAATCTTTCCAAACTCCTTCCTGCATTAATAGACCACACACAAAAATTGAAACAATTTTATCCATGAATGCTTAAAGTCTCACTCTGTTTTTTTTTTTTTTCTATTGTAAAATCGTCCCCAGTGGTCTTTTAATTATGATAATGCCGTTCCAGCTAAAATCATAAAGCCTGCGTCGTCTTTGGAGACGTATTTTCTGCAGCGCATTTAAAATTTGCCTCTGGGTTGTAGGTGGCACTGTTAGCATGGAAGATAGCTTTACTAATTTCCCATCATCCCTTTGGCTGTGTCCACTCACTATGTCAGAATTCCCACCCTTATCTCTAAGTACTAAAAAACTATCTAGTGTCCTGCATTTTAACAGCATACTCACTACTTTTTTTTTCTTTTTTTAAACAGGAGATTTGACATCACCAATTTCACAAAGTGAAAATCGAATCAATACAAAACATTGTTGACATCTTTTTGTTCTGATGATGAAAATATGGATATTTTATTTAAAAAAAATACATTTAAACACATCTTTTTTGACTGCAATGTTTTGTAGTCTATAAATATGCAAATGTAGTGAAGATCAATAAAAAAACTAGTTTTTTGCAAAGACTTTTTTATTTTTTAAGGTTCAAAATGGCGGACGCACTGTTTAGAGCACTATATAATGAGTATAGGGAAGAAATTCATACATAATGACTGTCTACTGATAGCTTAGCACCTCACGAGACAAGCTAACATTAGCAATATTAGAGCTATCCAGTTTAGAGCCAGATGGCAGCTCAGTCAAGGAAAATGAAGAAGTTAACCCTTCAACACCTGAGGCGTCACCGGTGATGTTTAAACACAAAATCTTTGACATATTCTAACTTTTCAACGGGTCGCTTTTCTCCTTGAAAATCTCCTGGAATTACATTGATCATGTTAAACATTGAAAAATTAGAGTAAATCAAAGACAATAAATACTAGAGCTCCAGTGTTAAAGGGCTAATGGATATATTTGTCTGCATATGGATGCTTTAGAATTGGAGCGGAGAAGGGAAACTTGACACTGTTACTGTGTCACAACTGAGTCTTTTCAAACCGCTGGTTTTCATCTGCTCCGATACAATTTAAGTAAAGCAATACTCCAAAACGCAGCTTAAATTACTTTATATTTGTCCTCCATCATGAGAAAAATGCTAACAAGAACATGTTAAAACACATAAAACATGATTTTTATTGGAGTGGGTTTTGACTTTTCTTCAGTTTGATATACTAATGCACTAAGAACATTTTTGCAATGAACATTAACAAGAACAAAACTAATTGGGCAATGTTGAGTGGTAAATTGAATTGAATGTCAAACTTGTGAATGATAGTTAAATCGATTCAGTATCCTGGCAGAAAATCCCAGCCTTACCTCACATTCTTTTTTTTACATAAACCTGTTCAATTTAAAAAAAAAATAATTATTATTATTTTAAAAAAGGGACATTTTATGTTGTTTAACTATCAAAATGACTCAACATGAAACAAGCAAGAAGCATAACGTCACAATTTTAAACATCAGATTCACAGAAAACCATTTTTTTTTGTTCTTTTTGTGAACAGGCCTCCTCAAGAGCAAAGAATGACCTCCCAAAGGTCAAACACTTAACTCACACTCTACTATCGATGGATGGTTACTTACAAATCACAAGTATTGATCATGGCAGGGATCACACTGGATGTAGGGCAGACAGTAAAATCATATCCACTTAGTCTTAATAGCCCACATTAAAGCAATTATGCACACAAAATTGGACTGTGAGACTATGCACTTATTATGCAAGTTAATGTCTTTTTTTTCTCAACATTTTTCCTCTTCACCTATGCAACTTTGATAATAAATTACTTGCTATCGACTGCTTCAGGTGGAACAGTTGTAATTGTTTGGACAACCTCTTATTGGCCCGATACCCTGTAGCCTCTTGGGTAACACTGTTCCAGTCAATGATATAATGTGCATAAGATGATTATATGCATTTGTCAATACTTATGTATTTACTAATGACATGGTGAGTGCTGATGACTTGCTAATGAAGTGAATGCATTTGTGAGTCAGTCAACAGGTCAAGGACTGGAGATCTGTCCTCTGTTCATCAGAGTTTCTGTCTTTGGTCTAAAGACTCACTATCATCTAAACCTGAAGTTAGCTTCAGAGTAAGTTGCACAATCATGGGCCACATGGAAATAGGATTATAACTGTGTTAGGTTCTGTACTATCTGGGCCAAAAGTTTGTGACATTACCAAAGCGGAGAGTTATGGAAATTTGGGCTGTGTCCGAATTCCCCCCGTAATCACTATATAGTGCATTCGCCATTTTTAGTGCTGTCCAAATTTACTAATTTCAAAGTCGAGTATGCTGGAAATTTCCCAGAAGTCTTTGCAAAAAACTGTCTTACATCGATGGTCACTAGATTAGCGGATATAGACCACAATGCATTGCGGTTGAAAAATGACAAACAAAAAAAAATGTGTTTAAATATAATATTTGAATAAACCAACCACTTTTTCACCATCAGAACACAATTAAGTCATAAATAAATGTTCGTTTTTTTCCCTTCGTGAAATCGATGACGTCATAACCGGTCTTTGGAAAAACAAAAGAAAAGTAGTGAGCCTTGGTGTCTTTGAATTTGGACGTTACTCCCACTTGATGATGTCATCAATAGTTGCCGTTCTGCTACATTAGCTGCTAGCGCTCGGAAATAATGCAAAAATAACAAGTCACCACTCAAATTTAAGTGTAAACTTCTCTGCTTCAGAGCACACTCATATGAAGACATATGCTTCTCTGCAGTACAGTGTGACGCAGTTCGCCCTGCTGGCAGAGGGATACATTATTTGAAGTCCCTCTACCCTTAAATAAACTATTTCAGGCGACCTTTTCACTTCAAATGCACCTTCAATTGGAGGGGTAGGAAGAAGCCAGAGAGTAGGGACAAAAATAATTAGATTTTGCCTCGGTGATTGTCACCGTAGAAAAAAAATCATTAAAATCCCTGTCATAGAATGGGACACCAAAACCTGACAGTTGTTAAAGATAAAGGGAAATTGTAGAACTGATAATTCAGCAGTTTTCCATCATCAAAATTTGGCTTTGCCACTAAAACATCCCCCATGAAACTTCATGATCAAATTTTAAAGTGATCTTAAGGGGGCCATAACATAAACTATATTCATATATATAATCATATATTACCGTTCGAACACTAAAAATCAAATTATTCATGAAATATTGGTTATTTTCATTTTTTAATACCCACAAGTAAAACCACTCGAGTAACAAACATCAGTTTGAGCTGGAATTTATTGAAGGCAGGACACCATTGGAAGATTTACGGTATTCTGGGTCAAAAATGAAAGTTTTTTTGCTTTTTCGCTCAGAGTGTTAGTGTTAGACTGGGGGCGGTGCTGTCAGAGCAGATGCTTCCTGGAGGGGGCGGTCTCACTGTGTGATGTCAGATTGTGAGGACCCTATCGTTTTCATGGGTATGGGAGGGGCTACTGGTGAGAGTGCAGGTTTTTAAAGGATTACTCAGAAATGCATGATCGGATACAAATATCCATACAAAACAGTAGAATCCACTTAAAAGCTCAAAAAGTAGTTTTTTTTTCTGGAATGGCCTCTTTGAAGCTGTTTTTACAGTTTAACATTTGACCTGCAGGAGTATCTGCTCTCCTGTTGATTTAAGTTTGTTCTATTGCTTTTTCATTTTAATTGTTACTTTTTTTATTTGTAGTATTTTTTAATAAATCTTTAATCGTATGTCTTTAAGTGCCTTGTTAAATTGATGATTTTTTAGAAATATAGTTGTGTTGAGAAAGATTTTAATAAGGAGGTTCATAAAAAATACCAGCAGTGAAGTGATGTTGAATATCAAATAAAAGAAGTTAAAAAGTGTTGAGGAAATTTAAGTATTTTGTTTAAAAAGTGGCTCATATGTTGCATCATGGGGATCTGACTTGCTTGTGTAACAAATCATCTACTGAGTAATTGGTTCCATTTTTGGGCTCGTCTTTGGACGTGGCTGCTGCTGCTTAATGCATTTTTAGACTCATAATAGCTTCACTAAATGTATTAAATTAGTCTGTGTAAAGTGCTATTTATTGAAAGTTCTAAGTACAACTTAGTTTATGTATTCTAACTTAAATCATATAATTTCAGGTTAGTTTTTGATAAAGGTTATAGAAGTATGTAAAGAAACTTTCCCTCCTTTTTCTATCAACAGAAAACCTTTGGCACAAATATCCAAAGCCACACAGCTCGTCTGTCTAATACTAACAAGCTGAATAATGCTGGCTTTGAGTCTTCCAATGGAGCATTTGGTACGCAGTATACTATTTCATATAATGTGCATTCCTGTCAGAATACTGAAACTCATTGTGAAGCAAAACACCCACTTAGAAACGTCATATTTTTCACAATTTTTCACATTGTTAATTCCATCTTTTGTTTAATAACCACTTCCCTCGTATTCATTTTGATCAGCTTTAGGATGAAACATGTTCATGAAAAATTTATCGCTCTGATCTGCATATGCCGTTTCCCACGTCTGGCTTCCCGTTGCTTGTTTGGAGGAAAAGGAATGAAAGCAATATCGAGCAGCACTGAGTGAATCTCAATTTCTGCTTTTGACAAATGGATTTCATCTCCACAATACCAACAGATGAGGTTATCGGATCCAAAATAGCCTTTGCTTGAACCCCTCCAACCAATCCGTCAAAGAAAGTGTTGAAAGAGAGGGAGAGCCAAAATAGAGTAATGAATATTTAAAGAAGTTTAACTGATAACATTTAATGTGAAACATTTGACAAAGCACCGCTTTATTTGTAAAGGCCTCTTATGACGATTGAAATCTTTATATTCTTCCCTATTTAACCGTGGAACACACGATGCAATTGCTGTACACAGGAGACATATTACACATGTTGTTACTTATGAAACAAAACTGCTGAAACCGTATGTCAGATCCTTCAAAACAAGTAGCAGTTTTTAAAAGAAAGTGAGCTTCTGAAATTGTTTTAAGTAAAAAAATCTTGTCGGCTTATGTTTTGTTTTCTTATTCAATCTCTGCTCAGATATTACTTCAGTTTAGCTTGTTCAGTATATATCATTCTGTTTAGACTTTTCTTCCAGATTCTTAACAACTTGATTTTTCCAAATTTAAGTTACAATGCTTTTATAAAAAGTACATGTTAAAATCAAAACTTTTTTTAGAAAAAACTTTTCCTGTGATGGTGGTTTTTATGTGTTCGTGTTAAATTATCACAGATCTTTCTCTTATCCTCATGTCAGCTGTTTGTGTGGTTAATACCAGAAGACTGTGACCCAGAAGATCTAGTCAAGTTTAGACATTTTTCTTGGTTTTTAGTGAATAATTTGAATTTTTAAACAATTTAAAATTTTCAACATTTAAAAAAATAGCAGTTTTTCTAAGAAAAAGATGTTAAGATCTAAAAAATGTCACCAAAAATTGCAGCTGCTGATCCCACTAGAGAGACAGACGATCTTAAATAATGATGTCCATTATTGCATTGAATTATTGATTGCTGTTGATACATCTCTAAAAAAAAACCTTGAAGAATATCTGAATTCTGACCACAAGTTTGGTTGATGTCACAGATCAAACCAAGTCTTCTGACACTAAGTGATAGCAACTCAAAAATATGAAGTTATCTATTTGAGCAAGCAGTATAGCCTCACTGTGTTCAGACTTACTAACACATGAGATCTAAACCCTGAAAAAACGCCAAGAGAAGAGGCAAAGAGTCAGAACAATGATGAGGTCAAACCAGAAAAAAGGGGGAAAGTATTTATTTCAATAGGAATTTTTTATAGTTGCTATAAGTTTTGGCTTTTAAAGCGACATGAGACTCCTGCTGTTTCATTTTATTATCTTTTTATATTGTGTTTTACCTTGTTTTAGTGTTGTCATCTTTTATGTTCTGTGTTCAGCACTTTGTGAAAGTGCTATGTAAATAAAGCCAGTCCCCATTCAGCTTGGTTTCAATTGAATGGATTACATTGGATATGCAATAAACTGTATAAAAAAATCATATTGAGTCATTATTCAGCAGCTTCCTGCGCTGGTTTAGGAAAAAAATATCAAGTCGGGAGGCCAAACTTCATATTGCTGGTTGGCTGACAAAAAACTGTATAAGTGGAGATGAAAAAACATAACAAAATGAAAGCAGAATTTAAAAAATAAATAAATACTATCATGATTTGTGGTTACTGATATGATTCATAGTTGATTTTGGTTCGTTTTGAGCGGTCCGATTCACTGACCTAAAATCGATCCAGGACATTTTGTCTGGTCACGTCTTTACAAAATTCTAAGTGTTTCCACACATTGGACTGTAATGATGGTTTGATCATTTTTTCTGCCATCACGTGTGATGGTACTTGGTTGTTTTATGAGTAACACTAACCCACCATTCCTCAATCCAATTGGTATTTTCAAGACTGATTATCGATTTATCAAAGTTTAAAACAAATTTTCAGTTTCAGTTTATTTTAAACACCATTTAGAACATTGGAAACAGTCATAAATGACAATAAATGAACAGATACAACAGAGCAGTGTTCAAAAAGGGTGGGAAAAAGTTAAAAATCCCATCCTCTTCACTAACTTAAATCAAGTTTGCTGCAACAACTCACTCTGGGACAGTGAAGGAAAAAAAAAGAAAAAAACAATGTATAAACAAGATAATTCATATGTAAATACCCATACATACTATATGCAAATATATACGCGCTAATACATATGTCCACTTTACATATATGCACAAATATTTGTGCATTCACAAAAACCAATCATTCATTTATACCTTTATAGTCGTTAAAGATTGATGATTTGATTCTGCCTCAGACAAATGGATTTGGTTGAATTGCAAAAATAGAAGCCGATTCATCAATTTATCATTATATCTCTTATAATAACATTTTGCCTTTTTGCTTTTTGTTCACCGTCTTTGTTTTGCTTTCATCAACTCTTCGTACAACATATAAAGACACCTTCAAATTTCCATTTCAATATTCAATCCAAAATACCGATCAAGAATTAGTTTTTCCTCCCTTGCTTAAAACCTTCTAATTGATAATATATCTATGCATATTTGATTGAAAGTTACACAAAAAAAAGATCATTTTCAGCTTATAGAGTGCTAACTAGAAAGAGGCAGAAAGTGAGCTTTCTTGGAAAACTTATGTCATCCAACTCTTATTATCTAACTGGCACCCGGGAGATCAACATCGCCAAGAAGATATGGAGATTCTAATTGCTTTTATTGGTTTATTGTTTGAGCGAAGAATCTCTTTGATGTATTTAAGGGACTAGTCTAATGAATAAGTGAATGCAGAAATCAGTCTATTCAGGGAACTGATCTCAAAGGGGCTGATGCTGGGGGTGGAGATAAACTTGTGTGAGTATTGGTGGTTCTTGGTGTGTTTGTGTGTTGGGGGGGTGCTGTTGCAACAATGAGTTCTTTAGTTAATGGGGAAAGTGAACAAGCTAGGACTTAATCAAGCACAGTTGACCAAAGTGCGGAGCATAGAAGAGCTATGAGTGTGATCAAGTGTAAACATCCAAAACAATGCGGAACCAAGGGAAGCATGACCCCGCGGTTCGGGGAGCTGGCTCAGTGGAAGAGGTGGGCTTATTTACCAAATATGCAGATGAGCTTTTGACCTCATAGTGACCGATTTCTAAGCACACCACCACTGCTGCACACAAGCACACACGTACACACATTGTCGCTGCCCGACCGCTCGTTAATCATCATTTGTGACGAGAGCCGTTCTTGTTTGAGGGGACATATGAATCTCTCTCTTTGGTTTTTTAACACGGTGGGTGCTTCCTCAATAAATTGGGCAATTAATGAGCTTGTTTTCATGTTGTTTTGAAGCTCGTGCACGAGGTTCAACGTGAGGTTTCCATGGCGGTCGCCATGGATGGAGCCTGGAAGCCATGCAGATCAGGTTTTCCCACAAAGGTGATCGGCGGTTGAAAGTTAAGAGCGTGTGTCCCATCCTCACAATTCTAGTTAAACCTTTTATTAAGCTGGGCATTGTGCTTCCTCTGACCATTCTCTACATTCTCATGCCCATCAGGTCAGTTAGGTTAACAGCCGGACGGACTGGAGGAAGGAGGAGTCCGTACCCAACTCTCTGAAGCCACTAACAGGAAGGGAGAGAAGTATATACTACAACCTTTTGATGAGCAGCAGGGCAATAAATTCATTAATCATCATTATATGCCTCATCAAACTCTTTGCCAGCCTCTCCATGGGAGTTACACAAATTAGCCAGTGAAAAAAGCTGTAATTTTAGAGAAGCTAGGTAAATGCTTTTTGATTGCTTTCTTGAACAATGCTTCCCTGACAAGCTAATAAATCAGATCTTTCTATACTTGAAGTGCAGCGACTGTGAGCTCCTCAAACAAAAAAAAAAGGAGGCTGTGTGGGACTGGGGTGTGGGGGTTACTACAGCCAGAACCTTTTGACTGATTTGTTTTGGATTCTTTTTTTTTTTTTTTTTCTGGCAACAAAGAGACCTGGCACAAAGCTTTTAATATATGTATGAACTACTGTTATGTCTCCAGATGCAACAAAGGATTTTTTTTTGTACTGGATCAAAATAACCCCCTGTTTGACTTGTGATTTTAAAACCTAAACTAATAGTGACCACATGGAGAAAATTCAGTTTTTCTGTTTCATCCTACTTTCTTTATTCAATTTATTTTAAACCAGGGGTCCCCAAACTTTTTCTTGTGAGGGCCACATGACTGTTTTCTTCTCTGATGTTTAGCCGGGGTCGGTTTGTAGGCTAACAGAATAACTGTAACAATCACAACCTAAACGTAAACATTTACGGTTTTCTACAAAGCCACACATAGCCAAATTTTTAGATAATTAATTTCTGTTATCTTTATAGAAAAATATAATACTAAAATAATTTAAAATCTAGATACATAACATTAACTGTGATAATGCTAGTGTGAATGCTATAAGCTGAATGTGGCAGCTGAAGATGTTAGTGCTAAAAGCTGAAGAAGCTGAAATTCATAACTAAAAAGGCTGAAACTAATAGCTGAAAATGTCGAGGCTGATAGCTGAAATGGCTGAAGCTAATAGTTAAAAATGCTGCTAGCTTTGAGCC
Organism: Oryzias melastigma; assembly: GCF_002922805.2. NCBI lineage: Eukaryota > Metazoa > Chordata > Actinopteri > Beloniformes > Adrianichthyidae > Oryzias > Oryzias melastigma. The sequence continues at coordinate 26,313,197 of NC_050514.1, forward strand.
TTTTAGCTCAAAATATAGACGAAATGTCAAATTAGCAAATTAGCCTAAAAAAATTTGTAAAAATTCTCAATTAGCCAAAACAAGTAGCATTTAGCTGAAATATTAGCTAAACTCCAAATTAGCCTTAAAAAACTGAGAAAAAGCCTAAATTAGCTAAAGCAGCTAGCACATAGCTGAAATATTAGCAAAATGCAAAATTAGTCTAAAAAATAGAAAAAAACTTAACTTAGCCAAAACAGTTAGCATGTAGCGGAAATAAATGGTAAATCCCAAGTTAGCCATAGAAACTGGTCAAATGCGCAATTTATCCTAAACGGCTAGCATAAAGCTGAAAGATTAGCTAAACTCTAAATTAGCCTAAAAAACTGAAAAAAAGCTTAAATTAGAGAAAACAGCTAGCATGTGGCTAAAATATTAGCTAACCCCCCCAAAAGCCTAGAAATCCTAACGGCCAAAAACATCAAAAAGCTAGCATAAAAATTGCTTATTTTAATAGCTGAATGAGCTAAAGACCTAAGGACGTCGAAAAACCGTATGAAAGAAAAATATTAAAGAAATAAAGAAAAAGTGAATCACTATTAAACCAATAAACATTCTCCTGTCATAGTTCAGACTGTAGAATGGTGGAATAAAAAGTCACGTTCTATGTGGGTCTCGATCGGCGTTTGGGATGGTGTGTAGGGGGCCGGGCCAAATGTGGAGGCGGGCCGTAGTTTGGGGACCCCTGTTCTTGAGTGAGAGGCATGACTGCAAACTGCAAGCTTTTCTGCATGGAGTCCTTGCTGGCAAGTGATGCTTACCTACTACAGCGAACACATCCTTCTGTCCAGATGGTCCTTCCATGCAAGACCAACAAATCATCCATCAGGCTGGAAATGGCTCCTTTATTGAAAAGGAGGTCAATAGATGATTTGAGCTTGCTTTGTGGCTGGCCATGTTAGCTTCCTTCAGGTATTAGCGGGCAAGAAGGGGACATCTCAAGTGGGAAGGGATGCAGTTGGAGTGTTTGGCGGTGGGGGGTAGTTAAGGGTGGTCTTTATCTGTTTAAAGCCTTTCTCTGATGAGATTACCTATTGGAGTTGGCTGTAAACTGTGCTGTTAATCAGGGTGCATCAGCCAACACACTCCCACTGGCATGCAGCCGCTGATGGGGTTTTTCTTTTTTTGAATAATTGGTGAGCTTCAGGGAGTCCAGGCAAATATTTTTCATCCAAAATTGCTTATTAATGTTTAAAATATTTGATAGAAAATGTATTTTTTCTTTGATTATTACATTTTGACATCTAACTTGGAAATCAAATCTTGCAGGTACCTGTGTGAACTAGACCCAGAGTATCTGAGCTTGTTGTTCTTGATTGGGCCGATACATCACTAGCAGGCACTTTGCTAAATTAGCACGGAGACACTGTTACACGCGGGGTCAGTGCGGCTTCCCTCCCCTCATCACGTGGAAGTGGTCGGGGGGGCAGAGACTTTTGAATGAGTCGAGCAGCGGCGGTGACTTCTCAACCCTCCTCATTAACGCTGTCTCCACACACCACTGAACGGAGCACGGCTCAAAATAACTTGCAGAATCTGAAAAAAGAAAAAGAAAATNNCCCCCCCCTCCCCCTCCCTTTATCTCCATCTTGGGAACTGATCCAATTAACCAAGTGCCCATTTGCATCCTTCGAACCAAACCAGAAGCAAACGTGTGGAGGTTTGGCACAAAAACAAACAAAAAAAGGTCAGTATTGAGAGAAAGTCCATTTGTTGTGCACGGTGGTTTGAGGAAGGTAAAGTGTCCCAGATGAACAGTGGGTAATGGTGGTGTTATGTTCGAGAGTGTGTGTGTTATAGCGGTCATTAGGACAGATATCTGTGAGGTAATGTGAAGCAGATGTTGAGAAGAAAGAGATCATTTAAAAAGGGCAAATGTAAATAAACACTAGGTTCCCTTGACCCACCCCCCTTCCCCCGTGGACCCAGTGAGCCACCAAAAGAAAACAGTTTATCAATCCTTTACCCCGTGGTTTATTTAGTAAATTAGAACCTTGGGTCATACAGACGGATTCCAAAGTTTCACCGACCATTGCCTTGTCTGTGTTCATCAGGTCTGGGTTGGTAAAACCGATTGGAATCGATTTAAGCCTAAGAGATCAATAATCGATTCATAAAACTATAGATTGATTAGCACATAAAGCTAATGTCCGCTAGCTTGATGCTAACATTTAATGGAATTTCCCATAGGGCGGCTAATGCTAACACTCAGTCGACTTAATTATACATTGCTGACTAAATAAACATCTTTATACAATCACAGGTAGGAACTTTCAAAACTGTTATCACAAAACATTTTTATAAAGGGAAAACGTTGTTAGCAACCATAATAAAAATAAACACTTTAAAGCCTTAAAGTCATAAATGTTTAAAACTATTGTTTTTACGGTAAAATGTATTTACCGTAAATGTTAATGCACATCTTGGGTAATTTCATAGACTGACTTTGTCATTTTTATGGGATAAATTTAATGTACAGTAAAATCGTGATGCAATTTTCAACAAAAACTGTAAAATGGAACAACAAGAATTATTTTAACCTAATCGCTGAAATTCTGGCAATCTCAGCTGCCAGTTTTCTATCATAAAAATTAATTTACGTCTTTGGTAATTTTTTAGTGTTACACTTTATTTTTCAGTGGTAAATGCATTGCTATTAGGAGTAAATTTGAAATAATTTCCAAAAGCAACTGTAAAGGAAGAAAGAAGCAATGTTTTTAACATTAATGATTAAAGTTACACCGTATTTTTTACAGTGACATTCTG